>NC_056478.1:9409386-9732959 GCF_008729295.1 Plectropomus leopardus | reverse complement strand
TGCTGTAGAAAAGAGTAAATACTGTTGTTTGTTTTGAACCATCATTAAATTATCAGATGAATTTTCTTTTTTTCAAGCAGCTTTGGCCTTATTAACTATTTGATGCAGTTGCTTTTTTCACAAAGGATGGACTCTGTTATTGCCGTTCCAACAGCATAACAGTACTGAACCAGCAGCAGAAATGTTGTGTTTTCATTGGCTTCTATGTACCTTTTGGTTCCAGAAAATGTAACAGTGCTGGAATGTCAAATTCCAGCCATTATAAAAGCAAATGGCACAGTGTAATGATAGTAATCAACACTGCAGGGGCACACAGTAGCTCTGCTGGTGGAGCAGGCACCCCATGTACAGAGGCTACATCCTCTTCGTCTCTCTCTCCATTTCACACTTAAGGTGTCCTATCTAATTAAGGCAAAAAGCCAAAAACAAAAAAAAAAAAAACAACTGCTTGTTGTCCTGTGGTGAAGGCTCAATTCCATACCAGTGTGCAGACTGAATCATGACATTTCACTCAAACAAACACAAAAAACTAAAAACTTACTTTCCTCATGATGGAATTGATTACTTTAAACATTTTAGGACATAATTTCCAAACTGCTAAATTCACAAGTAAAATGAAAATAGCAAAGGTCATACCGCATTTCAAAACTGGAAACAAACACCATTCCACAAATTATAGGCGTGTTTCTCTGCTTCCCCAATTTTCCAAAATTCTAGAAAAACTCTTTTATGACAGACTGAACAAATTCATCAGTAAATTAATTTACTAAATGACTGTCAATATGAATTCAGATCAAACAGATTAACATCTTTAGCAGTAATTGAACTAACTGAAGAAATCACAAGTGCCTTAGACCAAAAGAAATATGCAGCTGGCGTATTTATTGATCTCAAGAAAGCATTTGATACAATCAGTCATGACAAATTCATAATTAAAGTGGAACGTTACAGAACGAGGGGGGCTGAGAAGCTATCTAAACAACAGGCAACAGTTTGTGAAGATCAGTCAGTACAAGTGGAGTCCCCCAGGGGTCAGTGTTGGGGCCAATTCTTTTCATACTCTACATAAATGATATATAGTTGCTAGGTGTTCGCAGAACTATAAGAAGTACATGCAATTGAATTGGTGGTGTGAAGATGTGGAATAGTATGAGCATGGAGCTCAGGCAATGTCCAAACATGATCCAGTTCAAAAAGAGGTACAAGGAGATGATTTTCACAAGGTACAGGGGTTAGGGCGGGCTTAAAAAATCACTTTTTGGAGATGTATGCGTGTGTTTGTGTGTATAAAATATAAATATGTTATAATGTATATATGTGGTAATAACTTGTACATGCATAACATGCTTTTCACTTTATTCTGCCTATTTGGTGGAACTGATTAAACTTTTTGCTTGTTTATTTTGTTTTCACATCTGAAATAAATTCATTCATTTCATTCATTCATTCGTTGAATGATCAACTTCCGGGAGTAGTGGTGGCTCTACAAGATCATACATGACTCAGCCCAGTTGGCAAAAGAAAATGTTAGTACTGTATATTTCTGCAAACCATAGATATGTTAAATTTCATAAATTTCATATGGATCATCTTAATGTTTCCAAGTGTGACTTACTTCTGATAATATGTATGTGCTGACATTGTCATGTAAAGCTGGAGGGACACTTAGGCATCATGGCTGCCAAACTGCAGACTGCTTTCTTGAGACCCTCTAACAACAAAAGTTTGTTTTTCAGCAAAAAATCAACAGCATTTCCAGCCATGATTAATCAAACCCTAACCCTAACCCTGGCCCAAAATTACTGAAATTTTTAGACAAAACTTGATCTTTTCCTGACAATAACCGAGTGTTTGGGCCTAAATATATCTGTGGGAGCCATTTAGCATATTTATTTTGTATTATTATGCAGTTCAATTTTATGAGTCAAGACTACATCATTTTGATCACTAGATGGTAGTAATAACCTATAGTTGACAACAGGTCCTACAGTTTACGATGTCACATTGGGTGTGAGTCAGCGTCATAGTGGGTGTTACTGATAGGTTTTTCAAAGTCACAGTAGAGGGAAAGAACATATTGGAACGTAGGTGCGGGCACATATGGTTTTACTGTAATCAAAGCAAAAAGACAGCAAATGTAAACCAGATCACTTCACAAAACCATCGATCACCATTCTGCAATAATCGGGAACATCACCCAAAGATATTTCATTGTTCAGACATTCATTCATTCATTCATTTCCTGGATATGAGTAAAGAATACCTTTTTGCCTATACAAGTGACTGTAGCCTATTGAACTTTTGGAATTCTTTTTAACAATCATAACAATGTCCACACGTTAACCATGGCATTGTAGAACTGTTACATTTCTACATATCTGCTAGATAATAATGTACAAATGATATACAGCCTTGGAAAACGGCTAAGCCTAAACTTAAAGCCACTGAGGGCTGCCTAGACGGGCCATTAATTAATGTGCTTGCCTGTCTTCCATCAGCTCTTGGTCTGGTGAAAACACGACTCCCAGTTTTTCTTGTCTTTGATGGTGTTTATTTGTCACCATGGTGGTCTTCAATCAGCACGCAGGAACTCACCATCTGTGTCCATAAACATTAATCAAAGCACAACTTTCCACAATTACCATCAGCATGACACGACATGACTTTGCATCCAAAAACTGTATGTGCTCCTCTGTCTAGCAACACTACCAATATTAACACACACCCAATTCCACGACGGTTACCCCTTCGGGTCAGGTTGTCCACATGTTGCTGAGCAGCCTCCTGGGAAAACATAACAGCTGGTGCTGGTTTAGCTGGTGGGAATAACCAATCCTTAGTTTGCTGTGGCTTGCTTTGATTGGCAGGCTGGTATTCTGTTGTCATTGGGTTGAGCCCTTTGGATACAGCTGCTTTCCTTTTTTCCTTGTCCAGGTAAGGATTCATTGCATTGGATGATGGTTTGGACACACTTTGGACACCAGATGCCTGTAACACTGCTAATTTAGCTGTAGATGCAGCTTGCTCCTTGGCTGTTGCTCTTGCTCTTTTTTTGTGCTTCTCCTTTAAAGGTGTGACCTGAGCAAGCAGCGCAGCTCTGTTAGCCTCTGGTTTTATTCAAGCAGAAGAAGTGGTGTTGGATTTTCCACTCAATGAGCTCCATTTACTTGAGTGTTTGCTTGGCACATTAGAAACACTGTTGTCTGGGTTAATACCATCATCATCACCATCATCACCACCACCATCATCATTACCTTTTGATCATCATGCTCAGATATCAACTATCTTTTTGTTTCAGAAATGCATTCATCATTAAACATGCTTTTGCTTAGAACAATGTGTCATGCCTTTCTTTTTCGTCATAAGGTAACAAACTCATCAAATAACCATGAATACATTTAGCTTCATTACACACTTTGAAGAGCTCACCAAGAGCACCTTTTCATTCTGATTTTTAAGCACATTTTTTTATTAGACCATAAATCAGATCTCTCAATTGACGGGTCTTATTTAACTTAGTTTTTCTTGAGCTCTGCAACACCTCAAGCTTTTTTTGCAAGCGCTTTAACTGTCAGTTTAACAACAGTTTTTCCTCTGTCCTTTTGTGTGATCGCACCGTTTGCGTCGCCAGATTGCGCAATATCCTCTTCGAACTTGTCAAAAGCGTTACGCGTAACCATAACTCAGTTTCCTGTCTTTTCCCCAAACACAGATAATGTTTTTCCACAACGCGCACAGTCTCACAGAGTTAATACAGTCAGTTGTACTCTGACTTCGACCACGAATGCATTGGATTTACACCCGTATCAATGACAAGCAGTGTGCACACAAAACATGAATGGCCATTCATGAAGGTTGTAGCGCTGCACATACCTCTCGTTGGGCGCCGTGGTGATGCCGGGGAAAGACTACTTAGTGTTGTCGCTGCCACACGGATGGATGATCTTGATCCGTCGGAAGAAGCGTGTATAAAAACATTCAGCATGTGTCGGCGTCCTCCACCAGAAGCTGGATGTGACAACCAGGGAACTCATTTCCCTCCTTTTCCAGCGTCGCTCGCGCGTGTAAACAACACTCCCAATTTTTCTTGTCTTTGATGCTGTTTATTTGTCATCATCGTGGTCTTTAATCCACACGCAAGATCTCACAATCTGTGTCCATAAACATTCATCGAAGCACGACTTTACACAATTACAATCAGCGTGACATGACACGGCGCTGCGGTCAAAAAACAGTGTGCGCTCTTCCGTCTAGTAGCAGCACACCTTGGTACATGGTTCCTACCTACACACCTAATTCCAAGACAGCGACCCCCTCAGGACAGGTAACGTCCTACACGCATTTACATTATGAATGGCTCCTGGTTTGCTGAAACGCACAATCCGTGGTTTGCAGAAGTACTTTGCAGAAAGGTGCAATCAGATACTAGCAATTGAGTTGTAGCATTATCATATATTGAATCTGTAAAACTGCATTTTTTATAGAAAAATATGCCATTTTTACTGTTTGAATTGTACTTATGAAATTAAAACTTATGAAGTTTTTACACTCATAAGGGACAACACTGTCCATCTTCTTGTTCGCCCATGTCAACAAGAAATATCACAGTAAGTTGTGGTGGTACCTAGCACATATGTTATGCCTTCTTTGTAAAATGTGCTTGCAATGAGTAAAGAATAACTTCTGTGGCTCTTCTGTGATGTCATGAGAACTATCAAGGTTCTAACGGGATTCTAATGGAATCTCTGTGGTTCCACTTAGAATGTTTATTGTTACAATTGTAACAAGTTCTTGGTTTGTCACTATTTTTAACTTTCCACATTCCCCCAATCTTGTGCCATGGTAAATCAAACATTAACACAAATTAAACAATGCTATGCATTGACTATTTCCTGTATCAAATGCATATTGAAAAAAATCTGTATTTAAGGAGTAGCACAGCTGAAGTTGCATAAAAATCTCAAGCATATTGTCTGTAATGTCATATTTGTGAAGAAACTACTGTAGGAGCACCTAGTTTACTTGATCAGTTAAAGTCATGGCCAGCAGATGGCAGTGTGTGACTACTTCTGCTAACAGCTTTGAAACATGGTAACACATCTTCAACTCAATGCAGCTTTACAAAAGACAGAATTAGAATTGTTTCACATTTTCTTCCTAATTTTGGTTATTATGGGGGTTAAGCATCAAAAAGAAACTTTGTTTACCCTCTCCAAAAACTTTAACCAATGGACAGTCATGAGAGGGATGAAAAACCACTGTGACAAGAGTTATGTAAGCGCTCAAAAAGATAAAAAAGGGTGCAGTAGAAGGTAGTGATTTGAAGTCTGTATTTCCGATAACACACACAGGCTTTCTGTAGATCATCATATCAGATAGGGAAACAGCAGCTCTGGAAGATGTTATCTGCATTTTCTATACCTGAAGAACACTGATGTTCTGTAGTGACTTTTAATAATACAAATTTCATCTCTGCTGATAAACCTTGTTCTGTACTGCATTCACCAAATTTTCAAATAACCTTTTAGACAAACAATGTCAAAGTGTTGCCTAGACAAGCCTTGGGAGTTAAACATTTTATGGGTTTCCATTAGGACATTGTCCCCCATGATCTTCTTATAATGTGAATTTTTGCAGGGAAATTCTTCTTTCACTGCCCCCCCCCTTTCCCAGGGAGTTAGAGTTCAAAGGTCACCTGCACAATAACCCCCTGGATCTTATAGACATTCAGTGTCTTCCTTAAAGACACCCCAGTGGACACAATTAACCATGGACACAACCTTGAACTCCAGCAAAAGGACATTCCCCCTCATCAAAGACAGCACCCTGCTGCAATCCTACTAAAGAGACACAGTATATCATTTACATGACTGCTACTTGAATTACCATTTGTGCAATTATAGCTTAAGCCAAATCAATGCTCCTCTAGTGCAATGTAAAACTGCTCTGGCTCATTAATATGTTTTGACCTGCAGTGGCCTCATCAGTCCATCTGAGGCCAGCCAATAATTTGCCCACAAACAGATCCAGCCACACACACACACACACACACACACACACACACACACACTTGGACGTCACAATGATCGTTGTATAAGGCTGGTGACGCACGGAGGGGGGTAAAGTCCTTTCTACACTATTATGGGACGTTTAGAAGGGGTTACAATGACTCAAGCCTCTTCCAACATGGACAAGTAAATGTTTACCAGACTTTCATTCTTTGCATTTTTGAGTTTACTCAGTAACTTTTAAAAATGCTTTGATCTGTTTCTGGATGCTGTTCACTGGCAATGTCCAGATTATGTAAAAATGATCTGCATAGAGTAAACGAAAATCAAAACAAGAATTACCGCCTTGCCGTTGTTTGACCATGTCTGTCCTGACTCATATGTAGCCATGACAGTAGACAGTGCTTAAGATATGTTTGTTGCTGCAAAGAAGCTACAAATTCTAAAACATGGATGCTTCACACACATATTAAACCTGCTGCACAGAAGATTGATATAATCAGCACAGTTTTGAGGTAGACACCCAAAATTAGTGTCACCAAGTCAGCATCCGACGAAATGTCTCCCCTTCTGTCCCAGAGTGATGACATTGTGTAGTGACCAGAGAAGGGTTTTGCAGAACATTATAATGTCATAATGAAGTTCACCTTTGACTTTTTGTATATTAAATTGCAGCACTCCATTATTTTAATCCTATTAGACATTTGTGCGAAATTTTGTCATAAGTGTATGAATTCTTGAGTTAAAACATGTTTTGTGAGGTCAAAGTGACCGTGATTATTGTCCTTGAACACTGAAATCTAATTTGTTTATCATGAATGAGACAGACACAAGGTCACAGTTACCTTGACCTTTGACCTTTTCATCGTTGAGTCCAAGTGGACGTTTTTGCCAAATTTGAAGAAACTCCCTCAAGGAGTTCTTGAGAAATTGCGTTCATGAGAATCAGATGGACGAGTGAACAAATGAACAACACAAAGACATAATGCATTAAGTAATTTCATGTACATGTAGTCCATTTAACAATAGTTACAAACAAGGTTTAAAGGTGTAATAAAGTTAAACTTTTCTTGCAAACCAACCATGGTCACATAAATCTTAAACAATTTTACAATTTACAGTACATTTAACATGAATTGTTACATATACATATTTAAGCATACCTTTAGTCATTTTTTGTTCAATATACATTAAAACTAGTACACATAACTCCAAATATACAAACAAACTTAAATACCGTCAAACTGCATTACAGCAATATTAAAATGGAATGTTCAGTTTCGATGGCGTCGGCCCAGCTGCAGGCCGCCGTTACATTATTGTGAGGCGAATGGAAGACTTTATGAGGGGGACACAGTTGGCAAGCAGAACTACAGACACCTTTGAACGCGTCACTCTGTTTCTCACCTAGCAGCTGTGCTCTCTCTTTCTCTCTCTCTATCACCGTTATTATTTTATGTGCAAATGAAGTTATGAAACATCATTTGAGCTCTCTACGTCTGACGTGTTAAAGCCGGAACCGGTGCGTTAATTTGGTGCTACTTCATTCTTAACTACAGACTTCAAAAAACAGCATCTCCCACCTGCGGTCAGGCGTGGAGCAAAATGAAACATTGGTGACTTTAAGGTCAACGCAGACAAACCCAAAAGATGTGAGTTCCGATGGAGAGAAAAAAACAAAAGGCACCTTTTAGAGGAAAAAATAAAACATCCCCCTCTGTAACATTCAGCTTCAAAAGGCTCCCTTTTCAACCACACAGAAAAGAAATGAGAAGAAACTAAAGCACCAAAAATGAATATCATCTCCGAGCGAATCATTCAAAGTCAATAGGTGGCTTCCCCATGGATGGTTGGACAGATCTTAAAAGAGGGAAGATGTTTGGCTACATAGATGATGGGAATCCTTGTAAGGGCTGGTACAGTACGGTCCAGGCGTTCTCTTTTGAGAAAAGGAGGAAGTTGGCATATGTGCTTGTCAGTTGTGGCTTCAGGGTTGAGGCTGGCTTTTAAGCTGCCTGAGCTGTGTGCAAAGGACCTTCGCTATCTGGGACTACTGAAGGCTGCAGAGCATTTTGTGTCTGATGGTTGAAGAATTTGTGCGTTGGTAAATCAGGGTTAAACAGAGGATTACTACCCCAACGAGTCTTCCAATCATGGCAGGCATCATCTTGCAGCATGTCTTCTTTAAGAGTTGGAGAGATTGTGGCAAGTTCTAAAATTCTTTGCAGATGCAGAGTTGTTGCAGGGGTTTGTTGGGGAATGTCCACCATCCCAATGGGAAATGTAAAGTGGGTCAAGATGCAAGTCCATGGACACGTCACAGTTTTCATGTCCTGTAAGTCTGTATTGGTGTCCACTGAGTGCCTTTGTTTAAATCCTATAGGTAGGAGTCCATAGATGGGGCGTAGGAGAAGCCCACGAAGGCCTCGGCAGCCTCTTTGATGCTGGCTGTGACAAGTGCACTGTCAGGGGAACAGCCAATAGAGCTAGGCACCGGCTCGTCTGTGAACTCTGGATCAAAGTGCCGCAGGTCGTTGGGTCCCGTCTGATGGGGGAGGAAGGTGAGAAGACAAGTAGGGATTAGTCAGGCTGTAAAATACCTTACCATAATTGGAAATGTTTTAATTCACAGTGAGGATGTCCCATGCTCTTGATTTAGTTATGTAAATGTAAAAAAAAACTGAGGATTAAGACACAAGCAAGTCTGTGGACTTTGGATAGTATGTTGCAGAAAATCATCAAATTTGTCTTAATCAGCACTGATTGGAGTATTAAAAAGGAACATACCACGTTAGGGTTGAAGGGAGGGGTGATTTTCTTGGCATTGAGGTCATCCCAGTTAATGGGGGAAAAGAATATATGGTTCTTAATTTCAATCTGTGAAAAAAACACAAATAATGAATAATTAAATTTCATGCTTAATGCATGTCATATGTAAATATGCATACAGATAAACTCATATGATCAACATAACCAAACACTTACAAAGTCCTCTGTGCAGCCCAGCCTCTTGGTTCGGTCCTTCTGCAGCAAACCCTCCAGCAGGTGTCTGGCTGCGTTGGAAATGTTGGGTTTCAGCTGCAGTGGCTTGTTCAGGATGTTGTCGTACATCTCTGCTGTATTGCGGCTGTAAAACGGCGGCTGGGGGGAGGGACCAAAAAAAGAGTTGATTAGCATCTTGGCAACAAGATGGAGGGAGGAATCCACATGATAAACACTGATTGTATCATTTTAAATCATGCATAGAGTCATGCACAAACACGTGAAACAAAAATGTGGTGAGATTGTATCATTGTATACAGTATAACTCAGTGTTACAGTATATATTTCTGACATTTAGAGATGCAGTTCGTAACTTTCGGAAAATAACTCTGTCATGTTTGCTGAAACTGTTACTACATCCACACAGTAGTATAGACGGATGATATTTTCCTCCCTTCTTGTAGTGATTGCGATGGCATTTGCTAAAAGGCTTACGGAAAACAACCAATCAGAGCCAAGGAGTCTCTAATGCAGCTGTCAATCATAGT
This sequence comes from Plectropomus leopardus, assembly GCF_008729295.1. Taxonomy (NCBI): domain Eukaryota; kingdom Metazoa; phylum Chordata; class Actinopteri; order Perciformes; family Serranidae; genus Plectropomus; species Plectropomus leopardus. The sequence continues at coordinate 9,723,421 of NC_056478.1, read as the reverse complement.
ACGAGTCAGACAAAATAGTGCTCCGAATGACAGCTGCAAGAATTCATTGACATGATTGACAGCTGCATTAGAGACTCCTCGGCTCTGATTGGTTGTTGTCCTCCAGTCATGGTGGATTTTATGAAATGCCATTAGAAGCATTAAGGGAGGCAGAGAAATGTGGCTTTTTTTTCCCAGATGAGCTGTCTCCTGTACTACTGTGTGAACATAGTTATCATTTTAGCAAATAGGACAAAAAGTTATTTTGGAAAAAGTCAACAACTGTGGCTTCAAGATAATATTGAGGGTGGGGTGTAAGTATTCTAGAAAATTTGGTAAAGTGAAAGGGAATGTTACTTACCAGGCCATAGAGCATCTCATAGAGAACAGCTCCTAAACACCACCAGTCTACCGTCCTGTCGTATGGCTGCTTGTGTAGAACCTCAGGTGCTAAATACTTAAGATAGAAAACAGGCAAAGAAAAGTGGTAAGCTTACTGGATATTACATAATGCTGTCAAGTTCTGAATCACTGGATGTTTTTCTTCTTACCTCTGGCGTACCGCAGAAGGTCGATGTGGTCCCGTTGGGTTCAATGTTCTCCTTGCACAGGCCGAAATCTGTAAGAATGATGTGTCCCTGTGAGTCCAGCAGGATGTTTTCTGGCTTCAAGTCTCTGTAGACGATATTAAGGGAATGGAGGTATCCCAACGCGCTGGCGATTTCTGCTGCGTAGAACCGAGCTCTGGGCTCAAGGAAGCAGCGCTCCCTCTGTAGGTGGTAGAACAGCTGGAAAGCAAGAAAAATTTTTCTTTGAGTATATTTGTGAAAAGACAACCCTAAAATGTCTTGACTTTGTTAGGGATTTTCTCTCAAATCATATGAACAGCGATAGGAAATTAGAAGAGCAACGATCAAGAGGCAGATACAAAGAGGAAACCGGATGGGAGGAAATAAAGAGTCAGGAAGGTGACAGCTTAAAAAGTTTGACAAGGGAAGACGGATGAAATGAGGGGCAAAGGTGGAGAGAGAGAGAGGCTGGATAGAGGGGGGAAAAGAGGGGAAGAAAAGAGAAAGGGGAGAAGTAAACGCGTCCTGTTTCCCGACTAAGCCCATATTTAATCAGCACTGTCTTTGCTCGTCCAACAATCGCAGGAAATTAGCTCGATTAGACACACACTGAGCCTGAATAGCACTGCTAATTTTGGCCCTGAGTCTCTCCCGCTGTCCCAACCCACCCCGTGATTTCCTGAGAGGTGTTTCCTTTAGAAAAAGAAAGACGGAGAGTGGCAGCTTCTATTCTGCTTCTCATGACAGGATATCCCCTCTGTCTGTCTGTGTTTCTGCCTCATATTTAACTCTGATTCTGGCACTAAAACTTGCCTCCTTCATCCAACTATATCCACCCATAAATGTCCTCCTTCCCTATTCATTCATATTTAGCTTTAAATAGCCCCCTCTCTTCAATCATCTCTGTTTGATTTCCCCATCGCTTTCTGGCAGCCAGTAACTCACCTCTCCTCCATTGATGTAGTCCAAGATGAAGTAGAGTTTGTCCGCTGTTTGGAAAGAGTAGTGCAGGCCAACCAAGAAAGGGTGCTTGACATTCTTTAGCAGCACATTCCTCTCTGACATGATGTGTTTCTCCTGAGGAATACAAAGAGCAAGTCAAAGGTTAGAGAGGTGGACACAGAGACATTTTTGGTTGCATTTGCACCTTTTTGCACATTTACCTCCTTCTTCTTGAGGATGGCCTTTTTCTGTAAGACTTTGACTGCGTAAAACTGGTCGTCCGTGCGGTGGCGCGCGAGCAGCACCTTGCCAAAGCTGCCTTTGCCAATCACCTTGAGAAAATGGAAGTCGCTGGGTTTGGCTGAAGGGTTAGAGGATGGACCAAGGTTGATCTGTTGGGATGGACTAGGCTGCAAGAGGGGGAGAACAAAGAACTTAGAGCCAAATTATGAACGCTATGATAAACAGAGTATAAGGTGAATGTAATCAAAGAGGAAAAAAAACACATAATTCACTGTTTAACCCTTTGAAATGTGGGATAACATCACTTTTCTCATGCTGCATTCAAATACCTTTCACAAATATTTAAACTTTTGAACCGTGAAACTGAAAAACATGGTGAAAATGCAATAAGCAATTTGACAAGAAATGCAAAAATTGCAAGGAAATAGTACATTTAGAAATTATTTTTGAAAAGCCCGGTTGTTTGGTTGCAAATTTTGTTATTTATTTTTGGTAAATTTATTTAAAATAATTTCTGGGTTAAAATTCTTCTTAAGTTGCTCATTGCTTTCTTCCCATTTTTTTGTATTTTTTTTTAAATTTTATTTTTTAAGTCAAGCCAAGTTGCCCAGGTTCCAAAGGGTTACTTCTAATATACTTACAGGAGGGGAAGGGTTTGCGTTCATGAGCTCAGCATCCTGAGGAGGACTCAAGTTCAGAATAGACTGAACTTCAGGACTGAAAAAAAAAACAGAGTTGAGACTTAGTTCATCCACAAAGCATCTGAAGTATCCTCAGCTGTTGTATTGGTGCAAATCAGCTGGTCTGGGAGTCAAATGAAGTCACAAAGATTCTCCAGAGGACACCATAACTGGCATTTCTGGTTGTGTTTCCCAATGTTTTCTTCCTCCAGTGAATGCAGAACAATAACATGAGTCAGATGGTACTCACTGCTTGCAGGCGTAGGAGTTTGTGGCAAGCCTCTGAATGAAGTCGTTGAGCCCCATCCTCCTCTGTTTCATAAAAGCTGCAACACAAGAAATAAAAACGGAGGAAAAAAGTTTAGATTTTTAAGTAAAAAGCAAAAAAAAAAAAAGCCTCCATATCATGCTTTAAATATCCTGATTTCGTACCAGTGACTAAAGCCACAAGTCCTCTAGATTTGGAGTAAGTCATGACCGACTTTTCTGCTTTTGTTTTGATCGTCATGTTGTGATGAGTGGAACAGCAGCTCATCAAAGTATACCTAACCTGCCTTTGCCTCTTATTTTATAAGAGACCGAAGAGGAGGGAGGAGCCGCCCCCTTCCTTACACACACCCACATCCCCTGGTGGGCGTGACAGTGTGCAAACATTTCTTTTAGCTAAATGGACCGTGCGAAGATGATCGATCCCACTCTCGGCCAATCAGAGGCCGTTGCGCTCCTAGCGCGTCATAGCCGCACCTCAAGTTCTGCTTGCGTCAAAAAAAACATAGGAAAAAGAGAGAAAAAATGCCTTTACCGCAACTCACTGGAAGACTGCACTATTTGCACATGTTTGTGCAACTCCATAGCAACTTTGTTCAACATCCAATGTGTCACACAGTGTGAACTTGAGTCACCAAGGCAGCGACATTTACAACAAATCCTATAGGCTAATGACATCCAGATGTGTCCATTAATAACATATGGTGCTACATGTTCCAGAATAAACTGCAGATCGTACAAACATGTGAACACGAAGGTAAAGCTCGAGAGAGTTCACGAGATTCGGGTTAATTCTCCAAGCTCCTGATTATTCTTGCAACCCCGTATCCATGCCTCCTCCGCCTATCCCCCGGCGAGATTGCAACTTGGTCCTGTACAAATAATCTGATAGCCTCTTAACCAGGCCTATCAGCTTCACCATTTGGCTGCTTCTCAATTAAAACGGCCGGGGAGTGACGCAGGTTTCCCCTCGGTATACAAAAGAGGGAGAGCTTGAGCCGAGGGAGGCCCGGTGCCAAGAAAAAAAGCCGCTGGTAGTGGAAAAGTACAGACTGAGAAACTCCTGAATAACTCAAACGAAAGAAAATAAGAAACACATCAGAAGCACAATCTGTTTTAACCTACCTGTAAGCCTCTCAGGAGCAGCTAAAACACTCAAATGTGATAACGGAATGAAATTATGAGGAGAAATGGCACTCGTTTTGCGTTTTGTGCGCTGGCACACTGGAGAGCAGACGGGCTCGGTTAGGTACGGTTACGTAAGGCACCTGGTTCAAGTTTGATCAACACGCCCGAGCGGAATGGAAGTAAGATGATATCACATATAGGCCATTTAAAAAAGATATGGTGCGTAAAAGAACGGAAACATAGAAAAAAACACTATCCTGAAGTAATTAAAGCTGCACAATTTCTTTATGTTTACAGACAGGAGAGAGGTTAGGAGCGATCCAAGTCATGAGCTGCAACTTTGCTGCACAATACAAACAGTAGCAATTCGCAAAGTGATGCCAAAAAACGCGCAAAACTCAGTACAGTTCCACTCAGTTTCTTAATTGCCTGAGAAAAAACAACAACAAAAAACACACACCAGCTCCAGTTTCCAGCGAACACAAACAAACCTTTGAGATCTGATGGAGTTCTCATTTCACTGCCTGCAGAGCCCGGGGGGTTCAACAAGTTGCAAAAGAAGAGTTGCCAAGAGTTTCTCTGGCACTTTTAACAGACCACCCCCCTACCAGCGAGGCTTTTTTCCATAGATAACAGCATCATAAATCCAGGTCACAGAGGATTATGGGGTGAATGGAGCGCCCCCCAAGTATGTCTGCCAATGCCTTCTTTCCTCAAACACAGACACTCCAGTCACAGAGAAGTAGGTTAGGGAGCTTTACCCTTACAAAAGAGACTATAAATATCCCAATAGCCTGGTGACCACAGAAAGTCCCACAATATCGACCTACAGGAGTAAGACATGAATATTACAGAGATTTGGTTCCAATGGACAAACCCATCGCTGTCGCTTTAAAATGAATAAGCAGCCTACTTACACGTCAAAGAGGTCGTTTTGTCTTTCATAGGGACGCTTTGTTTTCCGGATCACAACAAGAGGAGAGGCTTTAGGTTCCTCGGCAGGCAGGTAATCAAACTACAGCGCATTCCTCGTCTTGGAGACTTTCATCCACAAGATTTTTTTTCTTTTCCTTAAGGGCGGAGACGTCCCGCCTCTATTTCCTTCCACTCTACAGTTCGCTGTTTCATACATGGCTGAATGAGTTTCCCTCAGGGAGGGGGAAGTGCTGCATTCAAATGCTCCTCATAAGATCCTACTTTCGAGATCAGCCATTGGAAATATTGACTTAACTTGTATTTAAAGGTTCCAGTGTGTAGGATTCAGGGGGATATATTGAAAGAGAGAGAATGAAATGTAATAAGTATGTGTTCCTTATAGTTCTGCCAAATGATTTTAATTTTATTTTAAAACACGATTGATTGCATAATTTCAATAATTAATCGGAGTTAAACACATTTTTTTAATCGATTCATTCAATTATTTTGCATTTCAAAACAGTTTGGAAGTCCATATTGAATGAATGAATGAATGAATGAATTTAAATAATTTATATATTTATAATTTTGTAAATATATTTATAATTTAATTAATTTTACTCAAGTAACATGCATCATGCAAAACAGATTATTTCACAAAAAAAAATTCTACTCAAGTAATATACTCAAGGAATAGGCTGAAGACCAAGGCTTTTTTTTTTGCCTATTCTAAATCAACCAATGGATAACACAGAATAACAGCAACTCAGAAGAAACAAAGTAAATGAATTAAAAGAAAAGAAAATGGAAATGAGAGTTGCTGTGTTTTCGTTACCTTATAATGTTTCTATCATCTGCAGATTGCCATGTTGCACCGCCATGTTTCTACAGTAGCCCAGAATGGACTAACCAAACACTGGCTCTAGGGCCGTTTGTGAACCACTGTTAGCAGCCCCTCTGTGACAAGCCTAACGGCATCAGGAAAACACGATTAAATCACTGCTTGTTTTGGAGAGGAAGAGGGGTCCCCCCAAAATTTACACACTGCTACTGCTCCTTTAATCACAACTGACCGAATACCACATTTGTAACACTTAACAATAAGGGACACTAAATGTTTTTCCTAGCAGCCTATTGGATAGAAAGAGATAAACACACACTGATAGATATTTAAGCCAAATAAAAGCAAGTATGAAGAGAGTCAGTCTACAATAATATTTACTTACATAATAGAAACTAACCGTCATTAATATCATATCATTACCACAGTTACTTGGTGACAGGTTTTGCGTGCTTAGGTCTTTACTTGAAACCACACCTGTCTTTATTTGTGATATTTCAACATCACATAAAGCTAAAAAAAAAACACGTCATATCACTAAAGACCAAATGCAAACACTGACATTTGATTACCCTAATTTCTCCTTGTAGGCAGTTTTTTTTTCCAGTACAGTCTGCTTGCTGAGGTCATTCACCTGCTGAGCTTGGCATTAAAAAGTAACCTGGAAATTTACTGAGTTCACATTCAGTCCAAGTTTGGGAGCTGCCAACAAGTTGAGGCCATAATAATAATTGACCGTGTTTCTCGATGCATTGCTCTCCCAGCTATTTTGTGCATGTGTGCACACGCAGGGTTTTTTATCAGGATGTTTTGCTCTTGTTCATTGTCTCTGGTAGTGTGTGAGTCAGATGAGAACAGAGAGAACAAATGAAAAGGAGAGAGAGATGTGAAGAAACAAGTGGCAAAGCACAGAAGATATGGGCGGGAGATGCTGTTAGGAAATACAGATGACATGAAATTTGTTTAACCAAACACAGTCACCAGAATAAATGTTAGCAATGTATGTTCCTGTAAACCACAGATATTAAACATTTGTATGTTATAAATGTAGCGGATATGCTTAAACTTCATGTATCAATAACACTGTGGTTAATGTCTGGTTACATTTGCATAAAACTGCTTAGTTTGGTTTGGAAAAGATAATATTTTAACACCTGCTTTAGGTGGTACAGTTGTCGCTAGAAATGCCACACATGTATTGCTAAAAAAACACCCCGCTTTTGGTGGCACAATCTTGACTGAAAAAGCCACAAATGTCTGTTAAAATCACCCCTTTTTAGTGCTACAATTGCAGCTGGAAATGTTGCCAGCTGTAATTGTACCAATGTCTCACTGAAAAAACACCCGTTTTTGGAGGCACAACTGAGGCTAAAAATGCAGTTGATTTCTCGCTAAAGCACCTGCTTTTGGTAGCATAATTGCACCTGGAAATGCTGCTGATGTCTCACTAAAATACCATCTTTTTGTAGCACAATTGCAGCTGGAGATACCACCAATATATCGCTTAAAACCCCTGCTTTTGGAAGCACAATTGTGCTAAAAATGTCACAGATGTCTTGCTAAATAGCATCCACTTTTGGAGGCAAAATCATGACTGAAAATGCCACGTGTGATGCTAAAAAAAGTATCCGCTTTGGTGGCATAATCATGGCTGAAAATGCCGCTCATGACTCATTAAAAAACACCTGCTTTTAGTGGCACAACAGGTAGAAATTCTGCTGATGAAATCTAATGGACAGCAAGGTAGTTTGAAAAGGAAGGCTTTTGTACAGCAACACAAATGACTAATGACTAAGAGTTAGGAAGATGGATGCATATAAGTGTATTACAGACAGAAAGTGCGTATTCTTTTGCTCTTGACCTTTCGGCCTCTCTCAGAGAAAATTGAGCATGTGTGACTTGGCAGTTTTAAATATAGCCCAAACTTTTCACTGCTGTCTCTGTTTCTCCCTTAACTCAGGTCAAATCTATTATTAATCTGTCCCCCCTAGCCACCTGATTCACACACATATACACACACACACACACACACATATGCAGAGCTGGAGGGCAAAACAAACCTGCAGGGAGTCTGACAGCACAAACACACACTTTCTAAAACAGAGAGAGAGGGCATATAAGGTACCTCTTAAATTCCTTTAAGGTGTCCCAACCCCCCCCTCACTGCACCAACAAGAATTGTTTAGAAAAACATATTTCTCCTTAAGACAGCCGTCCTTCAATGTGCATTTAATCTACAATATGTCACTACTACAGCAGCATCCCGCATGGGACACACCCTGACATCTCTCATCAGAACTTGAAGGCATCACGCCGCAAACAAGTGAAACCCTCCACATCACATATTGCTTCCTCAAATTACAAGAAAAGTGTCGACCTTGAAAACAGATGCACACAAGGAGACTGGTTTGCTGTTTTAGCCAAGAAATAAGAACTAAAACATGAATTAGGAGAAGATTAGAAGTGATGAAGATGACATTACCTCCAATGGGAAGAGAGTACTGCATCTGTGGTCAAACCCCTGAGTTGAATGAAATGAGAGCGAGGTGTTGAGAGAAAATCAGCAGAGAGAGAGCAACACTAACAAAAGGTTCACTCAGTGTTTTTCCGATCTGGCCCTCTCTCCTTTCTGGATTTGCTTAGGCCCTGAACAAGAGGAGGCTCCACCATACTTGAGTGTTTTTTGCCTTTCTATGTGTGTGAGAGAGACTAGCACATTACATAACCCACAAGTGGCACTGTCAACGGTGCCAAAGCCACACTGACTCTCTCTCACACACACACACACACAGGGCCATTTCGTGAAAGGACAGGAAGAGGTTCACTGCAGCGCCAAAGGGATTGAGTTACAGGATATTAGAATAGTAGTGTAAATATACACACACACACACACACACACACACACACACACACACTCCCTTGGCCCACTCACCTACAGTATACCCACACAAAGAGCAGCATATGTCCATATTCTGTCTCACGGCCGATGACATCCAGCCATTATCCTTTAATCTTTTACCGTTTACTCTCTGTGCCAGAGATGATGAGGCTGTTTGTGGCTACAGTTGATCTGGCGCTGCATGTGAATGAGCCTCAGTGGTGAGGAACCAAATGACACCGTTACATAAAGGCCTCGGCTATTCACAGAGGACAGCTAAGCTTTTATTTGGTGTGTGGGGGTGTTTGGCTAAGTCGGCTACCAAAAATTGGCTCACTTGGACCTTCAGTTAAATGGTCATGTGAAAATTGAGACTCTCCAGTGTCTGAATTTTGGTTTTCTTGGGGCTTCTGTTTGATAGCGGTCTCCACTGGTCTATTTGGTAACATTTTATTTTGTAGACCCCAAAGTTTCATAATTATGTACTTTCGTTATTATGACTTGATAAGTAACTGCCAATTGTTTGTGGAGTTCCTAGAAAAGATCGTGTTATCTAATACTCGTTGCAGGGCAAATGGAGACAGCAACATGCAAAATACAATTGAACATACAGACAGTAAATAATCAAGGAATGACTGTTTAATTGGGTTGTGATTAAGTTATTTTGCCAGCTGACTTGTCTTTAAGACACTGTACTAGGCTGGATTTAAGCTAGAGCAATGATACGAGTATCATATGAAACTAAAATACCTGAAATACATTCCAAAGTTAGGCTAAATTTTGGCTATGGGAAAACAAAATGGCCAAGATAACTGAATAAAAATGTTTTTTTTTGGGTATGAGTCTCCCCTTTACAGACATGTCCACTTTATGCTCGTCCCATGCAGTATTTCTTCTGTCATTTGATTCCTTATCAAGACAATCTTGCTTTACCTTGTCAATATGGACTTCAAAATTGTTTTGAAATGGAAAAATAATGAGATTGAAAACATGCAATTTAAAAAAAAATGTGATTAATTGCAATTAAGTATAGAAATTCTATGATTAGTCGTGATTTTAAAAATTAATTGTTTGACAGCCCTAGTTAGCATACATACTCTCAGAAAAAAACATCAGACTTATGCACAAACGGATGAAGAATCAAGAAGACACAATGAAAAGCAAAAACAAATGTAACATAAAATAGATTAATTTCTTCCACTTTTCACTCTGGCTGGTTAACATAAAAGGTATCACTTTCCCTGTGCTGGAGAGTCGCCACAGACACCAGACGCTACAGCTGCAGTATACTGAAATTCAAAGAGCTGGTTTAATCAGCATTGTTAGAACCTTTCTGGCAGGAGTTTGAATGTTACGATGCATCATTTATATGTAAAAGTCCAGTGCTCCAGCTTTCATACATACAGAATGTCTTTTCTTTCCAGAAAATATTATATAAGTCAAGTGAGTGACCATGAAATCATGCATACATTTAAAAAAAATACAGTGTGTTCTCGTATCTTTGAAGGAACTCTTGGGTTATAAAAGTGAGAATGTGGAAAGTAATTTCAGGGGAATTTTATGCCTTTATTAGATAGCAGCAGTAAAGAGATGACAGGAAAGTAGAGGAAAAGAAAGATGGGATGAGAGGTTCCCTGCGGGGCGTGAAGTAGGAACATTGGGTTCTTAACCTCTAGGCCATCTGCACATCGCAAAAAGTGAGACAATTTTTGCAAAGCGAGGATATTTTTGGTCTGATCCACAGTTTGTGAGAGGGCCGTAGGAGGGAGAGGATTTGGCTTTTGGATTAAGGCTGAAATTAGGTTGAGGTTGTGATGGTCAAAGGTAGATTTAGGGGGTGGGGATTATGTCATTGGCAGCCCTGGCTCTGAATACGGTGCACACACCCAAATCTGTCTTACTGTAAACCTTCAGGGCACAATGGCAACAAACATGTTCAGACAACCATCTCAAAACCGCCCCTGGCCTGGGAGCGCGGTTATGGATAGTAAATGATATGCATATTATGTTTGTGTATGTGAATATGCAGAGGTGTCCATGTTTGCCTGTATGAAGGGCAGGTTGACACAGGTGAATGATGCGTCATGAATGTTAGGAGAAAAGAGTAAATAACAGCTTTAGAGATGGAGCTGAGATGATATTATTTTTGTGTCACTGAGAACAAAAGAGTCATGTTTGAGGACACACAGTAGATAAACCTGTTGTCATCTCAGGAGGAAGGGTCAGTGTGTAAACACTGATTAACTGCTCTGAAGCATGTTGATGAACATACTAATGTGTTTTAATAAGAGTCAGCAGATGCTCTCTGTTACATAAGACCACAGTGAAAGGACACACGTTTGTTCCTCTGTAAATCTGGACAGTCTGCTCCCTATAATTATTATTATTGGATCATCCCTGGCTCTCCATCTTAGCTCTTGACTGCTACCTCTGTCGCACACATCGCTGCATCACTCTAAATGACTCACATGGGACAAACTTCAACTTTTAAGTGCTCCGAAAGCCACTAATTGCTGAGCTTGGAACGACAGGGTGTAGCAGCATCACGACCCAGGCCACAGGAACAGCTTGTCACCAGCTCAGCTAATTGCTTGGATGTCTTTCCATGCACCGAAAACTCCCATAATTAACAGGCAGACTACTCCCAGTGAAAAACATTTTCATCAGAATATGGTTCTTGTCACATTTCTTCCTTGGAGGTGATCCAGCAGGCAGCAGGTACCTGCAGAGCTGCCACAAATTTCTGGTACTGCAGAAGCACAGAGTGGCAAGTGCTGGTAGTGGAAAATGACTAAGTGCATTTACTTCGGTACAAATTTAATGATATACTTTTAGTTAAAGAAATACTTAACCCCCAAAATGATTATTTGACATCAATTCCTCACCCGGTGTCACGCTGAATTCATGAGTAAAGCTTTGCTTTTGTCGCATGCCACCAGTGAACAAAGAATACAAAAATAGAGAAAATTCTTGATGACTTGAAGTCACAGGGATCCATGCTTCTCAACAACAAAACTATGTCTAAGCATCCATTTGCAAACCCTCACACAACTTGTGCACAATAATCCAAGTCTCATTTATTCTTGATACTTCCAAAAAAGTGAAACTTATTTGTACTCTCCTCTGAGTCAGACTCCATTGACAAAAACAGTAATTTTATCTTGCTTAGCACAGGACTTGCTGGTCTACCTCTGCCTCGATCAATTAGTTTGTTTGTGTGACTCTAGTGAATCTGAGCTAACCATTTAAAACACCACAGTCAAACAATTACACAAATCAACCAACTGATCCAGGCAGTGGTAGATCAAGGGAGTCTGACTTTGAAGAGATGATCATACAGCTGAATAAATGCGATTTGGATTATACTCTAAGAGTTTTTAAACTGATGTTTTGGTATAGTTCTGATCCCCTTTGCTTCAATTCATCAAGACTGCCTTTTATGGATTCTTTGTTTACCATGGAGGCATGTGAGAAAGTTTTGTTCACACATTCTAATAAGTAATTGATGTGGAAATGGGTTTTTTTATGGGTGAAGTTTTCCTTTAAGTGACATTTCAATAAATGACTTTTACTTGTAAAGGAGTATTTATATTGCAATACTGCTACTTTTACTTAAGTAAAGAGTCTGAATACTTCTTCCATCGCTGGTGACAAGGATGTGCATACTATCCAAGAGTAGAAATCAATGTCTACTCATGGAAAAGCAGACTAATGTTGCAATGCATTAGAATATGTCAGACACTACTTTACTTACTTAAATTATGATTTACAGTTTTTTAAAAATGCAAAGAATTCTGTTTTTTGTGGAACAAAATGAATTGTGTTGCTAAAAATGACACAATAGTGAGCTCAACACAAACATGAGCTCAATTACGAGAAAAACTCATGCAAGGTTCTCAGCACAGCTAAAGGTAACCATAAAAAATAGATAGGCTTAAAGCCAAAACGTGACAGGCACGCATTTAATGCACTCCGGAATGGACTATGATTTGTGGCACACACAAAAGAGCATGATGGAAAATTAAAGTGCATTCACTCACAGTCATACTGGCAATAAACCGACACTGGACTCTCACCCAGTGACAGAGAAAAACACATATTCCTGCAGCATTAAACAGCAAAGGTTCTGTAAAAGGTCACTGTGTCACGTGTATGATGATCAGCGCTCAGTATTGTGTCTGTAACTATTGTTTTGCTCCCCAAGCCAGTTTCCACAAAACAACAAATAGTAATCTTGGTTTATGAACAACAGTTATTATCCTGGGAGCTTAGAGGTAGGATTCAAGAGCCAAGTGGTAAGGTAAGATAAAGTTACACAGTGTGTGTATGTGTGTGTGTGTGTGTGTGTGTGTGTGTGTGTGTGCAGGCTGAATCAGCCATCAGGTTTGGATGGAAGAAAAACAACAAACAAGAGAAAAATAGAGAGAGAATGAATGGTAGAAGATTACTTTGGATTGATGGTGAAAATAAAGAAAACTGCAGATAATAAAGAGGAATGACCCGGGACTGAGGGCGAAGCAGATAACAGAGGAATGAGAGTCGTGGGCATGAAAGACGGATGGGAAAAAAGGAGAGAGGGGAGGAAGTGGAGGAATACAAAACAAGGGGTTTAGTTGCTGGTGACTTACTGTTGTCGCCAGGGCAACAGTAGCTGTCTGGGTCTGACTCATTGTGGTAGTACAGGTCCATCGCCTGGAGAAGAAATATGGCATTACTGAAACAAACTGAAAACATACATGACAAAAAAACGACAACAACATAAACCATTTAAATGAAAAGTACATAAAATACACTCACATATGCAATTCTGCGGTCAGTGGATTCAGTTCATAACCCTAAATTAATTCTCTAAATTCTAAGTAATGCATATTCATTAATAACCAATTTGATATATTAGGCAAGCAAGGGCAAGATTATCTTTATCATTTTTATCCTCCGACAGACAATTTGTTGACCAGACAGCAGTGATACAGTTATATCTTGCACAGGCCAACCCTAACCCTACTCCTTTGGTAATATCCTCTTCCAATCACAAACACACATTCGGCCACTAAAATTCTACCTTATTTCCTGTAAAGAATTATTTGATGTAATTTTTTCATGTGTTTCACAAAAAAGAAAAGACAAGAAAGAAAACTTTGAGGAATAAAAGATAAAATTCTTGAAACCTCTCATATTTGGGTTTCAAATGGGAACCATTGACCTAGATTGTAACTTGGCCAGCCTATTTTTTAGATGCATTTATCCAATAGGGACTTGAAAGAAAATTATACGCCCAAGGATTGTACAGTTACAACACAGTAGAACACCTGTCATCATTCAACTGAATTCATAGAGAAAGACCAAAACTGGATTTGCAGGGTTGATCAAAACAAAAGCATTGTGTTGGCTAACAGACCAACAGATTTAAAAACTCCACAACCTTTGCTGCTATTCGCCTGCTGAATAACATTATGTAATTCTTTGGTTGTTGGTGGGGTTTTTTTGTGCGAATGATTTGTGTGCTGACTGTGTGACATCAAAGGTTACAATATTGTAACCCTAGTTCTATTAGCACAGGCAGAGTCCTCTTCTCAAACTCTCACCCAAACACAGGCACACAGTAGACCACTAAAAGTTGCAAGACCATAAGGTTGGTCATAGTTGACCAATCAGGGTGTGCCTCCCCAAATACATGACGGGCCCTCAGTATATATAGGGGCGGTATGGCATCTGTTATCCGACACCCTCTTCGGTGATTGGCGTAGGAGAGCCAGGGCCCCTAAGTAAAGGGCTCTACCTTTGCTTATAGAACCAGGGTTACACATGCTCCGCCCTCTACTAGACTCTATGGTCAGGAACAGTGTGGCTATGTGACACTGTGTCCCAACAGGGCATTCACTCATCGGGCTCCATCCACTGCACCAATAGAGTCCAGTAGAGGGTGAAGCCTTTGTGATATAAAATGAATGTTACAATAGTGATAGTGATAGTGATAATTCTGTTAGCGACGGTTAAACCTTCAACCTGACACTTCTATGCCACATGCTGAAGAGGTTGTAGGATAGTGGATGCAGACCTACGGCTCCTTTATACACTGTGGGCTTTGCATGTATGATTATTATTACTTAGTATTAGCCATATGTTGTGTCTCATTTGGATACTTCTGTTAATACAATTTAATGTAGTACAGTATGTGTATACTGTGTGCTTACTTGAGTAGTGCAGGTCAGCAGGTGAGTGTTGTCACAACACAACTATCGTGCGCTTACCAGAAAAGGATATCACAACATTTAATTGCCTTTTCTTCTTTTTAATAGCAAATTACAACAGGACCAAGCATTGCCACCAACATTTGACTGCAAAACATTTGCTGGCTTGTCAACTTGTTCACTTGAGTAACCGCAACAACTGACGCTTCCTTGGCTGCCATTTCACAAGTTTGATGGTCACACCCCTTCTGCTACATAGCCAATATGGCAACCATTGAGGATGAGAAGCATACAGTGTTCCACACTCAACTTTTTAACTGTTTTCAGTACACTATTTTGGTCAGTGTAAACGCACTTATGCACTGAAAATAGCAGATGTAATTGTGGAAAAATGTAAATTGAGACACAAAAATAGGGTCTAATAGAGGGCTCTGCCTGTGCTAATTGACCAAGGGTTACAATTTTGTAACCTTTGATATCACAGAGTTAAAAAAAAACCCCACTAACAAACAAGGTATTATATAATCTCACTGAGCACACCAATAGCAGTTGAGATCATGGTGTTTTTTAATCTACTGGTCTATTAGGCAACACACTGCTATTGTCTGTACAAACCTGCAAATCCAGTTTTCCTCTTTGAATTCAGTTAAATCATAATAGGTGTACTACAGCTTGTGCTAACTGCACAACCCTTAGGCGAATAACCTTCTTTCTAGTTAGATAAATAAATCCAAAAAATAGGCTACAATCAAGCTACAATCTAAGTCAACGGTTCCCAACCTTCAGGTTGAAACTCAAATCTGAGGGGATACCAGATTTTTTTTTCTTTTCCTATAAATATCTATCATAATATTTTTATCTTTTAAAACACCTGAAAAAATATATAGATTGGATGGCTATTTATATTAAAGAAGGGGAAAAACAATCTGGTTGAAGACGTTACAGCTGATAAACAAATGTAACCTGTGACGAGGGGTCACAAGCAAGCAATGACTTGTTTTAAGTGGTAATAAACAAAACAGTTTGGAAACCACTGATCTAACCTGCTTTTCTAAGCTCATGTTAAGAGTATAGTGACTGAGATGTGACTGCATTTCAGCCTTTCTAAAACCACTGGTTCTAACCCAGACATGTCTGTGGCCCAGTTTCAGCAGGTTCCCCACATGACGTGTTTAAATGAGGCTGGGTTTCCAGGGTGAGACGGCATTAAATCACTCAGTCCTGTGCTGAAAGCGGTGAGAAACCTCTGCCCCAACAACATGACGACACAGGATTGTTCAGCTCTAGTGAGAGTGAGTGCCAGGGCAAAACTGATCTAACTGACAAGAACTCTGGTGAAATTATAACGTGCAATATTTCTCTATTACATTTTTAATTTCACAGGAGTCACATTTGTGATTTCATGTGAAAAAATTAAATGAACTGAATTGAACTGCTTGTTGATCATGTACAGCTAGGTTAAGTTCACTGAGCAACATATCTGTAAACAGACACATAAGAAAATCTTAAATAGGAGGTACTATGCTCTTTTTCAGATTCATAATTGTATTTTTTTTTTTTTTTTTTACTGAAACCTGCTTTCATGCTTTAATAACCAAAAAAACAATTTCCTCACTGTTGGTGCTTGAACGTCTCGTTTCTTTAAGACTGGTAAGCATTTAAGTTTCCTCCAAATCTGCGGTGTGACTATTACGGAGTATAGCGTCACAATCTACTGTTAAAAACCAATAAAATATTGTAAACCAACCTGACATTGTAACATTATATACATGGCAGAAAATAAGGAAAAGCATATCTCTTTAATAAAAGGCAACACATAGACAGTTGTGAGGGTATTTTTACGCCAGTAAAAATACCCTCACATTAATATTAAGATGCTCCAATGTGTCCTGCATTTAAAATCCTCCTTAAATATCAACAGTTAATTCCATGACCAGTTACTCATCATAGAGTAGACATATTTATTCAGCAGAAATATGGACTCTGACGGATATTTTATGAAATGTTTCCTTATTAGATTAATATTGATGCAACAATGTGGAAGAAGAATTTTACTATTGCAGGTGGTTGGGGCAATTTAGGTGATCCCAACACAGAGGTCAGGCCCCCTTCAAAGGGTCAAAAGGTAAATCAAGACAGCTGTTACATGACTAATAGTGAAAAAAAGAGATAGATCTGCTACACATATTTGAAATCATTTTTAGGGACTTTTTTCCAACGTGTACTTTTTTTGTAAAATTATGGATAATTTGGACCTCAGACTAACAACTTGTACCTCATCATGACACTGTTTTTGTAAGATGCCTCAATAATCACTGCAAATCACTGGTTTGATCTTTCACAATGCATTGAATTCTGTAAGATGTGGATGTTGTTTTCACCACTGTATGTGGAGTGCTGCTTGCCTTTGTGAATGCTGACCTTTGACGTGCATTTGATTATATAAGTCAATACATTGCTCTAAACGTGGCAGGTTGAAGGCTCAGACAAGTAAACACTCCTGAGTGAGCACATAATGTCAACAGCAACTACTTAAGTCTGTCCTACTTTTCCTTTTCACAAACATTAACAGGACAATTGGCAGCTGTCACAGCAGCATTTCCATCTCAGGACATTCCCATGAAGCCGCACTGTCGTGTCACATATTAGTTTTTCACGATACCGCAGTCAGTCATCGACTTTTCAAAAGGTCTCTGTTAAATACAGTCTTAGCCTAGTTTGCTATTCCACGGTGCAGCTCTGAAAACTTATCGCAGCTCTCAGTGTTTTCCCATGGGTGTTATATTAGATGAGACAAGCTGAGGCATGTGTGTGTGTGTGTGTGTGTGTGTGTGTGTGTGTGTGTGTTGTTTTAATATCATCACTTTGTTTAGTCATCCAGAGCCAAAGCTTTTAACAATCTGCATATCATGCTGGTCATTTCATCTCAATGTAAGTCTTAATTTAGTCTTAAGTAACTGACAGCAACTTTGTCTATCCATCTTTTCCTGTTCTTTGCTCTCACGCACACACACACTGCTCGATGTCATATCCTCCTTATACTGTCAACATCTCTCTGCAGTCAACAATCACTTTAACATTCATGCACCTTTCTCCTTGAATTTGCCTCTCTTGCTCTGTCTCTCTCTTTCTCCTGGGTTGTTTATTGATTCAGCACAGAGATCTGATGGAGTTGTATCCATAGTGATGGTGAATCGAGGCTTTCCATTCATTAATATTTCATTGCGGATTTATGTTTCCAAAAGAAGACAGAAAGTTTGGGTTGTTCAAGCTGAGGCAAAGACGGAGAGGGAGGAATATCTTTTTTATCTGTGCGAGGGTCAAGGAGAGGTAGAAGCTTGTCTGATGTGACTGTGAGTCATAAAGTAAAGCACATTTAACAGCAAATCATTTTAGCTTTATACCATCAAAGACATGTTTATTTTACATTGTTTGTGTGCACCAAAATTGAAAGGAAAAAGGATGCAAATAAAAAGAAGAAACTAAACACCCTATTTTATTCATTACAGAGTAAGAATTCTTGCATTACTGGACTCCTTATGAATAACAAACATAGAATTATTGTTCTTTCTAATATCACTTATTGCAATATTATATTTTGCATTATCGGTCTAATCCATGAGTCATTTAACTGTCGATAACTTCTTATGTTGTAACATTTTTGCAGACTGTTTTATGATCTTTTTTTGTTGGAGAGCCAAAATACAAAACAACAATTTGGTTGCACAAGAAGATACAGACAGTTTTTATCTTTTCTCTATTGCTATTATTCAATCTAAACTGTTTTGGTGTGAGTTGCCGAGTGTTGGAGCTTTCGGTCATGGAGATGTCTGCCTTTTCTTCAGTATTATTGAACTACATGACACTCAGCTTGTGGTGCTCAATGCTACAAATAAAAGCTTGCAAAAAAACTCAAAACCTGCAAAAAAGTGCAATTATAGGTATAAATGTGGATGCTACAAAAATGCCCATGGGAATAAATGAAAAAATGTCTCTGAAGTAACCCTTGTGGCTATTACAAGTACTGAAACAAAGGTGGGTCATGTTCTGTTGAATACCAATTAGCAGTATTGGTCAGCAATAAAAGTGGTGTTGCAGTCAGCACTTTGTACTGCAGTTAACAGAGCCAAATGATCTGTGGCCAAATTGTACAGTGGCAGCCTCAGAAAGAAGCATCCTCTAAAATCATGACAATTTTTGCTGCACACAAACTGTATCACAGCAGAGGAGCATAAACTGAAATTAACAGGTAGGAATGGACAGGCAAAAGGCTTTATAAATGCTGCAAACTAGTATCCAACCTATTGTGGCCCACCTTTGTGGGAATTTGTCCAATAATAATTAAAGTGAACATTGGTTGTCCTTATTTTCTGTCAAATATATATATAATGTTACAATGTTAGATGTTCATAATAAACATGGACAACTTTTGAATAATGAGGTCGCTTGGAAGTCCCCTGCTTTGGGATCTATTCATTACGGAAAAAAATTAGTGTTTGCTCTGTGTAATTTAATTAGCTGTAGGTAGGATGAACTTACCTGTGTGCGTTGACGTGGCTGCCAGGTATCCTCCAGGGCGTAGCTGATGTAGGGCCCACTGCAGATGGAGCACTCCAGCATGACAGGGCTGGCAAGGAGGGGCGAAGCGTGGATCCCCCAGGACTGACAACTGCCCAGATGGAGGTCTGACTCTGACTCCTTCTGCTTGGCTGTACCGTCACCGTGATGACGTGCAAGCATCCTCCATTTTCTGACCTGTGAGTGAAGAAAAATTAAGATGTTTTTGCAATGGGCAGAAAAGGTTTAAAACTTAATGTGGAATAAAAGCAACATTTAAGACCAGCTGACAAACAGGATTTTACAACATTAGGCGCTTAGCTGGGACTTCTGCTGGAAGGTGCAGAGGATCCTCAACTGACAAAAAAAGTACAAAAATAATTCCAAATGTGAGTTTATTTTTATTGAGAATCAGAAAAGGGTTGGGGGCCACCTGCCACCCTATCAGAGGCCAAATTTGGCCCATGGGCCTTAAGTACGGTATGACTGAGTTAGAGTCAACACCTTCACTTTATGAGTCAAGCTTCTGAGAGTCACAACTGCTCAGGCAGCGAGTGAGTTAGTCTCAGTTTTAGTACTAATCTCCTCTTATGTGACAGCTGCACACTGACACACTCTCCCAAAGACTTCACAAACATTTCTGTCATAATTTAACATGTGACAGGCAACACTGTCTGAATACATGTCATGGCTTTAAAACACAAATACCCTTCACACACACACACACACACACACACACACACACACACACACACACACACACACACACGAGAGAGAAAATGTGAGAGAAAAATACAAGATGGATGGGACAATGGAAGCGAGGGTCAAGGTGCACATAGTTCTTGAGGAAACCAAATTGCAGAGGTGGATGTGTCAGTGACCCAGAATGGCTGTTATGTAAGGTAAATGGTGTCCTTGGCACACAGAGCGGACAGGTTCAGTGACTGCAGCAATTTCAAATGAGTCTTATCAAGGCCTCTATCAGTGACTGCTGCTCCGCTGGCCTCCACATAACCACAACTTGGCATGAGGAAATGTGTGTGAGTGAGATTATGTGTGTGTGTGTGTGTGTGTGTGTGTGTGTGAGTGCTGAAGTCTAAAACTTGCAACTCGGCAAAAAAACCTTTGCTTGTGTGTGAATGGTTGCTCCCTTGACTATAATTATATCTCAGTGCTGGAAGGACAGAAAGGATCCAAACAATTACTGAGGGTGTCAATACCATACCATTCTGTCTTAATGCTGTGTGTGTGTGTGTGTGTGTGTGTGTGTGTGTGTAAGGATTACCTCTAGCTGTGTCTCCTGTGAAATCAAATTGTCACTACCGTCTTGCCAAAGTTAACAAACTGTACCGAATCGATACAATTACGATCACAATCAAACTGGGAAGGGACGGGAAAGGGAAACTCCCATGTTTTTGTACCTAAGTGACTCATGTTTTTTAAGTTAATTTAGCATTAAGTGTTAAGGCTGCAGCCAACAGCTGCAAAATGGGCAACAATGTAACCACTTAGGGCATATTCACACCATCTATTTACATTGACTAAAAGTGCTTGTTTTTGCCACTGACAGGCTCTGATAGTTATTTTGAGTGTCTTGCAACATTGTGGAAATAACCCTACAGAGAAAACAGATATTTTTTGTCACCGTTCACTTGATCCTTTCTGTTTTGTGTCCAAGTCTTTTTAAAGGAGTCGTCTTTTTAAAATGATCAAAATCAGCTAAATATTCAGTCATGACATCAAAAATCTCTAGGATAAAAGATATGATCTGGTAAATTATCTTGCATAGTGTCTTTCTTGCAGTTTTACACCACTTGTCACATTCCCCTGCTCACCTTCATACAATGGTTGTCGAGACTACCATACCAGGTGTCCCTGCTACTCAGCGACAGTAAACATTCATACATATTCAAACACTGACGGCACAGCCGATCACAGCGGTTTGGTGTTCAGTGTCTTGTCCAAAGATACTTTTATATACTGACCAGAGGAGCCCAAGATTTAACCGCTGTGGACCTGCTGTACCTCCTGAGCCGCAGCCACCGCGGCTTTGCTTTCTGTGCTTCAACACAGCAAACTATTACCAGCACTCTTTTCTCCAACTCTCACGCATGTTTCTACCAATTTTGTCCTGCAGCAAGTCACTTTTTGTAAGATTTCAGAATGAGACTTTTCGTTAGTGAGACTTGGATCCAAAGCAGACTGGAAGAAGCAAAGGTGCAGAAAAACATCTAATTTCTCTCTGGGGTTCTCCATAATGTTATTAGACACTCATATAGCAATGTGGAGAGTTTAGAGCTGATAACAGTTTGTTGTGTTGGAGTACAGAAAGCCCATCTTTGTCTTATCTAAAAGATTTTCAGTGTCATGGCTGAATATTTAGCTGATTTTAACAATGTGGAAAAATTTTACAAAAGGAAAAGACTTCTCCTTTGGTGAGATCAGAATAAGTGAAAATTAGCAAAAACATTTAATTTGTCTGTGGGATCCTTTTTGCAATGTTGTCAGTCACACATAACTACAATCTAAGCCTGTCAGTAACAAGATCTTTTAGTGGATGTGAATTCACAGTGCACTCCAGCCCTGAGTGGTTAAGCCTGTTACTCTAGCTGCACTTTCTCACGATACTGGACCAATTTTTAAGTTTCCATTTGTCACTTGAACACAAACACATATGAAAATAGGTCAAGGTTAAAAACAAACTGGAGCTTCTCTTCTTTGTCTGGGAAATATGTTTAGTTGCTTTTTGATAGAGTATAAGGCTTCAGTCAGCTGTCTGTTAGCTTAGCTTAGCACAAAGACTTTTAACAGGATTAAAACGTTAGCCTGGCTACGTTCAACATTAACAAAATCAACCAGCACCACTTACACTCACCAATAAACATTTTATATTTTGTTTGTTTAATCTGGAAAAAACATGTTAAAGTGTAAATTTGCTTTTTATTGGGAGTTTTGAATGCTGGACTATTTCTTGGCTCGCAGCAGTTGCCTGGCAACCAGTGTACAGTCTTGGAAGTTACTGCTCCCAGCCAAGAAATAGTTTGTCACATTAAACAGTAATTTGACATTTTTATGGTTCAGCTTCTGTACAGATTAAACAAACAAGACATAACGTGTTAATTAGCAAGCTACATACACACTGAATTTTTTTTAACTTGGTTTAGAGGCAAATGTTTGAATTTGTTCCCTTAACTGTTTGTTCCTTTTGAATTTACACACCTATATTTTTCACATATACATACTAATTCATATCTTTCTTTATGTCAAACACATTTGTATGCATATGTGAAGTACATATGTATTTACATATTTATTGCTACTACTACAAATTATAAACATGGAGGAACTCAAGGACAGGATGGAGTTATCTGGACAACATTTCATCATAGTTATGTATGTGCAGACTCATAAACTGCTCTTTATTAGGCTGAACTCTACATGTTCATTATGCAAACGATCCTTTATTGCATGGCTGCTAACTGAACCTCGTTCCAGAGAAAGCACCATGCATTCCTCTGAAGAAAATATGTGCAAAAGAAGTATAACACATAAAAACACATAGTATGTGCATGCCATCTCCAGACTCCCCTTCCTCTTAACCTCTTTTCGTCCCCTTTGACCTGGTTTTGTGCTGCGACCCTTTAAAACAACAAGCCGTCCTGCTAAAAGTTAGGCTTACTCCTATATGATCTGTCCGTTCGCCTCATAAACTCAGGATGTAATATAGTCCAGGGAAATTCTCATACTAAGGCCAGGATGTACGCATCAGCTACACAGTCAAATAAATCAAGAAATAAAAACATCAGGCGCTCCATATCCAGTTTTTAGCTGACCCCTTTCCTTTGCCTCTTCCACACTGACCACTTCAACTGCCCTTTGCCTGTGTTATACATACATCATCTCTGAAAAACAACTGACAAAGTTATGTAAAAGCTTTACATTAAGATTTGACCTTTACTCTCATTCAGTATATATAATGCAGTACTGTAAAGCTGCAACTGTTATCGTGAAAATTCTCCTAGCCACATGACTTAAACCAAAAACACTTGAGTATAGCGCAAACACACAAAAGTAAACATACACATAATACATCAGGAGGCTTTCTGCATACCCTTCAGAGGTAGACAAAAAATAGAAACACTTTAAAGCCCAACAGCCATTATTTGATGAAGATAATAATATTCCGTTTTAATTGAGTCTATCAGAGGTGTTGATTTATCTCGATAGTCATTTTTAGGGTCAGAGTCTTACAACAAACTGAAGAGTGAATAAGCTGTAATAAAAGTTGCAGGCCACTCTGTTGTTGGATCTTAAACCATTATAGAGACTAAAAGTCTGGACACGCCTCTGCTGATTTCAATTCTTCCTTTGTAAGTCTTTCGTGAGTTCCCAAATATTATAGAAATGCAATAATCACAGCAGTGTTGTAGTCAAGATCACCTCAACCACGACCAAGTCATATCCAAGATCTGAGTGTATCAAGATCAAAACAAGACCAAGACTGCATGACACACTTATGATTAAATGTGGAGCATGCAAACCATAGACACTCCTCAAACTGATCTGAAAGATCCACATTCCCATAAAACACTTTAACACAAACATTTCAAAGTAAATACTTTTATTTCCATACTGTATACTGTATATGTGTTTGTATAGGTATACCTTGAGAAATGTCTTGATTTAAAAAAAAAAATCAAATCAAAAGATACAGTACAGGCAATTTAGTGATATCCCAGTAGTATTGTTCTTGATAAGTCTTGAGATAAAGTCCTCCTTATCCCAAACAGAGACAAGACAGTAAAAATATAGTCAAGTCCGAGACAAGGCTGAGACCTTCAAAAAGTGGTCTTGAAGTCTCAAGACCAAGACAAATCTATATATTACTACAGCACTGCACTGGAGTGCTATTGTCAGTAATCTGACTTCTTAGTCTGACTTCTTGATTTCATATCAACTTGTCGGTGTTATCGGTGAAGTTTTGCATCTGAAGTCTATGCTATATTTAAAATATTTTCATCAGTTAATTTCGACGGGGAAGTGAAGCCTTTATATCACTCTCCTTAGGCTTGCACTCCTCTGATAAAAACAGTAATTTTACCTTGCAGAACACAGGAGCTGCCTCCGCTGCCTCAATTAGTTTGTTTGTGACTTTAGTGAATTTGAACTAACTTCAAAACATCAAAGTCACACAATAACACTAAATTAACAACTGAGGAAGCAGTAAAACTGCAAATCCTGTGTTCTGCAATGTAAAATTACGGTATTTGTCAATGAAGTCTATAGTCTATTTATATATATGTATATATATGTATGTATGGTATTTATGTATGTATGTATATATATATATATATATATATATATATATATATATATATATATATATATATATATATATATATATATATATATATATATATATATATATAT
This sequence comes from Plectropomus leopardus, assembly GCF_008729295.1. NCBI lineage: Eukaryota > Metazoa > Chordata > Actinopteri > Perciformes > Serranidae > Plectropomus > Plectropomus leopardus. Next base: position 9,698,801 of record NC_056478.1, on the reverse strand, counting down.
ATATATATACTGTATATATACAGTTTACAAAGACTGATAATTATGCTCACTCAGTTGTGTAGATCCTTTACAACTACAGTACTGTCAGAAAAATCATGATGACAGAGCAGTATGGAGGTGACAAAGGCATTTAATAATATTTGCTGAACCAAACAATCTGACAGACTCAGATTAATATAACAAGTTTCTCTATTCATAGCTGCTGTTTTGCAGCATAAATCATTTCTGTTATTCTGTCTATCCAGGTCCAGTAATACCTCTAGGCCTACGCACAATTCACAATAAATAAGGACAATGTTTATTGCCGTGTTATTACCCAGCCTATGGCCGTGTTTCCTGGTAACCCCCTTTTTGTTTCGTCCTGCTTACCCCTTCCTGTCCTCTACCAGCTCCCCTTGGTGGTGCAACTCCACCTCTAACAAGCTGTGTGATGTCCCACATATGTCGGAGCATCAAAGAGTAATGAAACGAGGGGAAGGCAAGAGAGCGTCGGTAGGGGGGGAATCATAAAGTAGAGGAAGGGAATGAGCTGCGAGCGGAGATACGGAGACAACGAAAAATATGTTTGACTGACAAAAAGATAAACAGAGAGAATGAGAGTGTGAGATAGTCTTACATAAGCCGTCCCGTTCCTTGTCTGAGATAAGAGTCGCTCATTAACACCAAGGTCACTGCTCTTTCTTCTCTCTTTCTTTCTCCCGCTTCTGTTCCTAGATCGCAAACACAAGGTTTTTATAATGAATGGGGGGGGGGGGGAAAAAGATAATTCAGGTAGTCCAAATGGAATTGAAACACCAACTACAGTGAGTCCCATGGGAGATTAAGTCTTAGAAAAACAGTTTGGAGCCAAAGAAAGAGAGAGAGTGAACCTGAAAAATGAGAGCAAGTATCTATCAAACAAGACAGCAGGACGGAGAGAACTGTATTGTTATTGTTGAACAGAGACCAAGGGGTAAGTTTGGGATTTCAAGATTGGGATACTGACCCTAAGAAGCTTTGCCATTTTCATCCTCAGGGGTCATATCCTGACTCTTTTCATCTTTAAATCCTGAGGAGCACCAAGGTCTCTGAACCCTGACTTCCTGGCAATCATGGCCACTCACTGCAAGTTTTCCTAGAAATTAAAAAGCCATCCTCTCTCTGGACTTTCTTAGCATTTTGTCCCACATTTCTCTCTCTATTTCCCTTATTTCTATAAACAGAAAAAGAAGAATACATTTATGTGGCACAGAGCCTATTTACTCACTGCAGAGGCTATTATGAGATTTGTTTCATTCCCCTTTTGATTCGAAATGAAGCCTCTCCTCCTGTTTCACTGAGATAGTCAAATGTTTCACATTGCACAAGCACAGTTGGACCAAACTGGCCAAAGGTGAAAACACTGGATCACTGACTTTGAAAACACTGCAATATGTATTCAAATAATCATGGCTCATTTTGTTTTGGATGATTGAGGTTAAAATGATTTCACCACCTAATTCCAGAAACGTAACTGGATGCCAAGTTGCTCTTGAATAATAAAACTGGATATGAAATTTGCAGATATTTGTGAATGACCGTGCACGCAAAAAATAGTCTACAACCATGTTAGCAGCTCTGTGAGCGGCTCTTTGAGAGTGTACTTATAGGCATGTAGCTCAGAGTGGTAATGCTAATATGCTGCTTTTTACCAGGTATATAGGGCAGTTAAGACATGACAATACATTCTCATCCCAAGTCATCACATATAGCCGCTTTGTCGGTGGACTTGCACGTCTACATACACTCTAAGCATCCCTCTGTGTCTGCTGTTGATGTTCGTGATGCTACAATCGACACCAGGATGTCAACAAAAAAAACACGGTTAGGATTAGGCTATAAAGGCACAGATTGTTAGGTTTAGGCAACAAAAGCAGGCAAGCAACACCGGGACGTCAACAAAAGGTGGTTAGGTTTCAAAAAAAAGCTAACACCAGGTTCATGGATGAAAGTCCAGAGAGTCCCATCTGCCACTCCGCTCACCCTTTCGCCCTATAGCGACCTTCCAGCTCCGTACACTACATTGTCTCTGGCAGTGTTTTAACCTGACATTATCCATCCACATATCATACTTCTGTGCCAGGTTCCTTATGGCTGCGTTGTCAGCTGACAACGCAAGTCCGCATATCACACTGCCACACCAGGTGAAGTCCAGCTGACCGGTGGTGTATCATCACTACACAAAAGGTTCTGTCCGACTCTGTTACAAACGATGACTTCAGAATGAGAATGGGCTGACATTTACCATGTTCAGCATTTTGCGTGTAATCATGCTAACAATTATTGGACTAAATACAAAATTAAGCTGAGGCTAATGGGAATGTGATTATTTTTCAGGTATTTAGTCACAAAGCAGAGTAATCCATCCAATAGTTGTTGAGCCATTTCAATCAAAAACACAAATGTCAACCAACTGTAGACAGTAAATCAAGTTAATCACTTTTCTGTGACCGTCATATATGTTGTCTGCCACTAATAGGGCTGCTATATTTTACTTTATATATTACAAATTCTCGTTTGGATCGAAATGTTGAAGCAAGCAAACAAACAAATGACTAAATCCAAAATTGAACCAAAGAATCTGACCATCAGTGCAAAATGTTCCTCCATAGCATGCCAATAGACCAATTTTGCATTTTTTCGGTGAGTGTTTGATGAGAGATTATTTCATTTTATGAGATTATTTCCCTTTTGTGTTGCTGCCTGACATTGGACTTTGGTCATGGATCTTAAGTATTCTGCCCCACAAAACCAGAAAACCGTAAGGCTGACCTGCACTGCAAATGCAATAACAGGAAGACTAGTAGGTCTGAGCCTTTCCAAGCACAACAAAATGCAGTAATAAAGCACAACTACAATAGCTTGTTGTGCACTGCTAAAGCCATGAGTAAGCATATTGTCTGTGTGGAAGCAGATCAGGTCAACGCTAAGCCTAGTTGTCGAGTGTGAGCCATAAGCCCCAAACCTCAGTGCACAAAGCAGTTTCAATAGAGCTGAGTGTGTGAATGGAAGAAAAAAAGTTAGACTGCATAGTCAGGGTGCTGCTGCTGAGCCTCTGTGGCGCAGCAGTTTCTTGGCATTAGCTTTGGAACATCAAGATGGAAGATGGGATTAGCCGGGTTCTCAGGGTAGATTAGAACAACAATAATTCCCAAATTCCCTCACAATGAGACTCGAAAGGGAGGATGCTCCCTTTTTTTCTTGGGAGGGAGGAGTTTTGATGCTAGTGCATCTGTCTGATACTGGTATTAAGCCACAGGAGGTGTAGATACTGATATATCCTACATCATAGTCAATTTTATATCAGTTAATATGCCTAACCATCAGTATTTATCAGATGTCGTTATCATTCAACGCCTTTCCTAAAGCACACTTGCACTGAAAGTATTATCAGAAATAACACTGTGTCACATCTGTTTAGTCACTTTCCTTAAATTTCTCGACATCTACATGTATCTTGCACTAAATCCCGCCAAATCCCTTTGTTATCTGTGTCAAACCAGACATAGATTAGTCAGGGTGGCTCTTAAAATCACAAGCAGCCTGCCTTACTTTTACTTCTCCTGCTACTCTCTAGCTTCTAGGGTTGGGTAAAACATGACAAAGCTAATTCACACATCCCTCTGTGTCACGACAAATCCAGGAAAATGCAGCCAAGGTATAAAGGGCCTTTTCTGTTCATCTCCTTCTTGTGCTGTGCCAGAGAAAGCCTGTGTAATACTGCAGTAACAATGGAAACAAATGCATTGTGCCATTTTTTACATCTACAGTGAGCAAAGAAGAGAGATCGCGCAAGAAGAGCAAGTTTATTACCCCAACCACATTCTTCCACTGCCAGAGCACTTGGCTTTGGAACAAAAGAATAGCAAAGGATTAGCAGTTTTCCATTGCTAAGTGTATGCTAAACAGTGGTAGCTTGGAACAGCTTTCCAGGCTCTGGGAGGGTTCCCTCATTTAAATGCTTCTTAAATATGTTTAAACCAAATGATAGAAAAATATGAGTCATCACAATTGAGAGAGCAATGGATAGTGGAAGGAAAAGGTTTTAAAGTGTATACAGGGTTCATAAACATTTTTACCAATAAACAACATGACTTTTCCATGACTCTGAGACAGACTTAAAAGACCATAACTTCTCTGAGATGAGCATTTATACTCCAAATCATTTTTTTTCATTAATATATAATAGCTTTTTAAAAATATACATTATTTAAAAAACATGAATTCAGAACAGGACTAAAACTACTACTATTTGAATACCAGAATATTTGAATTAGCCAAAAAACGGTTAAAAAAGGTCTGGGCCTTGTTGGATGATTTGTGATTTTTTTCTTTTTTTTTTTTTTTTTTAAATTGGGCTTTTTTAATTTGCAATGTCTGAAGAAAAGTTTTCTTTTTTATTTTGGGTGATATTTTTTAGGAAAACATTCTGGACTTTTTTTTCTATATTTTTTAAGAGAACATTTTCCTTTCTCCTCAGAAATCCCCCAAAAGACATCACAGCCAGAAACCTTAAAAAACTGAGAATAACACTGGATTTTCACATTTCTAGCAATTCTTGGACACATCATATATTATTACACAGGTTTGTGAAACAGGTTTTCAAAACTTTAAGGGTATATTTAGTTTTCCAAAACCTTTTCAGCCATGGAAATGGTTATTTGTGTATTCAATGATTTCTCCAGGTTTTTCATGACTGTTTGAGTCCTGGATATAGGGCAAGGCTTTGATAGAGGAACATCAATGTAGGAATTAGGTGAAGAGTTTTCAACAGACAGCCAAATGACTCTATCGGGTATTGCCAGGAGGTTGAGTAAACTGCTAAACTTATACAAACTGGCTTCATACCAACGCTCAGCTGGCACCTCACCAGTTTCATTACTAAGCACAGAAGCTAAAAGACTCAGGGGGTTCTGACTTGTGGCATTTATGTGGGGTGAATGTGAATATTTGCTGAGGTCTTCAACAAGGACAAAAAGTTCTGAGTCAATTAGCTGAAAATAGAAGTTTGGCATTTTCTCCCTGGTATTGGTACAGTATGCATGACAAGCCAACCACTTTGAGAGGGATTTTGGCTCCCAGTACTCTCTGTGTAACTCTTTGTATCAAATATAATTGGACCTTGTGAGTTGTTCCTCTTAATTCCTTTTTATTCCCAACACAACCTAAAAACCGCTTTGACACTGATGCAATTCACGACAGCTACAGCCGGAATTCAAGTGAGGCTTTTTTTTTAAGGCAACCTGTTTGGTGTGTGTGTGGAGAGAGGACCAAGGTCTTTAGCCCTAAACCCTCTTTTTGAGTGCCACCTCTCCCCTCCAAACAGTTACAAGAGATAATGGGTAAAATTTCCCCTATGAAATGGGACAACACTTCACAGCCCTGATATATGATTGGTATGTATGTATGTATGTTTTATTGCAAGGGCTGCTGGCAACCTTTTGCGGTTGTCAGGACTCTCGTGATTTGTTCACAACTTAAGTTTCAAGCTATCAATCAATCAAACAATTCAACCAATAAAAAAGAAAACAAACACTGCTTCATTACATGGCCAATAGAATAATGTTAGTCAGTACATTAGCAGCCCCTGCTACTACCTTCTTTGTTGTCATTTTTGTGTCCCTTCATGGTTGTTTTTCCCCCTTTTTTGTCTTTGTGTCTCTTTGCAGTCATTTTGAGTTCCCTCTGGGTCAGTATTTCACTTTTGGACCCGAAGTGTCAAGGGGGCTCCCGACACTTTGGGCCCCTGGACCTCTGCCCAGTAGGCCTGTGCAATAATCCAGAGAGTACTGGGAGCCAAAATCCCCCTCCAAGTGGTTGGCTTGTCATGCATAGTGTAACAATATCAGGGAGAAACTTCTGCGTGTGCACTTTTGAATAGTTCAGCTAATTGATTCAAAACTTTTCGCACTGATATTAGAGAAGTCAGTTCCTCATAACTTTCTGTTTGAGGTGTGTCTCTGAGAAACCTTCATTTGGAGGGTCATGTAGTCTAAACACTGCGCCCTACCACTCTATCCCAACAAGAATTGGGACACCCTACCCCTAAACATGAAAAAAGAACAAATGACAGTGATGTTCAAGGGTTAAGTGGTTTATTGGGCTTCGGCCCAAGTGTTATCCAGAAGAGACATGGGCAACAAAGTTCACGAGTTCATCAGGTGCACCAAGTTATCTAATACAACACCCCTGCAATAAATAATACATGTTAGCTGAGACTGTGTCAAAGAGTCCACAGTCCCCTCTGAGTTTGTGGTGTTGAATAAGTCTGTAATATTGCCCTAAATATTGTTGAAAAACCACTAACACATATATTTAGATGAATCAGCAGCAAATCAAGAATTTTCCACTCAGTATTCAGAGCTAAACAGCTACTGGAGTCCAGAGTTCATATCCTTTCCTCCAAAACGTCAGTGCCAGTAAAAAGTCACCATCTTTGAATATGACACACAAACCATTAACCATTAGCTCCATTAAGAAGTGATCTACTGCCTCCCAGAATGCCGAAGTAAGGCATTTCACAGATAAGACTACGTCAAGAGCAAAAGCCTGGAGATCAGAGTCCAACAGAAAAGCATTCTCACAGCACATGCACCATAAAAGCAGGACATTTTTATTCGATGGTAACAGCCAATATGTGGGCCAAAGGAGAGGGCATTTCTACTTCAAACATCCCCCTAAATTACAGTCTGATTAAACACTGGGGGTGTAATCACAAACATTCTGACAATACTCTGAGAGAGCTCCTAACTTAGGCTAAAACTTTGTAGCAAGGAGTCCTAGCTTAGAAGTGATTTAGGAAAGGTCTCAGAGCATTTCAGAGCAAGGAAGAGACAGAAACTTATACTTTAGTGAAGAGGCGTTGACCCTGTTACTAGGTATGACACATGCTTTTAACAGATGTGATTCGTTGTCACAAATATACTCTTTTGTGAGTCTTCAAGATGTGTACATCCAGTGGAATTAAAAAGAACTGCATCACAATATGAGACTGAAAGCGCTGTTTGTGTGACCACACTGCTGCACTGTTGCATTTTTCCAGTTACCAAATGATCACTTTATTTCTGGCATTATATTATATTGTTACTTATTGAGTTGTTATTGAGTTAGGTTAGAGATGTGAGTGCATCTCTAATGAGATCGCCTACAAACATGATCCCTGCCCCATCTAACCTATGGCATTTCATTAACTCACTGCCATCCAGTATTTGGACAATATTACTCCTGTCTCTTTGTCTTTCCACCATTTTCTCCAAGACATTCTTTAGTCTCTTAAAAGTCTTAATCTCTACTCCTAACAGTTTTTCACCTTAGGAGCTCTCTTAAGGACAAGATGCTTTATTAACTTTTATCTTTACCAGCACCTAGTCTGAAATTGAAGAAGGAAATCTTAGCAAATGTCAATATTCTACGAATGTTCTTAGAACTGCATCACTAGGGGCAACTTTTAGCACTACGAAGCTTTGTGAATACAGCCCCTGAATTGTATTTGCACTTGTCATCGACTCACAGTCTCAACTGACAAAATCTTTGCACGAAGTCAGCCCACAATCAATTGCTTCCTCCCAGTCTCATTCACTGCCTCTCTGCATTAGCATTTGTGGGCAGGGAATTGTCACCACTGAGGGAGAACGAGAACGGTAGATTTGTCACAGGTCACTTCCCTCTGTTTTGTCAATGTGGAGAACCAAGTATTATGGCCAACTTTCACATGGGAGACAAATTTTAGACTGCCACTGATCATCTTTTGTTTTTAAATTATGAGAACAAAGGTATGATCAAGCTTTTAGTTACAGCTGACTCCAACAAAACATTAACAAGATGAACTCACTTCACCGACAAACGAGTGTTCTGGAAATTCATATGCAGTTTTTCTCCCTCTACTTTCAGCTGAGATCTAATCAATAGTCGACAACATCTCACAGGCTGCATGGGACTAGATAAAAATCACTGTTCTTCTTGGTCACGCTTGGCTTCGCTCATCTCCCTGGATTTCAACACCCTCCATGCTTCACTTCCTGTCTTCCTTCCTTCCCTCTCCCTTACTTTCTCCTGCATGAATGAGTTTTGGACAGTAAACGTAAATGGGACCAGCGTGGGTCAGAAGTTACTGGACAAAGTTGGTGTTTAAACCATACTGGGTACACTGACTGATTAACAACACAATCACCTGATCCATGGCCAATCGGCCCCTGGGTACAGATATGGCCCCACCACCTTTCCTACATAGAACCATGACACAGAGTCTTTATAATTCTTTAACCTTTTTTGATCTTTTTTATTTGTGTCTCTCTGTAGTCATTACATAAATCTTTTTGACCATTTGTGGTTGTTTTGCCATTTGTTAAGTCTCTGTTAATGTCTTTATGTGTCTTTGCAGCTGTTTTGCATCTCTTTGTGTCAATTTGTAGTAGTTTTGAGTCTCTTTGTAGTCATTTTGCGTCTCCTTGTGGTTGTTTTGCCTTTGTTCGTAGTCTTTATGAGTCTCTGTGTTTCTCTTTGCAATGTTTTTTTATATATATATCTCATTTAAGTAGTTTTGAGTCTCTTTGTAGGTATTTTGTGTCTCTCTCTTTGGAAGTGTCACTTTGTGGATGTTTTGCTCCTTTTCATAGACTTAAATAGTCTCTTTGCAGCTGTTTTGTGTCTCTCTGTAGTTGTTTTCTGCCTCTTTATAGTTGTTCTGTGTCTCTTTGTAGTTCTTTGGAATCTCACTGTGGTTGTTTTGCATCTTTCTGTTGTCTTTGTGTCTCTCAACAGCTGTTTTGCTTTTTCTGGTGGTTGTTTTGTGTCTCTTTGTATTCATCTTGAGTCTTTTCCTCATCCATGACCCGATTCATAACCAAAACAGGCCATAAAGAAACAGAAATAATGGTAGTGAGCAAATTAGGTAACGTCTATGAGGTTATATAACACATAATGTAAAAATAGAATATAATAGAGCCATTTTGCTGCTATGTTTTGTTTGTTATCTGACTTGATGAGAAGTTCCATTAGCGCTGTAGATTACAGTATGCAATCTAAAGATTCATGACAAGTACTGCAACTGTGGGGCAAGAGAGATAACATACTGGGACAACCAGCAGTCAGCAAAAGTTCATGTTCTTTTCATTTTTGATTAAGTCTTCATCAAGAACAGTACAGGCTTGATGTAAGAGATTAGTGGAAAAGCTGCGTTTGCATTAGCTTTGAGTGTGTGTGTGTGGCGGGGGGGGGGGGGGGGTAGTATCTGACGGTCTGTTGGTGCATACACAGGACAGTACAGGACGTCCTTATCAGGAGGATTTATATGCTTTTGATTTCTGGTCATGCTCAGGCAGCAGGACAGATGCTCTGACCTCATCCTCTATCTCCTAATAAAACTGTCCTCTCAGCTCCTCTCATCTCTCTCTCTCTCTCTCTCTATCACTGCTGTTTCCTGTGTTTATGTCCTAAGCTCCACCATTTTCCCTCTCTGGCCATTATTGTTTAGCCTTCGTCCATTTTTATTTCTAGTTTCCTCCAAATGACCCATCTTTACAGTAAACCTCCCCTCCTGTCTTCCTTTATTATCTCTGCAATTATCACCCCACTGGAAAAAAAAACGCAGGCATCATAAATTTGGTACACTGATTTTATAATATCATAACAGCGCCATAAAGTTGGTCTATATTTAGCTTTGGCCCTGATCGCCTCATCAAAAGTAGCTGCAGGGTGAAGGCTATGCAAAGCAATGGGTCAAGGCTAAGCTAAGCTACCTGCATTTTAAATGGTGCTGATGCTTTGTAATGAGAAACTACAATTACCGACATGCCTTTGTGCAACCCCACATCCAATTAGACATATGTGTAAAATCTGAGTATATGAATTATATTATGAGTTCTAGCCAAAAACATGTTGTATGAGCACATGTGACCTTCACTTTTGACCTTCAACCACTAGATTCTGATCAATTCATTTCTGAATCTAAGTGGAAGTTTCTGCCAAATTTGAGGAAATTCCCTTCAGGCCATCTTCAGATAATGTGCATGCAACAATGAGATGGATGCGTGATCATAGCGACCCTTGACCTGTGACCACCAAAATCTAATTAGCTAATCCTTGAGTCCACTTGAATGTTTGTGCCAAATTTTAAGAAATTCCCTCACGGTGTTCTTGAGATATGGCGTTCGCAAGAATGAGACAGACAAGGTCACAGTGACCTTGACATTTGACCAATAACCAATATCCTTTAAATTTATGCTAAATTTAAAGAAATTCCCTCATGGCTTTCTTGAGATATTGCGTTCACCAGAATGGACAGAAAGACAGCCCAAATAATGCCTCTGGCCTCGATTATCTTGGAAGGATAAAAAATAAAAATAAAAAGCGGCTATGATGTATTTTTAATGAGGAGTAGGTGAGTAATCTGTCAGGGAAGCCTATTTGTAGAGAGAACAATGTTGGTATGTCTTTATATTAATTCAAATATTTCAGAGTTCTTGATTTATTTATTTTCTGCCTCTAAGGGGTTACTGAAAACTTTCATTTCTGTTCATATGCGGCTCCTCTGGCAACAAACAACTTCATTTTGCCGCCAGGCACAGAATAACACATCCAAAAGCTTCTGCTTACAATGAATGTAATGCAGAAAAGCTAATATTTAGCATTCAGTACTTAACAATACAACACACTTAAGGCAAACTAACAAACTTCTCGATTTACAACAGCATAAAAAGTAAAAAAATGAAGAGCATTGTGGTATTAGACCGTGACAAATGTCCTCTGAGCTTTCCCTTCTGTCTCTGCACACTTAAGAGTAAGCTGACACTGTCTGTCAACATCTGGCGTCTTATTCATCTCCTCTTCCTCTAAAATGTGACAGCAGCCTCTCGGCGTCATCACCACCGCTTTCGTAAGTCTTGAGTCTGAGGCGCTTGTTAGACAGCGACTGATATGGTTCACTTTGATGGGCTGACAAATTTCATAGTGAAGCTTTGCTCATTTGCATTGGATCCATGCCGTGGGTGGCCTCTTCAAGCACGGAGCAGCGCAATTGGCATGCGAAGGGGAAATGTTTCTGTAACTGCTCTATTTGTTGAACAAGTGTCACGCTCTGCAAGTGTTTGGCAAACCAACTTTGAGGGCCTGAAGTATTTGGACAGCGAGATATGGTACAGTATGTTGGGGACAGTACAGTACAGAACATGACGTCTGTGTGCTGACTTTTGCAACACAAATGCAACACAAAGTCAAATACAGGAAGAGTGCAATTCAGGTCATATTAAGGTTGTGCACCTGACTAATACTGTATGTTGTAAGTTTCCAGTGGTCAATCAATGATTGACTCTTGGATCATAAACCCACATGAGGAGCAACTATACATAAATCCAGTGACCATGTGTGTCTTGCCAAGTTGCAGTGTCTGCTGCTGTTTGCCGACAGTGACAGCAGCAAAGGTTGTTAATTTTTTAAATGAATCAGCTAACTGATGACAAACTTTGACTTAAAATTTAACAGGCTGTTCCCATGCCATCCCATCAGAAGGAATTTAAAAAAAGAAAAAGACAGCCTAAATCATAGCCCAGGCAACTTTAATCAAAGTACAGATAAATTTAAGAAATAAACTGTGTTGAACAACCACAACACAACGGTCACCAGTTGGTCAACACCTGTCAACATGGTGTGTTCTGTTTGTGATGCCAACTGAATTATGTTTACTTTGTGGTTAAAGTTGAAGTTTGCCACTGTTGTTGAAGCATTTGAAAACTGCACAGGCTCTTTATAATGTTGTCAAAAGTAAAGTTATATAATTATACACTTTATTCTTTAGACAGCTTGCTTTGATACATATTAAAGGGAGACACAGGCGATGTAATGCCAATTTGTTTGTACTTTTGGTACAGTCCTGTTTAACTCCACACTCCTGCACTGACTTCATGCACATGCACACACTCTGTAGTGGAGACCAGCTATGACTCACCACAGAGTCGGCTAGGGGGTTAAAGATGTGTGTGTGGGGGGGCACCACCCATTAATTCTGCACACACACCGGTTATCTCCAGTGAGACATTAGTGACAGATCTATTGGTTGCGAGGGCAAGAGGTGGAATTGATGGAGAGATAGAGTGAGACAGAAGTGCCTGGAAGAAAACCAGAGCAAAATGGAGAGAAAAAACTGAAGGGCTGCAGTAAAGAGAATCGAGTGATGGACAACAGCACAGTCCTGTTTTATATTCTCACACGATTCGGCGTTGTTTCTCAGCACACACACTCTCACATGCAAACACACACAGTACACATTGTGTGGCTTTGTCTTGCTGGGACAGTGATGACTCATTCTCTCCTGTCGCCCATGGGACTGGAGAAACACACACACACACACACACACACACACACACACACACACACACACTCGTACACACACACAAGAGCGGGGAGTCAATTGATGGGTACAATGATTGATGGGCGTGGGATGGCTATTATGATGGCAGTTGCAAGGACAACCTGGACACCTGCAGCAGCATTTGTGTGAATGGACTAGTGTGTGTTTGGGTGAGGCGTTTGTTTACAGCGTTCATTTTTTTCATTTAATTCTTAATACGATATTCATGTACTCTGCCGAATGCCTCCTGTTCCACTTTCAGAAACACCAGCCTGTGGTGAGCAACAACAAGTTTTTTTGTTTTTTTTTTTTATAAACACCCCAGCCTTCTTAGTGTTTATGTTACATAACAACACTCGTGGTGGAGCTTAAAGGGAGAGTAAAGACAAACAGAACAATGTCTAGAGTCCTGTTAGTGCCTAATTTGCTTCTTTGACTATTTTTAATGAGCACTAATGGGCAAACAGAGGGAGCCGTGTAGGATAGGTGTTGTCACGGTGTGTGGTAGTTGCACCTGCAGGCCAGAGGAAGAGATTTGTGGTGAGAGGTTGGTGGGAAGAAGGGGTAGACTCTCCCTCTGTATGGCACTCATTATGAAATGGTTACATTGTCTTCATTTACCCCTTGAATTTTCAGTTAAATGTAAAGAAAGAGCTTATGTTGACATTGTACATTTCTGCAAACCACAGACCACAAACCATATGTTTCAATTGTACAATATTATGTAGCAGATATGTTGAAACAAAAAATGCTGTGGATAGTTTGTGGTTAAGTTTAGGAACAAAAAACACTTAGTCATGATTAGGAAAATATCACGTAAGGGCTTCTAATACCTGCTTTTATGGAACTATCCTGTCTGGAAACTCAGTAATGTCACAGTAAAAAAACGATCACATTTTATGGCACTATCCCTGGTGAAAAAATGCAACAGGTTGCCAAAAAATAACCACGTTGGTGGCTAAAACGCTGCTGGAAACAAAGCGACGACTCATTAAAATACAACCCTTTTTGTTGTCTGTTCGTCTTGAACATTGGTCTGCAGCGGCTGATATGATATGCATGAAATGCACAAATGTAAAATATAATATTCCTGCCGGAACATGTCCAGTTGTGTTTTAAAGCTTTAATCAGTGATTTTCCTCAGGATGCAGTGATGGTGCAAAGGTGCAGAGGTGCAGAGAAGCAAAAGACCCCAAAATGTTGAGCAGACTGAGCTTCTGTAGGAATGGGGGTCTTAAAGAGACACTAAAATGGAGTGTTTCAGACAGAGGGTGAATACAGGTGTTCCAGCACAGATAGTATGAGGAAGCTAAAGTGTTTTTTGATCATTAAAGCATGTTAGATATGTTTCAATAGAAATCCAAAATACAAGTATAAACCTGAAAACTAGCAAAATAGGTTCTTTTAAAGTTGTATTTACCTGTTTTTATCTAAATGAAGACTGAGCTTATTTCTCACTGCCTACAGCTGCATGCGTGAGGTGATGGATGATGCTTCAGTCGATTGAGTGTCACGGCGCACAGTGACTGACTACTGAGACAAATACACGACACACACACACACACACACACACACACACACACACACACACACACTCTATCTCTTTTTGGGATTTGTTGCTCCTTACCTTGCAGCCCTTGCTCTTGTCATGGCCGCTGTTTTGCCCACTGGCTGGGCACGGTGAGCACGGTTCCTGGTGGTAGTACTGTCCGCCCTGCAGGCCGCCGTAGTGACAGCAGCCGTAAGGCGAAGGGAAGTGTGTGTACCACAGATCATCGGCCAGCGGACACTTTGGACAAGGGTAAAGGAGGCCTTTCCCTTGGGCTTTTTCTACACTCACTTTGGGGTTCCTCATCCATCTTCGTACCTGTGTAGGAAAGAAGCATTCAGGTTCAGGTTTTTTTCTTTTTATAAAAAAAAGGTTGGTTTGATCTCACTTTTACTTTGTTTTTGTGAGCACTCTTACAGGTACTCCAGAAATACCCACACACACACCTACACACTGTCAACCCTGCCAGCTGCAACCTTTGATCAGAGGAGTTTCTCATGTTATCCCTTATTACATGTCATTACAAGTGAGACACACACACACACACAGTCTCACTTCAAAGAGGCTCGCTTCTCTGCTGTGCCACAAGTTGGGCACTTGAATCAGAAAGGAGGCACACACTGAATTACATACATGGACAAAGCACAATGCTGATGGAACCTTTGAAAAATGATGAAGACGGACATCTATCGTGTCCAATCTTGTCTGACTTTCTTCAAAATCTTGACTTGACTCGCTTGACTTGCATTTATGTCAACAGTAATTCAGAAGGCTCTCCCTGCAGACGGGATCTCAATCCATATGTGGCTATTATGATGAATTATCACAAATTAAAAACCCTTTTACATCCTTGTCACTAACAGATGTTCACACTCTGTAGCCGTACAGAAAAATAATGAGTGCGATATTGTGTTATATGGTGAGATATCACTGGCACATGCGCAAATTGGTGCATAAGAGCACATTGCATACACACATTTCTCCTGCAGTGACTAAGACTTCCCAGAAAAGCCCTGTCACTACGCGTAAATTCCAGTGTGTGTGTATGTGTCCATTAGAGGGAAAGAAACATGAAGGACAGGTAATGAGGGTGGAGATGAAAGAAAAAAAAAGACACATACATGTAGGAGACCAAAGAAGAGAGAAAAGGCAGCATTTTCAGCCTTATGAAATCTCATCCTGCTGCGTGAATCGAACATTTAGCAAACACACATAGCAGGAGCAGTAGCCTATGTGACTGATCAACACAGAGTCCAGAAAGCTGTAACACACACACACACACACAAACACTGAGATTGAATGCCTGAGTCGAAGGGTAGCCAGACAGCACGTCAAGGCATGTCGAGCCTAAAGGAAAACAGACTTAGAAAAACACTCCGGCAGGTCAACACAAAAACAAACCAGCCACTGTTGGACTGGCTCACAAGTCTGATGAATCACAGCTAAAATAAGAAAACTACCACACAAGCTTCTTCACATGGTACACCATCATGGGATTGTTACAGCCAATTAGAATTTTTTTCTTTTGTTTTTTTTTTCGTTATTATTTTCTAAGCAGAGTGAGAAATGTTTTGGCATTGTTCCTCCAGGGATCAAACAGTTCGCTGTCATGCTTCTTGTTCAACATGTCACCCTGACGATGATGAGAGGTGTGATCCGAAGCTTAACATTTATTCACCTCTGACACAAAAACACGGTGCTCACAGCAGCAGGAATGTTTTCCTTTTTTTCATGACCCACCTTAAAATTCAGTGAAGTGATGTACATTACATCATTGTGTTGACGGGTTTGTTTGTCTTTGGGAAACACGTCATATCTCAAAAGCTGCTGACTATGTTTTGATGTAACTTTGGAGAAATTTTGTATGTCAAAACTTTCCATACTGCCCAAAAAAACATGCTTTATCATTCACCGACTTCATTAAAAAATAAAATAAAAAATAAGGGGAAAATAATCCTAAAATCTAATGCTAGAGCACTGATGGTTGTGGTCACACGTTCTCATTCCAAGTTGTCATACATTACCCTCTAGGTATTCTTTTGCGTCTGATATTGATGTTTTGGGGTGGCACTACCGTGACGTCAACTAATGCACATGGTGGGATTACGCTGGAGGTGCCTATGTGTAGACACCACAAGTTTGTTTTATCAATCAAGCACATGGCAATCAACCCCGGGACGTCAACTAAAAGCACATGTTGGCATGACTGTTTAGGTTTAGGCACATAATTTAGGCACATTACTACAAATAATTCAAATCTGAGGGAGCAGAAATGGAACTGTTTGTCGAGCCTGGCATGTTTTGAGTAAGTGGGAAGGGAACATCTGACTCCCACATGAAAGTCCAGGGTTTGTTAGATTCATTCACTGCCCCTCACGCCTGCCCTTCAGGGACCTTCGTGCTCCTTATATTACATCGTTACCGGCAGTGTTTCAACCTGAAACCGCTCTGAGGCATATCAAGCAGATGCGATTCGTTCCATCTGGCTGCGTTCTCAACTGATGCCGACTGTCCGTGTATCATGCTGCTACGGCAGGGTCCGTCCGGGGGTGTATCGTAACACCGCAAAACAGCTCTGTCTGGCCAATCGTTATCGTTATCTTTATCTTACTCCAAAATCACTGCAAAAGTGGCGGTGCTGGATTAATTCGGAATGAGAGTGGGCTGGGAATACCATCCTTAAAAATACTGTGCCAGAGGAAGCTTTCCTATGGTGCTGAATGTGCCAGGAAAAGCATTGGATATGCACAGTCCAAATTCACAAACAAAAACACACACACAAACACAAAGCCATTGATTTTACATTTCCTTCCATTATTTCCCTTACTCATTTGTATGATACAGTGCTCTGTCTGGACTCATGCTCTCCCTATTATGTAATTAGGCTTATTTAGACACAAACAGAGAGACAAATAAACCCTTAATGGCAGCAGGCATTAATTCTGATTTGGGTGCTGATGCGTATCTGGAAGCTTCTGTTTTTCTTGCAGGAGTGGAGCTCGGAAAAAAGCCAGTTTTCTTATACAGAAATAATTATGCAAAAAAAAACAAGGCAAGAACAACTTCAGATTAAATATAGATGTACAGATAAATAGATCCTTCAGGTCTTCATTACTGATTAATATTTATCAAAATAAAAAAATAAAAAAATCCCATGGGAGATTCATCACAGCAGAATGTGCCTGTGGGAGCGCGTGTGTGTTTGTGTGTGGGTGCTAACACAACACAATCTGCCCATATTAACGGGCCGAGTCATCAGGGATCCACACCATACTGTACGCCATCTGAGGCCGACACATACTTTGGAAACCCTACTGCGAGCAAGAACACACATTAAACTATCTAAATTCACACAGCAACCCAAAACCAAAGACAACTTATCAAGTACATAAATTATTGTGTATTTTTCCTAATTATTAGTTGTTATCCTGGAACATATCTCCTCCCTAAGGCTGAAAATGTGGTTACTTAAACATAATAACCTGTGCAATAAGCCCTCTCCCTATTATCTGATTTATTATATTACACTGTTTGGGTAATGGAAAAAATAATGTGTTGCCAAATTCCCAGAGCAATACAGTGATTATTGAGTAAATGCATCACTCCACCTCCTCTCCACAAGCTCGAAGTAATGTTAGTCATTTCCTTCCCATCGTACCCCACAGTCAAATTGCTCAATGTTTTCTTTTGATCTCATGTAAATCGTCTGCAAATTATTCAGATCTGAGGGAGCAGAAGTTGAACTGTTTGTCGAGCTTGGCATGTTTTGAGTGAGTGTAACAAACGCTAACGGAGGTTTAGACAGATTGCAGCACATACTGAAGCTCACAAGTCTAACAAACTCCTGATCGTGTCAAACAGTTTGGCAGCAATTTACATTTCAGTTTATCAACAGTATGACATTACTTATATTAACAAATCACTGTGTAACAAGGGCATCCATATGCATCATCTCTCTTTTGAAATTCGGCTGCTTTTCTGCTTTCTTATCTACTCTGATTTATTAGATGTAATGTTTACTTACATATAGACACATGAAGAGCATGGATTGTCATTGGCTCAGTCAATATTTTTTTAAGTTCATGGACAAAGCTAACAATGGTTCTTACAATTAATTTGCAGATTATGTGCACAATTAATCTATTAATCATTCCACGTGTCTGATATGATCTGTCGCATTTACGGTGTGTTATGTTTGTTTGGTTACATTTTGCTTTGTATTTTGGTATTTGTATTTTAATCTGTATATTTATGTGAAAGAGTTTACCCCCTTGGAAAAAGAGACAAATTCACGGTTTTCTTTCTGATAAGAAAGTGAAATCTCACCGTATCATATTGTATCGTATCGTATCGTATCGTATCGTATCGTATCGTATCGTATCGTATCGTACAGTACAGTACAGTATGGTACATTAGGGTACGGTATGATACAATATGGTACAGTATCATAGCTTACTGTATCCTATAGTAGCTTATTGTGTCCTACCAAAGCTTATCATATCCTGTTGTATCTAATCATTACACAATCCAAAACCAAATAATAATTCTTTCATGATCATGAAGAACTAAAAAAAAAATGACGACATATATGTAATTCTGATGATAACTGACAACTAAATGATTAAACCAGTGGCTGATAAATTTGCATTTGATCCGTTAATTTTTCTTAGCTTTACATCTGTTATATTTCAATGCTGTATGTATTTAGAATAGGAAAATCTACTACTTTCAAATAGGATTTCATAAATTGTTGGCCAGTTGTAACAAATGGCTTTTTTTTTTTACAATTAATAAATAGTTTTTAATGCTTTATTGTGCACTAATTAAAAGAACATTTAGGTGCCTGATTGTGAAAAATCTCCCTTTGGCAAACTTTATTTTTTGCTCTGAACTAAGCCTTTCTCTCATCTTGATGTCTCATTTAAAAGTAAATAACTCATGACCCTTCATTAATAATTAGTAGTGTTTACAAATGCAGCCTTGATGGATAACCAGAAAGTGAGCAAGTAATTAAATAGGGCTAATGAGTCTCACTTTAAAGTGAGACTCATATGTGACTTTCAGAGCATTAATTCAGCAACAAACCACTATTTGAAATGGTATAGTAGAATAATGGCACCCTGAGCTGAGAATGACACCTCTGTTTGTGCTGTTATCTGAGCTTCTCTGTGGTTTGTTGTGGCAAGCCAGCTGTGAGTGCATGTTAGTGTATGTATTTATCCCACTGGCTAGCTCATCACTGCTGCGTTGCACAGACCTAATACGACAGTAACCACTGATATCGAGAAGGCATCACTGTAGAAGTGTAGCACTCACCCTCTGGTTCTCCCCTCCATTAGCTCTGTCAGCACTGTTGCCATTGTTTAGCACTGTTTTTGGAATTAGCATCACTGGCTGTTAGCCGCCAGCTCAGCCACGTCCATGTTGAGAAATGTGTGGAGACAACTCATGCGCTTTGAATTTTGCCCCTTTAAGATAAGCCAGCCTGCTGGCTTATCTTATTGCTAATATCTATTGCTAATATCAAAAGTTATTAACTGTAATTTGAACAGAGGGTTAGGGGTTAGAGAGGATTAAGGGGGACCTAAGCAACTTCTTTTATTGCTTAATGGTAGGACCAGCTCTGGTTATTTCAGTAAAAAGGGGCGCAAAAAAAAAACATTTGCAATTGTAAATGTAACATTCCTGGATCCTAAGTTAATAAGACAAAGCAGTTATATTCAAGAACAAATGATTTGCTGATTATTAAAGCCATTAGTTACACCTTTTAAAGCCTTTACAACATATGCCTGATTAAAAAGCTGTACCAAATGTCCTCCAAGTGCAGTTTTGTAGTCCATTACACCCTTGGAAGGTACTTTTGTTTTTGTAAAAGTCAACACACTCACTCATTACACAAACACACCAACCACGAAAAACCATTTAATGCAAACCATTACCATCACACAGGAAATGAGCCTTGTGACAGCACTGCAGCATAATGCAGGATATGCTGAGTAGATCCTAAACTACAGGACCTCGCCAGAGCAGTGATGTCACGATTTTTGCACAACAGACACTTGTGGGTTCTGTAATGCAACAGTGTTTTGGGCCATGCATGCACAGAGACACACACAAGGGGAGCCGAATCTTGCGCCTGATTAGCGTAGCTTAGCTTTCACAATGACATCATCTCTGGCACACACACAGAGGGAGAGAGAGGGAACACTCCGGCTGTGACAACTCCTCTCTGAGCCAACACACCTCTCACTGCATGTGTAGGTGCATGTGTAGCCACACACTTCCACATGCATCCCAAAATGTGTGTGTCACCTTAACTCACCTTTCTCTTGACAAACTGGAAAGCAGAGCACTTCTTAAAGGAAAAGGCAGTCTTCTCTCCACCTCCACCACCTCCGCCTCCACCTCCTCCTCCTCCCCCGTTCACCAGCTTCATGGCCGACACCGGCACTCCGCTTGCCTCCGTAGATCCCAGGGTGACGGACAGACTGACAGGGAGAGAAACAGAGAGAGTGGAGAGTTAACTAAGGCATGAGGAGAGAGCTTTTGCCTAGATGAGCGCGGACGGCATATGAGAGGGATGCTCGTGTGTTAAGAGGTGGCAAAAAGGGGGTGTGAGGACGAGAGTGAGAGGAGGTGTAGGTGGAGGAAACAGATGGACCATAATGCAAGACAGACAGAGGCAGGATGCTGCAATGAGATTACTGTAACAACTAGGTGTCAGGATGGAGAGAGGAAGAGGAAGGTATCAGCTCCTGTTGCTGTGAGGAGGAAGCAGCTCTTTTTACAGCCAGAAGTCAGAAAGCATCTCAGTGAAGATGTGTGAAGTTTTTCCATGCATGTGCATCACATACTGAGTGTGTTTACCCTCTAAAGTGCATGCACACATCCTCCCATACCTTTATACTGGTCCGTTGGCTGGTTCCGCTGCAGCTTTAACAGCCTCTTTTTATCCAAAGATTCCCTGAAAACTGGTCCCCGATCAGAACTCCCACTCCTCAGGCACAGGTGTCACCCATCTACGCCCACATACCCAAAAGAGGATGCAGAGAAGAAAAGGGGGAGCCTGTTATTATCACTGTAACATGACTGTGTGTGTCCTGAGAGTGCACTGTGAGTGAATGCCGCTCGTGGCGTCAGCCTGTAAACAAACACCCAGGAAGCGTGTGTGTGTGTGTGTGTGTGTGTGTGTGTGTGTGCATGAGAGCAGGATGTGTGTGATGTGTCCAGCTGCAGTCCTCTGGCTCACACCGGTGCTACTTTATCAATGAAAGGCTCCGCAGTGAGCAAGTGCCGCCTCCCCTTCTCTCTCCTTCCATCCCTCTCTCGCTCTCTCCCTCGCTGTCCCTCATCACCACTCAGCCCTCCCCCTTCTCCTCCGCTCGCTCATTTTTCTGCTGCAGTCGATGGTGGCACCTCCCTCTCTCTCTCTCCCCTCATCTCCCTCCTTAAGTCACCTCACACTTCACCCCCCTTCATGGATTCTTTCTGTTTTACTGGTCCTCAAATTATCCCAGTGCAGAATTAAAGACGACAGGGACACCCAAAATATATCTCCCCTACAAGTATTGTGCTATTTATCCTGGTCAATGATGACATTAACTTCACACGTTTTCTATGATATGTCTCAAATAGTCTCAAAGTCAATTTATTTAGTTTAAACTTTTGAAAATTTGTTTTACCTGTTATTTCATCATTTGGGTCACATGACAGCTTCCTATTGGTCCCTATATAAGAGGGACCATATCTATTTTGTATATGTTTTTAAAGCTCTGACAAAGATCGGAAGTGGTCAAAACATGTTTTTGTTTTTTTTTTTTTTTTAGATTTAGCCATGACAACAAAGGCTTTTTAATGTAATTCCTCCTAATTTCCCACATTTTGGAGTGCCTGGATTTCCTTCCTTTTTATAGTGTGCTATCTTTACTCACAGCTTTGGTCTAGCTGGATTTGATACACACAAAGACACACACACACTTCATCATATCTGTGTGCATGCCCTTGCCTTTGTACCTATAACACAGTTTAATTTCCTGATGTGACACCCAACGATAAAGCTGAATCATGCTCCTTTTATGAGTCTGTGCACTTCATGTGCGCAGTAAACCTGGCAAAAAGTAAAAAAAAAAAAAAATCATGGCTCTAGTTGTGAGCTTTATTGCCTTAAAAATAAATGATAATAAATGAAATATTAAGTCAAAAGACAGAACAGTTGAATTTTTAAAAACCCTTTAAATATAGATGTTTGTTATTACTGAAAAAATGCGGCCGCTTTTTCTTGTATTATTTCTGTCCCTCTTCTTCACATATCAATTAAAAGTTGATGTTTATTGACTTCACCCATGATGAGGATATTAGTTTAAACTTGACCTTTGCCTGCTGTAGCTCACAAACTCTAATGGCCAGAGGCATCTCTAGCAGCTAATGTCAAAGTGTGACTTGAATTATAATTGGAGCTAGATCCAAGGCCTTGTTTGTGTGGCTTTTTCGCTCTCTCACCAGAACAAATTGCTCATATATGATCAGCTTGTTTGGCATGAGTCAATAAGAACAGTTTTTATCGAGGCTGGTTACAGTAAAAACCTGTCTTTGAATCCACATCATAGTTGTCAGTTGTTGCTAGTGCAAAATTGTTCACTTTGAGCTTGTTCAAAATCAATAGCAACTTTTTTTTTTTTTACACTTATGTTTATTCATTTCCTTCCCTGCTAAAAAGAACAAGCTTGACCAGGTAAGATGGTAAAACTGGTTGACCAGCTTGTTTGACCAATCAAGTTGTTGATGGTTTAGCTGGTTGGACCAGCTTGTGATGGCCACTCTAGATGGTTTATCATTTTAAGTTCTTGTAAAACAGAAACCAAGTCAATGTCTTTGATTATGGAGAAATAACAGTGTCATGAGGGGGAAGTATGAAAAGCAAAGGGCATACATCAGTTATGTCTTCTGCCATGGGACATGCATAAAGAGATTTTTTTTAATATGATGAAAACAATGAACTGGCAAATGACCATCAAAGACCCCTTTGGTATGACCAGCTCAATAGGCTGGTCACCCAGCTAAACCATCAAATACCAGCAAGAACTGAGTCACGACCATCTAGGACCATCTTTGACCAACTAAAACCAGCTATCAGCATACACTGGTATTAAGGTCTTTTTTCCCAGCAGGGCTCCCAACAGAAAATGAGAAGATTGATACTAATTAAATATTAAATGGGCAGGCAACTAGCTTAATTTACAATTCTGGAAGCTGGACTAGTAGCTTATGGTGGCTAATGTTATGTTATGTTAGCAAGCTTTAGGTAAGCTAAATATTGCTGTATAGAATGCTGCAGGAAAGAATCCTTAAACCTGGAAATGAGTTAACATGTCGGCACTCCTGGTTCCCTCATACCAAAGTTTTGGATTTGGTGGTTCTGGCTCCCATTTGCAGTCCAAATAGTATTGAACAGTGTGTGCAGGGATGCAGAACACATTTGTCAAAATGTAATCTTGGAACCCACCAGCTATTGTCTGACACAAAGCTATTTTATATTAGCTTTTTAAAATGTATCTGATTCAGTATTGAGATTGGCTGCAATCACTGTCAAATGGAAGAAGTAGTCCTGGCCCAGATATCTGTTGGCTACTCCGGATCAGTCTGAAATACTGGCCCTTGCCTTGTTTTTAGGTTTCATCATACTTGCTCTGTATGGAATAATTCTGTAGAAGTAGATGTGGTAGGCTATAATTGTGTGAGAAAAGGCGCACTCAAGTGTCACTTAACTTACTGAACAACATTTGGACAATTAGCTCTGCAGAAAATGCTCTAAATGCACAATTTGATTTGCACAAAGTATATTAAAATAAATCTGTTTGCTGGACTGTTTTATTTACTACACTAGTACAATTACACTGGCTGCTTCTGTATTGATCACAACAGAACCAATTAAAAAGAAAAGGTTAAGAACCTAACAATTCAATGGGAAAAAATCTCCTCTTGGAGTGAAGCCTAAATTACAAGGCGTTTCTTGATAACACTTGGTGGCAGATGCGGAAATTAAACTCTCATCACACAACAAGCAAGTCAGTTTGCTTCAGCTTCATATTGAGACAGATGTAGCCCGGTTCTCCCTGCAGGGACAACAGTGACTGTGCAGTATTCACTGTAATCAGGATCAGTCAGAGGCCCAATCATCAGTGACTCATCGGTAATGACATGGAACAACGATTGGTGAAATCAGCTTTGCACACAGCTGCATAACAACTGAGGGCAGCTTACAATTTAACGAACGCTAACGATGCATTTTCTTCTATACAATACTTCTCAGGAGTGGTTTTTCGTTTTTACCAGTATATCTTAAAATTTAATTTGCCTGTGAAATGTTATTTCAAACTTTATATACTGCACTATCCTCAGAGTTGCTTTCATCTTGAGCCTTAATGGTATTAAACATTTTAAACCTGAGCAAATTGGTTTGATTTCTTTCAAAAACATGGGTAGAAAGTAATGAGCTACTCAGCAAGACAAAAAAAAAGAAAAAAAGAAAAAACACAAAAACAAACAAAAAAATGACCCCCAAAAATTCTAAATAAAATGAAATATATGAATGTATTTATTTTTTTACTGTAAAATAATTATAAATATACGGTTATCTGGACATTTTTCTCTAAAATGTTTTAATTTTCTTCTTTTTCGAACTAATTTTTAGATAATTTCTTTGGTCACCTTTTACTAACATCTTGCAATTTGCAGAACATTTCTTGCCAACTTGCTCATATCCTTTTTCCATTTCCATTTCATTTTTTGAAAGAAATCAAACCAATTTGCTTAGGTTTCAAGGGTTAAATAGCTTGTGAAAGGCATCTTAATGCAGCAAAAGAAAAACTGATGTAGAAGTTTCAAGGCGTTAATTACAAGGGCTACACAAACATAGCACAAAAGATATAAAAGATTGTTTGAGCTATTAAGTGCATAATACTTGCCTCAGTCCATCTTATCAATAGAATTAAGGAAGAAAAAGGCTGATTTTGCTCTTTGCATATAAACAACCGTGGTTTGACTTTGCTGAAACCAGCCATGAGAGTTACGGAAGACAAAAACAGTTTGCCGAAGTATCTCCTCATGGATCTGTAAGGGCTCCAGGGTGCTATTATATAGTCTGACAGCAGCAACACTTACATAACTGCAGCAATTTCTCACTGAAATATATAGCTCTATTGCACATAAATTATTCTGTGATCTCCCAAAAGACTCAAAGATACTCAGCTTGCTCTTGTGAATTCAAATGCAGCAGATAAATAATTAATAACACTCTTTCTTAAATACTTCAGAGAATCGCCAAAATGATCGCAAAGTCAATAAATTATGGATTTTCTAAAAGTGAGCCAGATGTAAGTTAAGTATCAAATATAACCACCCCTCCTTAAAAACAGCCTCCAACTGTGATGACCACGTGATACGTGGGGGTTGGTGTTTACATGCATTTTCCTGCTTATTATTTACCCAGAATAATTAGACAGCACATTTCAGACCAAGAACTTTTAATAAAAAGCCAAGTGAGGCTGTTTTAAGCTCTTGTGATGGTCAGAGGTGGTATACAATTTCTATCTCAGACTGCTAATGAGCTCCACTGGGCATGTTTTGATCATATACTGAACAAGACCTAGTAAAAAAAAGAAAAAAAATCTCTGCTAATCCTTTCAGCCCTTCAGAGAGAAAAAAACCTCCCGATTCGACTCTGATGAAACCAGTGCATCTGAGAGACAGCACAGACAGTGCAAACAAAACGAAAGCATTGAGAAAATATTTTTCTATCATATTATTTTGGTTGCATGTGTTAAATCTTTAAAAATACAAGGCTGGAAAATAAAAATGTGTTAATCTGAATATATTCTGACAGTTTTACTTAATGTTTCTGCCTAATGATGAATCACAGTGTAAAGGTCAGCAAAAGATCATCAATAGATATTGATCTTGCTTCTGTTTATCCATTCTCTATGAGCCATACATCGTGCAAAGAGGTTTCCACCTCTACAGTTTATTTAACAGTATTCACATTTAAAGCAAGTTACATTTGCAAGAAAGAGCAAATCAACATTGCGGATGAGAAAATTAAGAGTAGACGCATATTTGCCTGCATATCTTCCCAACACTTTTTTGTCTGTCTTTGCCCTTTGACCTGTATCTACGGCATCAAACACAATTGATTTCCAGTCCTCCTCAGCTATGCTTGTCTACTCAGAGAGGCAGGGTCATGGTCTTGCCAGTGTGAGTGTTTTCTGGACAGGGACTTGCTGCCCACTGACTCCAGGAAGATGAGCTCATTACTGGGAACAATGCCCCGAATTTCCTCCACAATGTGTATGACTGCATGTGTCTCTGCAACCCAGTAACCAGAATCAATGTTGGGACTTTACATTTCTGCAAACCATGGGTATCTAATATTGGTATATTATTTTGAAGAGGATATGTTTCAGCAACACTGTGGTTAACATGTGGGTATGTTTAGGCACAGAAAAACTCTGTTATGGTTAGGAAAAGATCATGGTTTGGCTTAAAATACACAGTTTTGGTGCCATAATAGCAGCTGGAAACAGAGAAATGTCTTGCTAGAAAAAACAAAACAAAAAAAACACTGATGGAAATGGTGGAAATGCATATAAGTCTCATTTTTTGTTGGCATTATTGCCGCTGGCATCATAGCAATGTCTTCCTAAAGAAACTCATCTGTTGGCACAAACAAAGTTGGAAGCACAGCAAAACATTGCTAAAAGACACCCACTGTTGCTGAAACAATGGCTGCTGGAAATGTAATGAGGTTTAGCTAAAACACACACACTTTTGTTAGCACAATTACAGCTAGAAACACAGCGATATCTTGCTAAAAAACACCCATTATTGACCCAATCGGAAAAACGGTGACGTCACATTAAAAAATACATTATTGGCACAATGGCCACTGGAAACACAGGGATGTCTTGTCAAAACACACCTGCTCCTGTTGGCGTATTGACCAGTGGAAAAACTGTGATGGCTTGCAAAAATCCCATTTTTGTGGCACAATGGCCATTGTAAAATCAGCGATGTTTTGCTAAAAAAAAACAAAAACCTGCATCAGTTTCCACTGGAAATGCAGAAATGTCTTGCTAGAAATCAACCAGTGCTTTTGTTTGTTGGTCTTGAGCAGTGGTCTGCAGCTTAGCAGCCATCAACTATCTCCTCCTTCACTACTTGATAACAAACACAGCTCATATACACGTAATCAGAACTGCGTCCCTTTAGAAACATTGATATGATGCATATGAAACATAGAAACACATATTGGTGGTTTGCAGAAATTCTCAATGCAAACATTTTCCTCTGGCGACTGGGCTGATGTCTGTTTTGTGCAGAAGTTCTTTTCTGAGACACGTTCACATCCACTGTCTTCTCTCACTGTCTTAAGAAAAAGCTGCTCTTGACTCCAACGCACTTTCATAAATTAAGCATATTCCTGCTCTGCTTCCACAGGCTGCAGCAAAGAGCATCCATAGAAGTGCTTCTCTCATACACCAAAGATCTCTCACACTCTGAAAATAGCAACGCTGCCTCGCACACGTGTTGTCGCAAAGCTCCCAATACCTTCGGAACTGATTTAACAGGTGAAAAAGTGTGTATATCTGCATCTGCATAGGTGTGTGTGTGCATTGTGCAAGATAGTCAGCATATATGCAAACAGATAGCATTTGTTTAGTGTGAATATTCTCAGGAAAGGTGTTGGAAAACTCATGATGCAAGGTATAAGAAGTTGGTGTGTGACAGAAATGTGTGTGATGGCATCAGGATGACTAAGGGTGAGTGAAGGACTGCCACTTCCAAGTAAATGCAGACTTTTGACAGGTGCAGGAAACTACATTAATTCACTTTGACAGCCACTTTTGACTAATGAACAGAGTGATGAGCACAATTTTGGGGCTGTGTTTGTGTGCCTGTGTATGTGTTTTGGTTTCTGCCTTACTTTTTATGAGGTGTACTTTACCTCAAGGCTCTCCAGGGCTTAAAGTCAAGCTTACTGAATCTATCATCGCCTAATGAGCAGCACATACATAGCCACGTGCCAACTGTTGGTACTAGTGTGTGTGAGTGTTTGTGTGTGTGTGTGAGAGAGAGAGAGATGCGTAGGAGTCAGTGGTGATGGTGTTTGCAAAAGGAGAGATGGGTTGGGAGAATCTAGAGGGGCGCACACATACCCACACGTGCCTCATGAATGCGGTGCCTCTGCGTGCGATTGTGTGTTTTTGTTTGTGTGTACAGGACCGTGTTGGGGTGTGTGTGCACACAAGCATTGGTGTGCGTGGGAGGGAGTGCAGCCGTGAAACAAGTCCCAGTGGGACTGACAACACTGCAGTGCTGAGCTAAGGAGACAGAGGGAAAGAACTGGAGAGGAGACAACCAATTACGATGGCTCACTGGCCGACTCTCATCACTGTGCTCAGTCAGCTAAAACAGGAGCAGCGACTGCAACACGCAGCGAGTGAGACCACCTCACTCAGGATTTATTTTACATAATGATTCATTCGCCGTGACACTTCGACATAAAGGTTTTAGTTTTGGTAGGTTGTAGATGTGTGCAGTCGAGTCACATGACTTGGACTTTATTCTGACTTAAGGCACACACTGTCTCACCCCAACTCATCACATATCGCTGCATGTTCAGTGGACTTTTGACATCTACATATGGTGTGCTAGGTATCCTGGATGCATCTGTTGTTGACACTTTGGGATGCTGTGTCAATTTACACCTGTTAGATGCAATTTGCCTTTTCAAAATACACCTTTCACAGGAAATGTACAGTTTCTGCACATTAGATGCATACAGTCTTTAAAAGTAAATATATGTGTATATATGATTATTTTCTTGTGCAAGAAAAACACATGCTTAGGTTAAAATAATAATAAATAAATAAATAAAAACAACATCATGGTTTGGCTTTACATTCACATGGGAAGCAAACACTAACCTCCCAGGTAAAAGTTCAAAATTTGCTGGACCCATTTGCATCATAACCCCTCCAGTGTTTCCCTAGTATCATTTAGCAACAGCTAATCAGCCACAGCTGGGGACACGCAAGGACACATTTAAAAAAAATTAAACATCTCTGGATAAGGTTGCTCTAACCAAGCAGCCAATACTTGTTTCACATAGTGTGAAGGATGATCAGGAGAGCCAATCAGATGGTGCGAAACAGTCAAGACAACTTCTCAATGTGCAACTTAAATATCTTTAAGACACAATTGGCCACACTTTTTGTACCAAAATCAAAAAAAGACTACAGTTCATAGTGTGATTAAGTGACTGCTGTGCCTCCCGAAAAAAAACCCTGAGATCTCTGCTCCTAAGAACTCCTTTTCTTACCACCACAAGCACATCGACATAAGGTTCTTATGGCTACTGTAGTTGAAAACGTAGTGAGCTATCATTAGTAATATTTTCCAAAAAATGACATTTAATTGGTCCACTCTGAGACACTTTTACACATTTTCACTTTTACTTGAGTCATTGTTTTAGATAGTAATTGTACTTTTATGTTCGTAAAGACTTCAAAAACTTTACTAACGACTGTTGTTTAGTGATAAGTGTATTATTAAGTGTTAAAACTCAAAACTGTCAAGACTTACAATACTTGTGATAATGACTTTCTCTCGCCTTCGTTTTATCATTTCAATGGTGCCATTCCAAGATTACAAGAAATCCCAACAATGCATCAACTGACACACCGTTTCCAGTTTGTTAGGTGGTCTGATTGTTGGTGGACATACCAAAGAACATAGACGTTCTTCACTCTAATCTCTTACAACAACAACAACAACACTAACTATGGCCTCGAAAATGACAATAGAGCTGAGTCAACACTTCACTGACAGAGTCTGTAAAAAATTGTGTGTGTTATTGTTTTGGATAGATGTCAAGAATTCCTGTCATTTTGTCCACCCCCTGTACGAGCCTATTCAGAACACGAGGCAATTGTTTTTGCAGTACATTTCAAACACAATGAGCAATCCAGAGTGTTTTACATAATACATTACGTAAAAACGTTACCTGCTCAGGACAACTGCTCCTAACATGTGATCTTAACATGATAACACTGTACAATAATCTCTGCTTGTTTACATACAGAGCAGGTAATTGCATTGGGAGACGTGTTTCTTGAACTTCAGTTGACCAGACTCGGGTATCGGACTGTGAAAGTACTCTGTAAAATGTCACTGGGTTCAAGACATCTAGCAAGTGTTACTGAGACACAAACATTCAAACAGTCTGTCACTGTGAAAGTGAGGCGAGTGTAAATGTCAAAGTCAGACATTTTTTCACGCCACAGCAATCAGTGGAGGTTTTCTGTCTGGCTGAATGCTGACTGTATGATTTCATCTTACGTAAATGAAGACTGTATTGGTTAGGGAGGACCTTTCAAATGCTCAAAGTTTTTTTTAATTTGTTTATATCTCCATATGGCTCCAAACTTAATACATGATTTTTAAAGGTATATATTTTGATATATTTGTGCAGATGACCAGTTAGTAGAGTTGACATTGTATAACGTGACATTTGCTGAATAAAGCATAATAATTAAGGTATAATTAATATTAATTATACATTGTAATACAATATTACAACAAAATAACTATGTGTGTGCATTTCAGTCATACTGTTTACAATCTAGAGTGCACTCGTGACGTCTCCTGTTTGACTGCTTTGCCCTCTTACATCAGGGTGCCTCACTACAGACGAATACAACTGGGACAAGTGGGATTTTTTAGAAAACACGTGGTGGTGAGGTGTGGGGAGATGTCTCTGATGTATTGCAGAGATGCTGTGGTGAAATCACCTGACACCCACACACCTGATGTTTCACCATCTGATGACTGAGTGGTGGTGTGATGTGTGCACAGTATCTGTTAGCAGAGAGATAGGGTGTTATACTTCAAGTTATGCAGTGTTTAGAGCGAATGTCATTATGTGAGTTCTTTTTGTTGGCTACATGGCTACATGTATTAAGAGTGTTACAAAGCTTTGTATCGCTCAAAATGTATGCACAAACACATATACTGTAGCCTATTTACACACTCAAACAAGCACAAATTAATTACACTACTACACACAAAACAAGGTTATACTCAGGAATTAAAGCCAAAAAAGTGTGTGTATGTGTGTGTGTGTGTGTGTGTGTGTGTGTGCGTGTATTCGTGAGAGTATACCCTGTAGTCATTCCAGACATTGACACACTGTAGCGCATACCTGTCTGAGGACTACCCAAGAATTTAAGGCGTAAGCATCACCTGATTTTTGTCACAAGGTTTTCAAAGCAGCGATAAGTAATGTCAAGTATTTGGCTGCGATCTTGAACAACCTATCATCTATCTTACTTTCAGTTATTTTCAGTCAATTGCTGGAGGCTGGAGGGACAGGAAGAACAGGAGCTGTGAGAATTCATCTTTCATGTGACAGGTCGGGGAGAACACATAGACGTGTCTAAAGTGACGTAACTGAGATTAAATGTATATGACCTGACTCTGTCACGAGGTGTTGGATGGCATGACAGACCATGACAGACAAACAACAAATTGGCTGTTTTTTAGCAAGACATCACCAGTGTTTACAGACATGATTGTGCTACAAAAAGCAAGTTTTTTGGGTTTTTTTTAGCAAGACATCTGCGGCAATTCAAGCTGTGATAGTGTTGACAAAGGTGGGTGTGTTTTCAGGAGACATCGGCTTCATTTCATACCAATATTGTGCTACCAAAATTGTGTGCTTCAGCAAGACATCAGTAGCGTATCCAGCCATGACTGTGCTACCAAAATTGGGTGTTTCTCAGCAAAATATCATTGGTCTTTTCAGCCATGATTAAGCAACCAAAGTGGGTATTTTCAGCAAGACATCTGTGTGCTTCTGTGTTTCTTAGTGAGGCATCAGTGGTGCTTTTTTTGCCATGCTTCAACAATCAAAAGCAAGAGTTTTTTAGCAAGATATCAGCAAGACATTGGTGGCTTTCCCACCATGACTGAACCACCAAAAGCAGGTGTTTATTAGCAAGACATCTGCAGCTTTCCCAGCTGTGATTGTGCCACTAAAAGTAGTTGTTTAAGTCCAAACATGATCTCTTCCTCACCATAACCAAGTGTTTTTTTGCCTAAACATAACTATACATTAACCAGTGTTGCTAAAACATAAAGAAACATTAAGTTTAGGTCATTAACATACCTGCTCCATAACAATGTGAAAATGATACATATCCACTGCTTGCAGATACAAAAAATGCCAACATCTACACTGGGGTTTACACACAGCGCATATTCAGTATTTTGTATAACATGAATCTTATGGATGGCAACAAGAATATGAAGAATTTTGCACCAAGGTGTAATCTATACATGTTGTGATTTCCTCACCACAAAAAACATATCACAATGTCAAAAATGCATGGTGGTCACAAGAAAAATCCAACCAGGAGAGTTGCTTATGGGGAACATAAGCCCCATAACACTGTGCAACAGTGTATTTGTGTTGAATATTTTAATGTAATAACTGAAAGGCATGCATATACACTGTTATGGAACATTTGAAAAAACTGATCATGTGAAAGCTGTTGACATGACCTAAAGACGCATAGTATGTGAGGTATGTACAGTATGTGTGACAGCACATGTTGTCAAGTGCTTTTGTACATACTGACATATGCATGTTACACTGAATATCACAGTATACAGTATGTCTAGTTGAATGAGGGCATTTTACAACAGACAAACTAAAGCATTTTACATAACAGCCTGATTAAACACAAAAAAACAAGCCAAATGGTAGGGTGACTAAGACTCACTGCACCTCCTCTGCACGATGTGTTATTTCACTCTACCTTGTGACTTGGCTGCCCCGCCTGTTTACCTTATCCACTGTGACAGACACCTCAATCTCTTGAACAAATCTGGGAGTTGAAACATTGGCCCTGCCGTATTTCCTCAGCGGTGATTGGCTGGTGCTACATAGCTGAGACAGTGAATCACCTGGTCTACAGTGTGAGCAGGGCAGGTTGGGTAGGAACATGTTCTCCTTGGACCTGGTGTTGGACAAACGACAAATGTCAAATGTCCCATGAATGTAGAGCTGATCACATGTTACAGTAATGCATGTGATCAGGCAAACAGTTATTATGACGAAATTGGGTGAAATATTTTAGCATTTCGTAGAACACTTATGTGCAAACGTCTTCCCTTCAGCTTTTCTGAATTGCTTTGGTGCATTTTCAAATCAGCTTTCACACAGCCCTTAACAGAAGACAAGCCAGAAACAGCTCACGTTTTTTGCAAAAAGACACCACCTTCTTGAAAAATGTCACACGCCTTTTGTGCTCAATTTAAAATGTGTGTTTTCTCATACATTACACAACACTGAAACCACAGTTATCACTTCAACTTTTTTGAAGCACTTTACCACTGGTAACCTCACAAAGGCAGATCTTTCTGTAAGCAAAGTAGGCAACCACCGAGCATTAGAGTGAAAGAAAATGAAAACGCAAAGGTATTATTATTATCATCAACATTATGGGGGTGGGGGGCAGAATGTGCAAGGTCCGGTGCTGTGGTTCAAAATGACCACAAAGAAATGCAAAGGAACTGCAAAGGGGCATAAACCAACCAAAACAAGATACAAAATGACCAGAAAGAGGCACAAAACCACAAAAGCATGTATAATGGGATTAGAAAGATCCAAAACAACAAAGTCTGTGTGTTTTGCTCCTATGTAGAAGAGACAGTGGGTCCTTTTCGATACCTGTGCCCAGGGGCCCATCGTGTCATAATAGGCAATATAACATCATGTTCATTTTAAACTTAGTTTAAACACAAACTATGTGCTTTAACAACATGATTAATAGATCAAAATGTGCCTTACACTTCCTGCTTGGCTCATGGTTGGCCATGGTTGTTCAAAATCGGGGGTGTGGTTTTACTGCAGTCCACTTTAAATAAACACTGTGATTGGCTCACAGACATCCAATCAGATAAGCCTGTGCATTTGGGTGGAGTCAGGTGAGAGTCATCACAGATCTAGACATCCTAGAAAAGTTATGTTTGTTAGAACAGTCCAGGTATGTCAACAGGTGAGGAAATAACTGATAAATTGTGCACACACAAGTCACACAGGTGCTGACAATATGAATTTCTGTCTCTCTCTCTCTTTGAGAAGTGTGTTAACTGTTGTAAAAAATGTGTTAAACTCAAAGAAAATTGCATTAAAGCAATAAGAAATACAATCCTTTCACCAGAGAAGACTCTTGCTGTGCAAAGAAGGTGAGCAATAATTAAAAAAAACCCTGAGTCCATAAATATGTTTAAGCAGTCAAGAAAAACTTTGAAATATTCATCTCTCTCTCTCTCTCTCTCTCTCTGTTTCCTTCTATCTGTTTAGCAGACGTCTTGTGACCTTTTCAAAAAAGCAGTCTTCAATGGATGACTGACAGCAGAAAGCCGGGGGAGTGAGGGACATATTACCTGTTCACACGTCTCAATCAGGTGTCTCTAAGGACACAGCGCAAAGGGCATTTTATCATATCCTTTCATCTTTGACTTGATATATTATTTGGCCCAGAACACACAAAGGCAGGAACAAAGAAACATACATCCTTATTGTATGCACACTGAATCTCCAGTTTTGACGATTTGCATGTTTTTGCTTAGTTTTAGTGAACAAAGGCTATAATACTGCTCATAAAACAAAACCTTTTCAAATGCAGCTCTAGCCTCTAAAGTGATGAACATTTCATTTGATTTTTAAAAAGGAGGGCAAGCCCTGATACTGTGCTTCCTGTGCATAACAAACGTCAGCTTTTTGGCAGGTCAAATACAGCAAGGTAGGAATCAAAAGAATTGCAACACTCCATCCACTACACCACAGATAAGTTAGTCTGGAGCCAGGGCACAAGTGACAAAAATGACATCCTGCTTGTTAATTTGCTCCTGCACAAAAACAGAGTAAAACCAAGATTAAGTCCAACTTTTGTATCAAACCCTAATTTTTTAAAATATTTTAACTGCTCCAAACCGCTGAAAAAGTTATGAGGCTAGAAAGTTTCGCATAAGGCATGAAACATGTCTTTATTCATATGGGATGTGGTTTTTACAGTGTTGAAAACTTTTATTTTAGTCTGCTAAATCCAGAATTTCAAGGGGAAGTCAGCGGATTGACAGGAGAGTAGATATTCAGCCTGTGGTGTCTCTGAATCATAAATCTTCTTCTATGCGTGTCTGCTGCTGGTCCAAGTTATGTTATGACCAAGTTTATGTAATATTTCTGAGGTCATCAGTTCAGTCGTGTCATCGTGAGCTTTTTAGGTGTATTTTCTAAAATTCTAAATGTATATTTTAAAGTTCTGGGAGCCCATTTCTGCCAGTGTGGTGAAAATAAAGATAGTGCCAGTCAGTATAATGAAAAACTATCTCAAAAGTAATGGCAAAGTATCTCAAAATAAATTCGCATCTCAAAATAATGACTTACTTATCTCATAATAATGACTTTGTATGTCAAAATAAAGACTCGCTTTTCTTAAAATAATGACTTTGTATCTCAAAATAATGATTTACTTATCTCAAAATCATAATTTACTTATCTCATGACTGAATTATCTAAACATTTTGACTAAGTATCACAAATTATAGACCTAATTATCTCAAAATAATGACTTAGTATATCAAAAAAATAACATTATATCAACAAAAATAATTTTTCTAAACATTTACTGTGTTATTTCTGTTTTGAGTCATTTTTGGGGGGAAGATTATTACTATTTTTTAAAATACTAAGTCATTATTGCAAGAAGTTTCTTATTATAATGACTTATAGAGTGTTTGTTTGTTTGTTTGTTTGTTTTTTTGATCAGTCTGCAGAAAATGGACCTCCATAAAAGGATTTTACTATTAAATAATATTTCAAGTTTTGGAAATCACGGCCTTTTCATAATTTAATTTCCATAATTCTATGATTTTTATACACATTCATTGCTTTACTTACAGTACAGATTAATTAATAAAATGGTATTATTGTAAGCCTTAAGTTTTGTGACACAGCTGGCTCAAAGGTAACTCAACGTCGCAAAAAACAATGTGCTCAATACTTTTGTCATTGTCTGTTCTCCTTCCATGTATGGTCATTATCAAACCTTTATTTTGCCCTGTGCACCTCTCTCTGTCAGTCCCAGTGAGCCAGCTGTGAAATTCCAGTCTTTCCAGGAACAATGGGAAGCGTTGACTTCAGAGGAGCGATCCAAGCGATGCCTCTCAGATAAGGAAGTCTGTGGGAGCCACAGAGAGCGCGCAGACATACAGCAGCACTATTTACAGACATGCTTTGTTTCTGCCTTTTGTCTCTCAGGAGGCTCATGGCATGCCAATCATTTCCCTTTGCCCTGATCTGTGCTTCGGATATGAAATCACATCTTATATTTACTCTTTACCCTGTAAGGTAATGTCGTGTGCTTAAGAAACAACTATGATCTCAGTCTCAGATCAACATCAGTCCAATAACCAGCGACCCAATATCAGATTCAAACTAATTTATTAGCCTCAAATATAATTTTATGTGGAATTTTGCCTTAACAACCATGTTTGTTGATGCAAATTGGGATTATGGTAATACTTTGTTTTAACTCTCCCGATTAAACTCTATATATGAAAATTATATAAAAATTAATGATTTAATTAATATGAAAATTCTCCCCCCGTGCGGTTGTCATGAATGTTTAAGTTACCTTTATGGACCAAAACCATTTTTTGTACCTGGCAATAAACATGTTTATTTGTGCCTTACGTGGCCATTCAAGGAACTGCATTCTTTGGCACACGTGCATTGGCTTTATTTAGTCCTGGAGGTTGACGCTTGTTTTTATACATTTAATTGATTGATTGATTGATATCTTTATTCGAACATGTGAAAACAGCAGTGAAAAATAAATAATCAAAATAAAAAAAGAAGAAAAAGAATATATATATATATATATATATATATAAATGAATAAATAAATCAAATCTAAATAAGTAATTTGCATCCATCATCAATTTAAACATGCTCGAAAATGAGTAGGAAGAAGTAAGAATTTATTTAATGCTACCCCCTATTCTCTATTTCAGCTACATAATTGAATGTTATGTTGAATGTTAGTTATTAAGCAGTTAAAAAACATCAATTAAGTGTTACGGGTATTAAGGTGACAAAGTGAATTTAACTGTCCTTCACTTCATGCCACATGGCACCACTGAAAACAATGGTCCAATATTTACACACTATGACATATATATATATATATATATATACACACACACACACACACACACACACACACACACACACTCATTCTCCTCTTTACTTGCCTGAGGTTCAGTGTGTCCTTTATTGTCCACTTCCTGCACAGCAGTCAGCTGCTTCCTAACTGGCGCCACACCAATCAGCAAACGCCGGCCCCCCATCGTCACGGTAACACTATGAGGGGGTCAAGAGCAAAGGGAGAAAAGATGAGAAATGTTGATAGGAAGAAAAGGGACATTCCCCGTGTTAAAAGTTGTTGCGGAAATTGCATTTTGCAATATGGCAGGCGCTTTGGCCACAAAAGGTGTAAGATCATGTCACAGACTGATAATGGATACTGCCTGGAACTTTCCTTTATTATGTCAGTGGGTTAAAAAAAAAATTTTTTCATTAAATGGACTATGTAATCATAATTTCAGGTAACCCCCCCCCCCCAAAAAAAAACAGTTTGGGGGGGGTTTCCACTTTTGGGTATGTTCCCTTAAAGCAACAGTGCACCATAATGGTTAGAAATGAAAGTTTAAAATGTTAATACATTTTTATACAATACTCATGGGAAAAAAAATTCATCTGTTTTTTTTGTCCAAACGTTGCCCTCAGACAATATTTCGTGAAACAGCCCATACGTGTTAAAGAGTGTATGTAAGCATATTTCAGCAAAGTACACCAAACTATCATAAGAGTTAACGGTCAATGTTCTGTGTTATTTGTTTAACATGTAAATTAGTGTTTTCATCGTCCTGGTGTGTGTCTGTCCTGACACAAACTATATGTTGCCACTATTTACTGTTTTGCTGCTGGTTTATAGCAGATTGTTGTCTTTCAAACTTTTTAAGTCTGATTTATCTTCACAGATACCAAGTAATAGTACTATTTTTACCCTCTTCTAATTTGAAGAGTCATACAATAATACTGCATTTGTTCTGCAAAATGTGTGTCAAATAAAAGCCTTTAGTTTGCTCTGCAGAGAGGACCCACAAAGTGCACAGTTTTAGCAGACTATACAGTGTGACAGCCTGAACATTATTGAAACATTAAACAAGATTAACAACATTATTCAACTTATTTAGTTTTATTTGTAGTCTTAAAAAGAAAATTATGACGAATGTTATGCTTTTGAACAGTATATAAACCTCATACGCAATACCAAAAACTGACATGGTGGGATTAAGTGTTGCTTCAAGGTGGTGTTTCAAAAAACATTAGCAATTTAACAATTTTCTATTACTTAATTATCAAATAAAGCACATTATACAATTTAAAATCAAACTTTACACATCTATTATCATGAATGCAAGATTTTCAAGATTGCAAATACAAAAATAGAAATTTTCAGACCATGTGTATGGAGAGAGTTAATGGATCTAAACCATGTGAGTAAGCCCCAAAAGAGGGACTCATATGGCCTCCAGAGAGTCATGTTACAATTTAAACAGCATTAGTGGTGTCCTTAGGGCCCTGGCTTTTTTTTTTGAGTATTGCAACATGACTTAGTATGTATTGTGTGAGACTTAACAGTCAGAAATGGGTATGTTACCTAAGGGCAACAGCTTAGAGGATTAATAGATAGGGAAAAAAAGCACATAACTGATTCATATTTAATGTCATCTTTTATAAAAGCACACAGGTTATTGACTCATTAACTTATCTTCTAATCATTCAAAATTACAAGACCCATTCCAAGACTCTCTGGTGTGATTTTATTCATTGTGAGAGATAAATCTCAAGTCAGGCTGTCTGCTTTAGCTGTAAGGCAAGAAATTCAATTTCATCATGAATGCCGTGGACATGTACGGAGAGAGAGGGAGAGGGGGAACCGGTTCAAAGTGAAATCCTGATAGATTCTGAGAAAAGATTCAGAGTGCCAGATGAATGAAATACAGTGGAGTGTGCTGGAGGGGTGAGTAGATATGAGAGAAAGGAAAAAGATGAATATAAAGAGGAGAGAGTGAGAGAGATGAAGGCAGCGGGAGAAGAGAGATGGGGAGATCTGACAGGGGGGACAGCTCTCTTTCATAAAGAGCATTGGATATGAGCTTCAGTCTGTCTCCCCAGG
Organism: Plectropomus leopardus; assembly: GCF_008729295.1. Lineage (NCBI taxonomy): Eukaryota > Metazoa > Chordata > Actinopteri > Perciformes > Serranidae > Plectropomus > Plectropomus leopardus. The sequence goes on along the minus strand of NC_056478.1, from coordinate 9,659,521 downwards.
GGATGTGGCCTGGTTTCTCTTTTCCAATCACACACACACACACACCCACACACACACACACACACACACACACACACACACACACACTTACTCACATATACAGTGAGCTGTCAGTAGAAGCTAACACTATATTAACCACGGGCACACAAACAAAATACTAAGAAGTCTAAGAAGGTGAAACATACAGTTAATATAAACATTAATGCCCAGAGCCTAATTCATTCCTCTGTCAGTTTTTTACGTGTGGATTAACAAAGACTTTGATGCAAACTGAGAAAAACACTCGAAGCATCAACAGTGAATGTCAGCCTTTGGTGCCGGTTGTCCAGCAGCTCAGGCTCCTTCACCGACAGTAACTGCAATAGACTTCAAAGCAACACAGTGACATGTTGCTTTCAGCCGAATCCGACCAGGACCGGGTTGCACCAGCTATTCAGAAAGCCATTCCTAAGTCTGGGTCGTAAAGTTCTCCAAAAGTAACTACAAAAATCTGACAAGTAAATGCTAATTAAAAAGATTCAAGGAAGCCATTAAACATAACAATCAGTCTTAATTTATGTTTAGTTCTAATTCGAATTGTTAAGTTACATAAAATTTACTCATATTTACTTTACACTGTGAAGTTGCCGCAACTTAAAAATGATAAGATGATTTAAATCAATCTTTCCAAGTTTTAGGAACTTCAGTAAACCAAGTTTATGGAGCTATTTATCTATATTCTGCTGTATGCAAACTACTCAGTCATATTTGTATATTCTTAATTAGACATCTCAAGAGAACTCACAGATCTCTTAAATTCCTCATTGGCAATATCCTTTTTTTGATGATCAAGTCAAGCCAGACTAAGTTGGTTTAGTTGCTGACACTTAAAACAAAGTGACCTCAATTGTCATTTTTAGGTTGCAACAACTAAAGTAAATAAAGCCAAACACTGCATGAACTTAACAATTAGATAGGAAGTAAACATAAATAAAGATTAATGTATGTACTGATCTGTTTTTATGGCAATCGGTTTTAAAGATTATTTGAGGTAGGATCAACTTTTTTTCAAGATTTTACAGTGTAGATTCAAATGCTTGATTTTACTAAAATCAGCTGCACCATTAAACATTTTAAAAAGTCTGTAAGATGGATGCCAAAAATAACAGTTTTGGGGGGGCTTTACTTGGTTTATTTATACATGTATACATAGATAAATACTATGTTTATAAGTTCATGTAGTTTTGAAAGAGTGGATAATATTTGATTATGCTAATCTCACCAAATGTCTTCGGTATTAAAAAAAAAAAATCATGGATTATTTGTATTAACCAGCCAAATCCATAATTTTCCGGTTAAAATTCCATCATTTCTTTCAAGCGACACTCATCAGATGTTTCAATCAGGCTACCATAAATCAAGCTTTGCAGAGCGATGAAGTAAAACTGTTGGAAATTCCAGTGGCAGAATTTCCTTCAGCACACCAAAGGTTTATCAAGACTGCAGCAATAACATGCCAGTCTTCGATGCATTGTGTTGAATTTTGTGGCCCATTCACCCGGATACTGACTGTGATACCTTATCAGTGCTGAGCTCTCTGTTGTCTGGAAAGATGACCATAAAAGTTTGGGTGAGCTTTTTCTCGCTCTTGGTATTTCCTGTCCTCCAAATTCCTTTCAGGCTAAAAGCTGAAGCCTGAAGGAACAATATTCACTGCCGGTACCCCGGGGTTGACTGGATGGATTTATTGATGCAAATAAGTTATATCCTGTTAAGAGTTAGGCTTTCATCTGTTTCTTTTCTTTTTTTTTGTAAGTGCAAATTACTAGGGCTAAAGAAACAGGTACGATTTATTTTCTATCTTTAAGGCACATTAACTGTTATAATATTATTTCAGGAGAGAAGACTTATTATATCAAAGAAATTTACAGTGTAGAGAGGCAATCCACTTCTGCACAAATATCTAAAATGAGCTGAAAAGATAAACATAAACTTATCGTACAGGGAAAATGCAGGAAAGACGAAGCGAGCTGAGCTGTAGCCCCCGGTGAGAAACACTTCATCTCTGACTGCTTCTTTATTCTCTTTCATCTTTCCTGCTTGTTTTTTTTTACTCCCTCTGTTTTACATTTGTTATCTATTCAATGTTTTTTTTTGGGGATCTTATATTACACCCACTCCCACCTCCACTGCTCATCTACACATTGCTTATTTTACCCCAGATCACACACTCACACACGCACACTCATGCACACCCCCACACTGATTTTGTAAACACGTTCATCCTTCATTCATGTGTATTTTCAGATTGCAGCTGAAGTAAAAGTAAATCCTAAAACTCCAAAAATACGGAACTCAGGCTCAAGATATTCACCCCAATGTATTTTATGCATCGAATACATCAAAATTGACATTTCCTTGCAAATGTACAGTTTTGAATTCACCAAATTGCACAGATAAGCTTCAATGAAATACATTGGTTGGTTTTCAGAAATTGCATTTACAGCAAGCAGAGTGCTAATAATTAAAGATGCACAAGTCAGGAAAACAGAAATTTCAAATTACGTTATTTTCCAGTGATCTGGATTCAAATAGTCAGATTGCTTCTCTGCTTTGGGTAAACTTTCGGCACCCATTTTTATACCTAAATGCCAAAATCTTACCCCAAGCTTAACCGAACTGTAGCTATACTGAGAATCAATGAACATGAAGTCCTTGAATGAGTGTCTGTGTAAAGATAAATCTTTCCCATATTTACCTCAATATATTGTTCTTTAGTTACAGTAAATCTGTTTTATTTTGTCTGGTGTTTAACATGCAACACTGACATATACTGTAAAAGAAACAGCCTGACTAGAAGTAGGAGAGGACTGCTTGACTCTAATTTTGGCATGGACAAAAAGTAGGATGATCCCCTAACAAATTATATAAGTCATCAAATAAGTCATTGGTGACATGAGGGTCAGTCTATTCACCAGAAGAAAATGTTCAAATCTTATGTTACTGTAAACCATAACAGCGTTACATTTGGACATTTCATATGTATTATTACCAATGTTTCTGAAGAGACGTAAATTTTGAGCTGATTTTGTTATTGGGAGGTAAAAGGGATGGTCGATGGCGTGTCACCTCGGCAAGACGCTCGCCATGCTGCAGACCAGTGGGGGACATGGGTTGTCATTCGGCGACCTTTCCTGGAGCCTAGAGACACCTGCTACACTACAAACTGCTGTTTGACACCAACAGACAACAACAATTGTCTTTTGCCACCAATTGTGGCCTTTTCCAACAGTGTTTGTGCTACTAAAACCAAGTGCTTTTTACCGATGTATCATGCCGTTTTTGTGCGGCGCTTCCTAGCAGTGTTGCCCAGTGTTGTTTGAGCCAAGAGACATGAGCATTTTTTACCAACACATCATGGAGTGGTAGCATTTCCCAGCAGTGTTTCCTGGTGGCATTTGAGCATAACATCTCACAATTTCTATCAGCAAACAACAACACCTTGTCTTCTGCCAACACATAATGTCATTTCCCAGCGGCATTTGGGCCAAGGAACACATCACAGTGTTTTCACCAGGATCTGTGGCACCAGAACAGGGTGCTTTGAACCAACACATCACAGTGTCTTCCACTGCCGTTTGAATCAAGTAACCTGGGTGTCTTTTACCAATCTGCCCCTGCTTTTCCGTCTATAATAGTGTAAATTAATGCATAATAATACATGTGACCAGTTGTAAATAGACAAAATATTAACCAAGTACCAAGTTATTCTACCAAACTTTAGACTTCATACCACTCGTTTCGGAGTGATGAACTGATGAAAATGGGGTTTCCTTGCAGGCAAAAAGTATGTTTACAATGGACAGGCAGTGACTGAGGACTCTCTGTTCTGTTTTCATCTCTCTCTCTGTACCTTATTCACCTCACTTACTTCCTCTCTGGGAAAGAAAAAAATGTGCATTTCCTCCTTCCCTTTCATTTGTGCGCCTTTGAAGAGTGTATAAAAGATAACAGTTTTGCTTTTGGGTAAGAGGCAAACAGAGACGTCACCGAACATTTCAGCAGAAATATTCAGAGAGCTGTCCTTGTCACGGAGTTCAGCAGCCTGACACACATACAAAACTCAAGAGCTGATGTGCACACACGCATAGACGTGCACGAACATTCACACATACGCACACTGATTTAGCGACTCCAGAGTTGCTTTGAAATGCAAATGTTTCGACCACGTTCTGGGGAATACTGTGCTGGGAAAGAATAACATACTCTCCTGACAAAAATGGAAAAACAAAAAACACAAAAAGAAGAAAGACAATGACAAGGAAAAGTCAGGCATCTGCAAACAAATCACTCCCTTAAGACACAAAGTGACTTTGTAAGATTTTAAAGATTTTTTTTTGTCAAAGTGTACAAAAGATTTGTGATGAATCATTCAGATATTTTGTGACACCGGTTTATCTCCAAGATGCCATTTATGTCATCCCAATAAAACCACCATACGAGGAAGACATATTTAACCCTCTGAAACTTAATCGACATCAGTTTTCTTGTGCTGTGTTTAGGCTTCTTTTACAAGCTGGATAACCCTTCAAAAACTGAGAAAATATGTTTGATTTTTTTTTTAAAACATAGGAAAAAAGGCCTCGACCAATTTGGCAGGAAAACACATTCCAAGAAACTTTACCTAAAACTTTGTTTTAAAAAAAGAGAGGCATTATTTGAAAATTATCCAAAAAATAGAGAAAAATGTCCAGAAAACATATTACAATAATTTTATATTTAGAATTATGTCACAAAATCTAATAAAAAAAATTTATATATATAAAAAACACACACACATTTTTTCAGCACTTTTTCTAGGTATTTTCCTTGTTTGTTTTTAGCTTTTGTTTTGGCTGATCTTCTTTTTTTTTTATCACTGGAAGACTACTTGAATAAATTAATTAGATATAACCGTATTCAATGCCATATTTCAGAACTTTAGATGGTTTTTGCTAATTCCATGATTTTTACAAGCTTAAAAATGTGAAATTACATGATTATTCCAGATTTTCCATGACTGTGGGAACCTTGTGAAATACTTAGACTATTCATTACATTTTCTACAGTGTACATAGTAATCTGTAACCTATTATATTTCAAAACTAACCTTCCCAACACTGCCTACAAGTCTGGTATACAAAACACCACCAACTGCAGACTGTGGTTTTTTGACCCCTGCAATCTGAGTCCTGAGGGGGTTTCTTTCTTTCTGCTTCTTTAACCATTACCTGGCATGAGCACGGTGGAAAGAGAAGGAGGTAGAGAGCCAGGCAGAATGATAAATAAGTGCTCTGTGTGTGTGTGAGTGTGTGTGTGTCTGTGAGATCGCTCCCGGTGCCTCATGGGGATGATTACATCATTTCTAATGTGTCATTACGCAGCATCTTGTCTTTTTTCTTAGCCTCAGGAAAATACCTGACACAAACATCCCATTTTCTTCATACACAGGCTTGTTTATTAATGTTCCTCTTTAACCATCCATCCTCTCTGGCTGGATTTTCACACACACACACACACACACACACACACACCAACAAATTGATTGCACACACAAGCGTGGCCATAAAATCTTGCTGCAAACTCATTGGCTGAGGCAGCGCATCCCTCTGACCAATGAGAGTGCGGGAGAGGTCTGTGGACTTGTGGCCTGCTGAAACTACTCAGTGACTGAATCATCTTGCCAATTCATGAACACGCACGCAAACGGAGGGCAGATGAGGGGAAGTGGGACACGTCTTGCATACAAAGCAGGCGGATTTGTCTCAAAGAGGCAGAAATATTGGGGAAAAAGGTGAAGAAAATGTGACATCACTATTATTACTACTGATTGCTCGACTCCTGTGTGTCTGTGTGCGTCTCCTCTTATTCTCCATCTCTTCTCATCACCCCTTGCTAATTGACTCCTCTATGTCAGCGAGCATTTGTCTCCTTCCCCTGCCTCTGTCGCTATATTTCTCTCCTCTGTTCTCATTTTTCCTCCAAATTGTTTATTATCGGGGCCCAAATCTTCCCCACTGCTCGTCCATCATTCTCCCCCCTCTGTTCTTCAAACTCATTAGCTCCTTTTAAGCATTTTCCCGTTTTCTTTCTTTATCTCCGGCTTCCTCATCTACTCTCCTCCTTTCCTTACCCTCCTCTTCCTCCCTGCTCTTGCATATTGCTTCCAACTGACAGAGTAATTAGTTTCTCTGGGCTGGCGATCAGCCTGTATTCCCAGCAAGGATTCATAAATCAGCAGCGTGCTCTCTTAAGTTGTACTTTCACTGAGAAGCACAGTGTTTATATGTGAGCTTAGGCAAAAGATAGATGAAAAATGAAGGAAAAGATGAAAGTGTGGAAGAAGAGATGGGGCTAAATAAATATGCATAAGAGAAAATGACAGAGGGGAGACGGAGGTCAAAAGGACGTCACTTTGATAAATTATACAACGTCAGACATGCTTCTCCTTTTTTTTCCACCTGTCTTTGTATTTGTGGAAAATTTTCTGATTGGATAGTCAGATGTGAATGATTGGATAAGAAGAGGGTGTCTGTGAATGGCTTCTATAACACACGCACAAAGACGAGGTTATATAACAGCTGAATTCAATCATTTTGTGAGTTTGCTCTTTCTCTGTCTGTCAGTGAAAATCAACATCACAGCTTGATTTTCTTTTTTTTTTCCATGAAAGAAACGCCCGTGCCAAAGGCTATCACTGCAGTTACGCTGACGTTGCATCACTGCCGTCATGGTTGCATCATGGGAGCAGGTTGGTCTTTGGAGTGAATGGATACGGGGTCACTCATGTCAGACCGGGTTGTGGTGAGTGTGTATGTTAGTCTTAAGAAGAGTTATGTCACAACATTTTGGTGTTTATATTTTTGGTGACATTTTTTCATAAGGCACCCATTCTAATGGGTTTATAAGTTGTTACTTATGGCATTATTAATGGTAAACAAATAATTAATTAATGTTTTAAAGATAAGTTATGAGCCATTCAAGTTATAAATATTCTCATGAAGCCCTATACTGTTTATGTACTGCATTTTTTTTTTTATTTCCTCTCTGTATTTAACTCTTTTCAATGGATGATTACTGAACGGGCCTGCTAGGCACCAGCCCAGAGGCCCAAAATGTCAAGGCACCCACTGGCCTTCATTTCTTAAATGTCACTCAAATTAACACAAACTGACGAGGAAGAGACTCAAATTATCACAAAGAGACACAAGAAGAGCACAAAGAAATGCATAGGAACTGAAAAGACACAAAATAACAACAAGAACGAGCAAACAACCACAAACAAAATCAAAATAACTATAAAAACATGCAAAACACAATATAACAAAGAGACACAAAATAAGTAAAAATGGTCAAACCGAAACCACACAGAGAAACAAAATGACCACAAAGCAACACAAAATGGCTACAAAAACATGCAAAACCACCACAAAGAGACACGAAACAACCACCACAAGAAACAAAATGATCACAAAAAAACTCAAAATAACTACAAAAACAAGCAAAACAACCACAAAGAGAATCAAAATAACTACAGAAACATGCAAAACCACCACAAGACACAAAATGATCACAAAAAACACAAAATAACTGCAAAAACAAGCAAAACAACCATAAAGAGAATCAAAATAACTACAAAAACATGCAAAACCACCCCAAAAGACACAAAATTACCCCAGGGAGACACAAAACCCACAAAGATTTGCACAACCACTAAAGAAAGATGCAAAACAACAACAAAAAGGGGTCAAACTGAGTCTGCCATTCTCTCTGCTTGATATAAAGCATGACATCTGATTGTGTTAACTGCTGATGGAGCCTTTAGTTTCAACTTGTCAACTCTTTATAAAGGGTGCCTAATTGGAAAATAGCACCCAGCTTTCTTTCTGACAAAGTACTTCTTATCTTTCTAATATCTATTTAACATCACACAGCCACCCATGTGTCTCTGGCTGCAAAATGTGTGTGTGTTTGTGTGCGTGGCACCATTTGCTCAGTAGATGCGGCCAGTTTTGTAGCCAACTGCCAAAATGGGACAGATGCTATTTGCGAATTCTTTTACAGGGTTTCATTTATCCTCCTCGTGCGCCAGATGGGCATGGTTCGCCTCGCAGGACAATACAATGAGTCATAAAGTTTCGACAATCACAGGAAAAGTATCCGAGTGTCGATTTATTGCACCTTTCTTTGTCCCGACACTCTGAAAAGTACTTTTTTTGTTTTTTTAAAGTACAGCTCAGTCCAGGTTTGAGTGGTTGGTTTCCAATTCAGAGCGACGCCTCTGTGCTCAGAGTCTATTCTCTTTTATCTAATCTCTGAGTAGGCAGCAACTTTCCTGATCGAAAACTCACTTTTGTAACTCTGGCATCACGTATATTTTTGCTGTGACATCTACTGCTTCTTATGAAAAGATTAGATGCAGTAACACACACACACACACACACACACACACACACACACACACACACACACACACACACACACACACACACACACACACACACATTGCTTTCAGATAGTGTGGGTGTTCTTTGCAATCTTGCCACTCTGTATCTCTCCCTTAGTTCTGCTTGATACATATCAGCTATTACGTAAAGATGCTGACTGCCTTGCTGTGCAGGGAGCAGAGCTGTGCTGCTGACTGGCTGACTGAAATGTCAAGTGCTGTCGGAAGAACAGTTTCTATAAGATACTGCAGAGCTGCAGTCACAGTCTTGCCCGGCCAGATGACTATCAGGCCTGGCTCAAATAAGTGTCAGTGAAAGCCGATATTTTATCCTGTGCGGAGCTCGATAGATGGGCGGCATTCGCAGCACTGGGTCAGTGTGAGTTTAGTTGTCAGCTGCAGAAAACTCATGACTTTTGAGACATAATTGTAAAACAGCACCAACTTCTGCTGCTTATGTCAACAATCACTGGCAAAAAAATGTCTGACAAAAACTTGTCTGTATGCCACAGGGCTGTGAGAGAGAACAGAGCCCAAGAAAACAAATTCTTCAGAGACAGAAGATGGAAAAATCAGATGGCCATCAGCACTTTTTGTCTCCCACTCTGTCAGTCACAAATGTCAAGAAGACAGCCAAAATATCCCAGACAGTTAAAAAAAATGAAATACAATGCCTCAGATGGGCACTGAGGATTTTAAGGAAAAGGATTATAGGCAAACAAATGGTCGAGTGTCCTGGAGGGTATATGCTCATAGTAGCTGCTGCATGTCATACGCTGACATTTTTGTCTCATCGTATCTCGTCAATGAAATTAAACATAGATTTTGTCGTAGTTTTTATTATTGACATCAATTTTTAACTTGTTAATGTCTTACTTTTACCATAGAAAAATGTTTTTTTTACTCTTCATCACTGTTTTTATCAACAAAGTTAAAACTGATTTCACAGAGACAAGAGCTAGGCTCAAAACTAGCTTTAGAATTGAAGACACCCTGTACGAAAAAGTTATTTTTACATCCACTGTATCTCACTATCACAAATTTCTAGCGTCCTTGAGCCCTGATAAATGTATTTAATGCTTTTTCTTCTTCATAAACTGTAAAATCTGACAAGTTTATGTTGCTTAAAATAATCTTGGAAACTGACTTCAAAAGGAAAGTAAATATAACTGTTAGTCTTGATTTATGTCGACTTTATATCTTATTATTAAGTTTACACAAAATTTAGCTATATTTACTTAATTTTGTGAAGTTGTTGCCACTTAAAAATGACAAATGATTATCTTGTTCTTTCTAGGTGACAGCTACTTAGGAAAACTAAGTTACCGTAAAACTTCAAATTTAAGCCTGTCCAAATTAAATGCCCAGTCCCTTTTACAAAGTGGGTGTGACTACACATTTAGACAAATAAATGAAGTTGGCTACTCACTCTTTCACTTGGTCCTGAAACCTGGCACCTCTTGTGCAGTCATCCAGAGGGCCGGATTGGATCCTTTGGCAGACCGGTTCTGGCCCACAGGCCGTATGTTTGACACCACTGGTCTACAACAACAAAAAAAACTCTGATTACAGCACGCCCACAAACACATGGAGGTAGCATGACATCATTCCCTATTAAGGACACCATTGGCATATTACACTATTGCGGAGCAAATAGTTGTTTGATGCTACACTGAGAATATCTTTTTACGTTTTGGAGCACTATATTCATTCCACATATGACATCATTGGGACTGGAAAATGGCAGCATTTTTCACAGTGCTTTTAAAGTCTGGTTTGCCATCTAATCAATTTTCAACAAACAATTCTGCAAATTATGTCCTCATAATGAAATCACTGTGATCTCGTCTGCTACCATTGAGCACGAATCTTCAACCATAAATCACCCGCATTTCAAAAAGTTACAAAGCTGCCTGAAGACTTTATAATTGTGTACAAGTGCATTGTTAATGTGATCAGTCACAATAATGTAGATGGTTGCAATGTAAATAGCAAAGGTCATAAGAATTCCCATCATGTTGCTGCTGATAACTCAAATGTAATGCTTGGGGGAATTTTTGTCAGTGGGAATAAGCAGTCAAACTCTGGACTGATTATAATGAAAGAAGATACTGTATGCTGTATCGGTACTGTATATTGTTATGCTGTAGATGCACACTGACTGCAAGTTGATAAATAACTTATGAGAAAGTGCTTTAACTCTTTAAAACCTGCATTAATGTCACTTTTCTTGTGCTGCTTTCAGACCTTTAAAAAGTATTTAAACCTCTGAACTCTGAGTAAAATGGTTAAATTTCTTTCAAATACATTGCAAAAAAGATGAAGGAAGAATATTTCCACAAATTGCAAGAAATTAGTAGATTTATTTCATTTTCTTAAAAATGTAGGGGAAAATATCTAGAGAAAAAAGCAAAATGCTAAGGAAAAACTAAATTCTAATTATCATAATTACAAGTTTAAAATTGTTCTAGAATTATTATATATTTTTAGCACTTTTTCAGGTAATTTCCTTGTTTGTAATTTTACTTTCTTATATATGTATCTTTCTGCTAATTTTCGGGCAAAATCTTTGTACTTTTTACTAATTTCTTGCTATATTGGGCGTAATTTCTTCTTAAGTTGCCAATTCTTGCCAATTCTTTCTAAAAGAAGTCAAGCCAATTTGCTTAGGATTCAAAGGGCTCATTAAAATTTGACATAATAATATACGTACAGTGACAAATGTGAACATTTGGCACACTCATTTGCAAAAAACTTTTCACTGAAAGCACCCTCCTATTGTCCTTTGACAACGTTTTGCAATCCTCAAAGAATAGCGTGCAGCGGAATAGTTTCCCCCGTGGTGCCTGAGTGTCTGCTGTCCAGTCAGTGCTGTTCAGGGGTGTGTCGAACAGGGACGGAGACGTCTGAGGAAAAGGACAGACACTGAAACGGCTCAGACAATGGCTCTGGCCTGCCTCTGCTATTTTGAGAGGCTCCTTCCACCTTTAGCTTTGCCCAAAACTTCACCCGTCCGCCTCTTCTCAGCTCAGCTTTATCGTTTTGGTCTCGTGCGAGCAGGAGTGTAATCTAAATGAGAGGATGAGTCATACAGTGTGGACTGAAACGGCTTCCTGGATGCTGCCATCTGAACAATGGGTGAAGAATTGCCAGCAAGGTTTTTATGGGTCAGGAGTGAATTCAGATCTAGACAGAATTTCTAGTTTTCTAGTAAAGTCAGGTTTCCCTCGCATTTTTATAGATAAAATTTCACTTTTTCATGACTTTTCAAAGACTCCTTTATTTTTATTGCTCCACTTGCCCGGTTAATACATAATTTCAGCAACACCAATGATGTGTTCAAGGACTGTCGGCAATTCGAAAATCCACATTTCTGTTTTTACAGTTTCTGGCTATGATAAAAAAAATTGTTATTTTGGGGATTATTAAAGAACACCCTCCAAATAGTTTTTCATTAAAAAGAAAAAAAAATTTAAAAATTTTTCCAGTTTTCTATTTTTTAAAAAAATAATAATATATATATTTTTTAAATATTTTTTTTAATAGCTGATTTTTGTTTGGACAACATGCCTTCCAAACCCATGGTTTTCTTTCAAAATATTTTTTTAAAAGAAAATTGGCCAAACTTTTAATGTTTTCTATAAAAAATGCCAAAAAATATTACATCTTAAAAATTCGCCTTAAAAAAAAAAGTTCACCATAAAATTCCAAAACAATTTAAAGAAAAAAATCACCAGAACATTTTTACAGGAAAAAAATGCCAAAAAATGAATTTAAAAAAAAAAGAAGGAGATGAAGTTGCAAGTTTTAAAGAAAACATGCCTTCCAAACCTGCAGGCCTGCATTAAAATAAAAACAAAATACAGCCATTTAAAGTTGTAGGCTCCTTCCCTAATGCCAAAAATTATGTGACATGCCTCATGGACACTAATGAAGGGAGAGACGAAACATAGACAGAAAATGAATACACTTTCATTGTGGACAAATAAAAATGAAACCAAAACATTGATGAAACACATCAATGCATACTAAAGCCACATTATCATCAGCTGCAGAAAATATATCTCAATGTTATGTTACATTAGTATCATTTAATGTTTTACACACAACATATTTCCATGATTTTTCCAACACTTTCAATGATTATTACTAGTTCCATGACTTTTCCAGGCCTGGAAAATGTGATTGTGGAATTCCATGACTTTTACCAGGTTTTCCATGACCATGGAGACCCTGTAGAATGTACCCCGAAACGAGCACATGGATATATTTGTTTTCTTTTTCTTGTATCTGAATGTATGATCTCACCCTTCTGCTTGAGGAGGATCCAACATGAGAAGTCTACAACACACACCGACTGTAACAGCGCCCTCAGCACAGGAAGCCCAGCCTTCCGATGACAGGAAGCAGCCCTCGCCATGGAGACAGCAGTCTGATCTGGTGTCCTGCAGGTCAAACACAAGCACACACATACACACGCAATGTGATGCCATCTATGGAAGAGGTAGTGACTTGGAAATCTTCAGGGTAAAAAAAAAGAATCAGTGAACACATGCACAAACCTCTTCCCTGTTTATACAGACCGTAACCTTTAACCAACGGAGAGCACACACACACACTTTCACTCAACCCCGAGGTCAACACGGCTTCTTTAAATAGATAGGAAGCTCAAAGCTGCTGTCAGTGCATGAGGAGGTGATGACCTAGTCTCTATCCTCTCCTGTCTCATTGTCTTTTGATCTCTCCTCTGTGAATCCCCTCTTCTTTCCGTTTTGTTTTAAACTGACGCTCAGGCAGCATGTGGGATGAGACTGTTCTAAAAGTATCTAAAAGACTATCTTAATGTGTATCATTAAAGTGGCAGCGGAACAATAAAACTGTGAATGTGTATTTTTTTTCTTTAAAAAAGGAAACGTATTAGTCAGTCACTCATGTGCCCTTTCAAAATAATGTTATTAATAAGGATGTGCTTTTCTTTCTCAGTAATCAAGGTTAACCAATATGGTACCAGCCAATAACACACAACACTACACTACAGCAAGGTATAAAAAATACACCATACACCATAACATACATTTCCTGCTGTTCAGATACTATTTATTGCCCTGTTCTTGGTATTATTTGGCCTGTTAACATGCTGTGACTTTGCAGCGTTTTCATGTCACTGATCTTGAAGCAATAATATGCACTTTTCTGGTTGCAGTGCTGTTTTTTTTAGTAAGTTTTAAGTAATAATATTGCAATGTTTTTTTTTTCAATGTGTCCATGTGTTGTATACATTTTGTGAAATAAAAATCAAATGTGGTAATTTATCTTATGTGTGAAACTTGAACTAATGACTAAGGACAAAATCTGGACCCTGTGACTGGAGCAGTTGGGAACCACTGATCTATACTAAACCAAAACACATGCTATAAATGTTTGCTATTTCCAACCCCATTAGTGGTGTCAAAATACAGTCTGACTCAGATGGCATCACAGATAACAGATTTCATTACATTCTTCTAAAAGCTGTCGTCAATCTTGCTTTGGACCAACATTTTGGGCAGTTGGTTGACCAGCTGACTCAATGGCAACACCATCCTTACACTTTCACTGCCTGAGCAAATAAATTTGGGAATATGATAAACAAGTTTATAATATATTTCTCTAGATTTGAAGCTATCATATGAGAACCCCATCTCAACAAAGTTGCTAACTGTCTTCAAAGTGCAAAATATCGACATCATGCTGCTTCTCAAAGGCTGGGAATACTAATTATAAATCAAACATACTTCTATTGCCAAGTACTGTCTGTGTCAACTTATTTCAATCAACAGGTACAGTAATAAGATGGAATAGAGTCCGCACACTGAGGAGCTCCCCTCCCTACATTTTGGTTTATCTTGGATCCAGCCCCCACTATGGGATGTGTGTGTCTTTTTGAATCTCTTTACAGTGATAAGATGGCCCAAAAGTATAACAAAAACTACCAAAAACTAAACTTATACTTGAGGAGTTGTATTTTTCTTATTTTTTAAAAGAAAATAAATTATTCTTTATGCAAGTATTAGAAGTTGGGGTTAGTATGTTGACTACTAGAAGGGGGTTAACAATCCCATCATAGTGACTATTGTTAATGAGCACATACCAAAAATATACTCTGTCCTTTCTCATCCTTCTTACTGTCCCTGCAGATGTATACTTTGTGTCATATTTCTCTGTTATTTACGTGTTTGAGGGGTGTTTTGGAGTCCTGTCAAAAGCAGCCAATTGTGCCTATGCAGTTTTAATAGATGGAAAGATTTATTGAGTCCATGTTTGCTATGGGTCCTAATTTAAATATCACACGCTAAAAGGGAAGTTAGGGGCACTCAGTCAATTATTACGTAAGTAATTATGTTTTGAGAAGAAGAACAAGAACAGAAGAATGATATTTTAACATTTTGCTACTAAGGTTGAAATCTGTAGTCTTTGTATGTTAAAAATATTGGTCATATGAGGATTAAACATTGCACAAAAGAGTTAACCATAACCCTGCATCCACAGCCATTTCTACTTTACTGGAGAATCCCTGTCTTGTTTGTTCCTGCTATTGCTGCTGCTGCTGTTTACGAATTCACCAGTGTAGCGAAAGTGATCACATGCGGGCGACATTAAGCCTCCAAATTAGAATAAATCAGGGCATAAATAATGCAGGCTGTTGTTCTGTTAGCTAGTTTTGGTTTGCAAAGTACATTCTGTAAAACTGTGTCCCGTATTGTCACTAAATGGAAACACAACTTGCCCGTGATGTTTATGTTCTCCTCTAACGTACAGAGTACACCCATGTACTTATGCAAACAACTGGGGGCCTGCGCATGTGTACAATGGTAACGTGAGTCCGGTGTTCATTCATCCACATTACACACATCGTTTCCTCCACTGTGTTTATTCTCTGGCTCCATGCTGACCCACACCCGCAAATCCAAAACCAAAACATTTACCCCCCTCTCCTTCCTCCCCTTTTTACTAAATCCTCCCCTCCAACCTTTATACCTGTACATAAACCGCTGTACCTCACCATCAATAATGACGTCATCACTGTTATTTCAGTGTTTGTTTGTTTGAGTCATGTATGACTTAATACATAAACACAACTTAACCCTTTGAAACCTGGATTGACAAAAACATTCTGTCAAAAACATGTGGGGGAAAAAAGCAATCAGCACTTTGCATGAAATGTCAAGCAATTGCAAACAAAAAAATGTGAAAGGTGACAAAAAAATGACCTGGAAATTAGCTTTAAAAAAGAGAGAATCACTAAAAAATGATCAAATGACTTAAAAAAAAATATCGAAAAATGTATATTTCTAATTATTGTAATGTATATTTGAAATTAGGTACAGAGAAAAAATTGCTATTCTTATTTACATGTATTTTTTCAATTGTTTTTTATCACTTTTTTTCCCAAGTCATTTTCTTTTTTAATTCGTTTATTTTGTTTTAATTGTATTACTTTTTCTTTTTTGAGATATTTTCAAGTTATTTTCATCTAGAATTTTACTAATCTCTTGGTAACTTGGGGTCATTTCTTTCTGTAGTTACACGTTGCCTTTTTTCCATGTTTTTGTGAGATATCAAGCCAATTTGCTCAGGTTTCAAAGGGTTAATAATCTATGCAAACTCCAGGAGGATAGATTTTGGTATGGATACAGAGATCGAATTGATACCTGACATCCTCAAGTGAGGACACTAAGTACTAAAAAAACACTACAGTGATTGCACAAGCAAAACAGGTCCAAAGGATGTGAAAGTTTCTGTTATTGTGCAACTCCGCCAATCAGATGAGACCAGTGAGGGGAAGACTGAGGTCAGACTGAGGGAATAAGGTCAACTGATTGAAATTCTTGAGTGGAAAACATGTTTAATGCTGCGTGAGTGTCAGTCAATGTGCTGTGGAAAACACTGCACAAAAACAAAGGTTATGGATGTGATGTGAAAGCTTTACATCGTTGCATCAGGTCATTTTTTGCAGAAAAATATCATGTGGTGTGTGTTTGCATCTGAGCTGCAATACAAGTAGATTGGGTTTTATAGCCCTTTTAATTCATAGTGGTCATTACACCGGGGGGCAAGCTGTTTTAATACATCGTTCCTACAAATACCTACGAAAAGTAATACACCACAAGTTGTATAAAATCCATGTAATTGGGAAGGCTGTGATCATGTGACAAATGTGCTGATGGGAGGAGGAAGAAGTATAAAGAGTCAAAGTCTGCACAAGGAGGCAGGTTGGGGTGGTGGATGGGACAGCAAACACAGGACTTTCCCCAGTAGACTGGAGTTTGTGTCCCTTGTGACATCAAGTGAATTTTGGGTTACTTTATTGTATTTTTGCATTTTTGGACAGTTTTAAGTTTGGACAACAATGGGGGTCTATGTCAGTGATACCTCACTAGTTGAATTTCAGGGGTCATTATAACAAAATGAATATTGTGATACACACATTTTTTCAAGAAATACGGTAAAGTTTTTCATCCTCATGACTTACAAATTATTGAAATTAAACTGTCTCATGAGGGAATTTACTTATATTTGGCAGACCTTATTCATATATTTCCCTCTTGTCGCCCACTTCTCAGTTAATTGGATGATTTGGCATGAAGTATTAAAGCGTGTGTGTATCGGTCCTCTGTGCATGTGTGTGCATGCATTGCGTAACCCTCTTGTTTGAGGAGTGCTTGAAAAGGAAGCAGAGCACTTGTCCTAGGGTGCTGTGAGCCGTGCCACTGAAACCAACTGTGGGCTTAAATAAAGGGAAGAAGAGGGAGAGATGATGATGATCTAAGAGAGACAGAAAAAGAAAGAGGGCTGTGTAGATGCACAGCGGGGCCTCACAACACCCGTAGGCCAGCCATCTATTGGCCCACTGAGATGCTGTGCTCAGGATGCAACAAGACCAGCTGGGGAGACGAGGAGAGGAAGGGGAAGGCGGGCAGGGAGCAAGGAAGTGGTAGAGACAGAAAAGACTGAGCTGAAGACTTGGGCACTTCTGAGAAAAGATTAAAAAAAAGTACAAGATAAGCAACGGATGTGAGTCACATCACTTTGTTTCACTGAAATCAGTCTAGTCAACAATGTGTTTTGTGACATTCAAAAGGTTCGCAAAAGGCCCAATCAGAAGCTGGTGTCTTTTAAATAATATTACTAAGAGGAATTTGATAAGTTTGCATTGAATAGACCTGCAAGGTTTTCATATAACAATTGGCACAGCATACCCATGTTATTAGTGACATCCTTCATACTAAGATTTCACATGAAAGTTTCAAAACCAGAGGAAATGAAATCTCTACATCATTTTACTTCTACTGGCAGTGTGAGGATGATGGTCAGGCAGCTGGTCAGCCAACTCAAAAACACTGGTCCAGAGCAAGATCTCTACACCAGTAATGGCCTGATTGCAGCATGATCTGATCAGTACTCATCGTATTTTGATGCTTGGGCAGAAGCCTAAGGCATCAATATAATGATGCTGGGACCACCTTTTGCATTATTTTGTTTTTGATCGGCAGCCACGCTGATTTGCATTACCATTGTCAGTTTTAAAATACCAAGCCTGGCCATGCCAGAAAACTCAACATTTCCTAACTTTGCCGCTTCACTATAAATAAATATAGATCACATATAAATAAATATCACAATAATGTGAGACTTTTATTGTGAAAAATTTTATAGAAAATGAAATATGTTTATCACCGACTTTGGGGAACTTTGTTGGTTCCTTTGTTAGGAACTTTTTGCTTGTTTTGTCACTCAAAACAAGCACATTATGAGGTGACTTCCAGCTCACTTGTTAGAGTGTGCGCCTCATGTGGCTGCCTGGGTTTGAGTCCATCCTGTGGCCCTTTGCTGTGTGTCATGTTCCTATTCATTCATTTTTTTTTAATGATTTTAAAAAATACAGGTAAATTGCCCAATCTGGTAAAAAATAGTAAAATTTACAAAAAATCATCCAGGACCACTGAATGAAAGCCTGGTATTATGGGATGCATGCTTTTATGCTGGAATGGAAATGGGATTAAAAAGAGAAGTAGTTTTAATGGGTTTCAATGGTACAAAAAATGTACCAATAGTGTTAGGAGGGAGTTTTTCATTTATACAGTGTATTATAGACATATTATATGAACTGAGGCTGAAATCTAAAGTAGAAAAACAAAACAAACACCTTTGCCAAAATGTATGCAATATGCATTAACACAGCCAAAATGATCCAAAAATTAAAGTTAAGAACAAAAAATGTACCAATAGTTGCATGAGGGTTGTCGTCATCACTACACAACACTGCACTACGCTGTTAGGATGCAGAGGCACTGTTGGACCTCAGCGGGAGAGCACAATGTAAAAGCAAACATATAAGGGAATTAAAGGAGTTGATATGGTACTTTTCTTGGTTGTTCAGTGACAGGGCTAAGGTGGGGCTAAGGCAATTTCTGGTAGGGCTGTAGCCCAACCAAGCTCTACCCTGCCATCGCCTATGACCAGGCCAGGTGTAAATGTATGCTCCTTACTAGCACTTGGTCTTTTCAAAATAGATTTCCATTTAGAAAGTTTGTGACCCAGTGGCCTACTGACCAGTGCAAACTTTCTAATTTTTTAGCCTAAAAGTACACTAAAATATGTTACTGAAAACATTTGAGGTGAGAAATAGGAGATGGAGTATCAGAATCTTGATTCATATTTGATCAGCGTTGCTAAGTTCCACAGTTTGACAAAAGTTCATAAGCAGAGATTGACAACTGTATTAGAAACTCTTCCACTGATTGTTTTCCACAGTAGATTTTAGTAAATGGCATTAAGAGCACTGTGGAGAGTCAGAGGAGCTTTTTTTTTTAATCTGTCTCATGGTACTACTGTGTGAATATAGTGTCAGTTTCACATATGACAAAAAGTTTTTTTAATACAAGTTACCAATTGTAGCTTTAACTTGTATTGCTGCTTACTCTGTCATTAATATTTGATGTTGTAGAGAAATACTGACTATTTGAAACCAAGTTTTCAGCGGCTTTAAGTCTTGTTTATGCATCGGTTTATTTTGCTGCATAAACTCTTGCCATATGAAGAGTATCTGCAGCTTGCAGGACACACAGAATCTGTCAGTATAGCCAGTTAAGCCACATTAGCAGCAGAAAATCACCGGCAAGGATGTACTGTGCATTTCCTATTTCCGTCCCACATTTCCATATTGCACAGCGTAATCAGTTTAAACACAGTCTCCTGCCTCGGAGGTTTGGTGCGGTGCACTTATTCTGTTCACAACTTTCCTGTGGGAGTTCAAGATGAACAAAGCTGTCTGTGGTTCTTATTTCACTGCATGGAGCTGGTATGGGTAGTGTTGGGATTTTTATGTGTGTATGAGTCAGGGCCTAAAAGAAAAACTCAGAAAGGCAGGGCAATAGTTGGGAATGACTTTACATTAATGATCTATAAAAATATATTATTTTACATCTGCTCGCAGTGCCTTAACCCCCATGCAAATTATTGCAATCAGAGGTGTGGATGTGTGCCGCTTAAGATTAGTGGCTCAAACAGCAATGGGACCTCAATGAACTGCTAAAAACACCCAGGTCCGGCGCCACAAACGCTGAAGAAAAATGCCCAGATGTGCTGCTAAAATCACCAATGTTAAGCAAAACAACATCCAGCTTTGGTGCCACAAAGGCAGCTGGGAAACAGTTCTGGAAAGCCCAATGTGCCGCTAAAAACACCCCGTTTCAGTAAAGAATAACACCCACATTTGGTAGCACAAATGCAGCTGGAAAAGCAGGGATGAGCAGGTGAAAAACACCAAGGTTTGGTGCCACAAACACTGCTGGAAAACAACCCAATGTACCACTGAAAACGCAGGGGTTTGGTGACAAACATACCAACATTTGGTAGCAAAGAAAGCCACTGGAAAAGCAAGGACAAGTAAAAAAGCACCCAAATTTGGTGGCTCAAATGGCATTAGGAAAAGCTGCCACGTGCCACTAAAAGCACTGCCAGATTGGGTGCTATAAACACTACTGCACCACGACAGTTACCAAAAGACATACAATGTTGTTTGTTGGTTTTGAACAGTGGTCTGAAGAAATTACAGGTTAAATAAGTTACTTACAGTGGTTTAGTTGCACCAACCATCCATCTTTTAAATTTTACCAGTGATTCCCCTTGTGAGGAACTGGGTCCCACAGATTATGAATTTGCTAAAAGCCAAGATAAGATCACCACACAGAAGCAAACAAAAGGCACAAATATGTCTGACTCTGGGAAAGTGGGAAAACCCAAAACTGAACTATCTCATTAGAACTCCTTTACAGAGTTTTGTATTCGCAGCATAATAAATTCTGATTACCAAATGTCCTTTGAGTAGAGAACTGGTGGGATGCTTTACGCAAAAGGAAAACCAGCTTTGATCATATCGGGACTTACACTCCAGCCAACGCGCCTGGGACATGAAAAGACTCATTGTCCCCCCGCGAAGCAGTCAGATATGTGACGGCATAAGGCTAATTAATGAAATTAAATCACATCATTTTAATTTCCCCTGGGAGTGTTTAGTTGCAGATTGTGCACGGATGTGTGTGTGTGTGTGTGTGTGTGTGTGTGTGTGTTTGTAATAATGGACATGGACAAGGCCACCGCAGCAGAAGAATCCCCGGAAAGTGTCCCTTTCTCTCTACACTGAGCCAGGAAATGCACTGAGACAAGGCCCTATTGTCGCTAAAAGCTTGAACGAGGCGGCAAGGAGTGTGTGTGTCACTTTGTGAGCGCATGTGTGTGTAGGGTCAATGCACTTTTGAAATAATAGTATTGAACTGAATTGGCCTTGTGCTTACTTAAAAGGTAAACATCAGGTGTGTTATGAAATGTTATGGCCTACATTTTAGGTCACTGAATGGAATAACAATTAGATGCATATAAAGTGGATGAATGGATAAAACAAAAGATGAATGGACAAAAATATGCAGGTTTGATGATAATATCTATTTGTGTTAGGAATTTTGTAGTGTTCATTATTTATGACACCCATGCAACAGGGGATCAATGTTGTCAGACAGACCTGGTTGTACTGTCGGTCATGGACAGGAAGCAAATGTAAACAGACGGCGAGGTCACATGGCGCCTCTTCTGTCATGTGCCAGGAAGGGTCGGATAGTCTTTGTGTAGTTAGGTGTGTTTGATCTTTTGTGGCTGTATTCCCAGAGGCGGTGTGTCACCGGCTAACCAATAAAATGGCAGGAAAAGGTGCAAGCCCCAAAAACAAAAGATGAGCAGGGTGAAGACGCAAAAAAAAAAACAGGGAGGTGAGGTTAAGTGGGTGGGTTTGTCCGACAGCAGGGGTGAGCGAGACTGATGGAGAATTCTGGAAGTTGACCTTTAGCACTTTATCCCTATTACACAATTACAAACAGCATAACATAACATATCAGTTTAAAGTTTAATCACAAAGCTTTGCTGAGTCATATAAATATCTTGTTTTTTATATTTATCAATATATGATTTTCATAAAAGGTATTCAGTTTGCTGCTGAATTAGCAGGTAGAGCTCTTGCAGAAAGTACTGGTTAAAGTAAAAATGAAAGAAATATGAGTTTCCAAATATATTCTAAACTGCTTCAAGCTTGTTTGTGTAGTGTACTCGATTATACTGCCGAGGTTAGAGGCCTTAGAGATGTCTCTATGTGTGAATCTATGCAAAATGGTGCCATAAGATACTTTCTGGGTGTGCATAAATATGCACCACAACTGGCTATAGTAGGAGAAATGGGAATCATGTGATTGTGACGAACGTTGGAAAATATGTGAAATGTCCCAGGGATGAAGTTTTTCTGTAGCCTTGGAAGTTAGCTTAAATGATACTTAAATGGTTTGTTCTTCACAAATTAGTACACTGGTAAGTATTTTGATGCCTAAATGCAATCACAAGCAGTAAAAAGCTATTGTTAGGCTATAAATAAACTACATTATGGAAGCACAACTTAATGACGCCACCACAACGAGACTGGAAGTCGTGGAAGTCAGTCATGTTCTGCAGCCTTCTTTAACCACTTGCCAGCAACCACCTTTTTTAAGACGCATCAAACATTCAAGTTTGCAGGTGGGGTTTACTGATGAATTTTATGTCATGGGACAAAATGTGAAAGTCTCTTGAGCTTGTGTTAATCACAGACCTTATTTTCAGGCTTCTAACCAAAAACCTGTTTAAAAAACCCATTGACAATGACGAGGGAACCGGAGGAGCTGGAATGCTAACTCATTCTCTACAGCTCAATTATGGAAGCGGTTAATTGATGAATGAAAGTAAGTTGACGCAAATATTTATCTGAGATAAACAAACTATTGGTTGGATACGTGCACATTGTTTTGGAACTTGTGGTGTTATTGATGCTCTTTTAAACAACAAACAGGTCAATATTGGTTTCTTGGTTATATAATCTGTGTTTGCACAGGACAAAGGGCACTGGGCTGATGTATTTGGCCTAAACAGAACTGCGTATTTTTAATTTAAAACTGGATATATTATGGTGTATACAGCTTGTCTAAAAAGCAAAGATCTCTGTATGCTCAGTGGATTTCTGGTATTTTACCTTCAACTGTTGAAAGTTTAAAAGTGGATCTTGTTGTCTAAATGTGGGCGTATTGCCAAACCTGCCCATCGGGCCCAGAGCCTCCATATGAAGCTTCTGTCTTGTCAAAGGGTTTAGTCAGTCATGTGGATAACAGGGCCCTTCCTAAAAAATAGTCCTAAAAATAAAAACTGATGGAATAGGCTAAACATTCATTTTAAAGATGTCACATGTTTTGGGGTTTTTTTGGCCCACTGTTGCAAAGAAAAAAACAGTTTGCCTTCCATTTTCCTCAGATCCTGGCAAATAATCACATTAACGTCTGAGTGTCAATAATGAAGATCAACACACTCACTTTTGGTCTCCCACGCATTTACACACAGCAATAGCAGTAATGTATTCTAGACAAATGGTCTAGACTAAAAAATGGGAAAGGAAAAACACTGTTGTCATAATATAAACCACAACAAACCTCATGTTGCCGGCTCGTGGACATGGCAGCTCTGACGACGTTTCTTACTGTGGAAAAGAAAATGACTATCAGACCTATCCAAACAAACTTGTAAAACTTTAGAAAAGCAAACTTTCTACACAATGATGTGGGCTTTCTAACAGCCATAGTTACCTTTTGGTAACTTGAGATAGCTACTGATAGCTACCAGGTTTTGCAAGGGTTGACACACTTTTTTTGTGCCATAAATCAAGCATTTATTTTCCCAGGAAGTCACACCTGACGGCAGACATGAATAGTGAAAACAAACCCTATAAGGAACCAGTTTAAACTATTCCATAATTTTACACCACAGATTGAAATACAGTGTAATGGCTATGGGAAAATGACATCATCAGCGTTTAAAGACTAAGTGGAAGCAATGTTCAAAAATGAACCAATTTAAAAAGATGTACAAGGATATGATTTTCATGAGGTGTGTGGGCGAAGAAGGGGTTTGACAGTCACCAGGTGTTTACAGGGATTATTGTATAATTATTTATTTTTTACTATTTTGTAATTTTTCCTTTTTCTGTCTCTTCCTCTTTTTCTCTAAACAACATTGTAAACACGTTAACAAATAGTTACACAATGGTCTGTATAGTAAAGTTTATACAGTTTAGGAAGATTCAAATTATTTAAAAATGGAAGCAAGTCAATTATTTTTCAATAACTGATGGAGAAGGGGTGGGACTTAATATGTTTGCACTCTTCCCACTCCTTTTCGGACATGTCTGTATGTTTGTGTATGTTTACATGTTTATTCTTTCCTTTCCTTTTTTTACATTTTCAAAATAAACTCAGATTCATTCATTCATTGTGCAAACAACATTTACCTCATAATGACCAGTTAAAGCAAAAAAATATTTTCACCTAAAACATTTGGGTTGGCTAACATGTTATAATATCAGGGATTACTATATCTGTATCTTCCTCATGCTCAGTCAGTCATAACCCTTAATACATTTTCCTGTGTTTCTTTGCCCTTTACCTCTTCACAGAGACTGCACAGGTACATGGCTCCGTTTTTCCATTTATCACACTCCACCACTTTTAAGTGGGAGGACTGAGAAGAGGCTCAGGCTATAAACTGGAACGTGAGCAAGACAAAGGTTTCAGGCAGGAACTGAAAACTAAAACACTAACTGGTAGCTAAGGTTTGTTTTATTCTTCTATATGTGCATATTTTTGTGTATGTGAGTGTGCAGATGAATGCTCACCTGGACTACGGCCGGAGGAATCAGAGGCCAAACTGGGCCATCTGGTCCTACCACCAGGAATTGACCAGTCAGCATTAAGTATGCAACTCTCCCTCTCTCTCCCTCTTATGCACACACATATCCACCCACGCACTGACAGACAGGCCTCGGCTCTGTGCGGTCTCAGCGGAACTCTGATGGCCTTTGTGAGGCAGCCATGCTGGAGGCGACAGGCCGCGCACACTGTTCCACCGTGACATGTTGGCTTCGTTATTTCTGCTTTCAGGGGAGGATTTGGTGTCATCCTTCTCCCTCTGCGTGGAAAATGAAATCAAGCCTCGTGAGCCTTTTTCCACTGAGACATTAATGCCATGAAGTATATTTTTAAAGAATCTATTGTGGGGAATTTGAATTCATGTATCCATGGGTGTACAGCAGAGAAGCCCAGATTGAGACAGTGTAAGGACAAATGTTATTCTCGTCCAAGAAATGTCAAGAAATGTTGGTTTGGATCAGAATGGAAGGATTTGGTTGCACCAGCTATTCATTGCTCAAAGTAGAATAAAATGTGCCAGTATCATCACATGTTGGCATATGTATGCAAAACAATCATTTCATTAGTCAATTTGCAAGTTGCAGGTGAACAACATTAATCACGGTGGTGGCGGTAGCAGCAGGTGGTTTCGCTGCTTTTTGCTGCTAGTAGCTGCATTACGATTAGCTTGCTGCTCCTGGTCTGCATTAAGTGACATAGAATTTTACTTTTGAAGCTCCGTTGTGTCATCTTCCGTGTTCTCCTTGTGTCGCTCCATTGGAGCCACGCAACCATTATTGTAGTGTAATGCAACTTAGACTACCTACAGAGCAACAGATGTCATTTAAACATCGTCTATAAGCTTTAGCATCTAAATTTCGACATTTTTGTATTATAAATTTGACGAAAGTCATACAAACAGCATATTATGTTTAAAAATTCATAGTTAGGCCGTTTTCTGAGTTAACGGTTTTTCCGATTAAGTTGTAGGCCATATGACAGTGTTATTCCAATTTTAGGAGCATTTTTCGGGCATGTAAACAGCCAAATTCTGAATATACATCTCAACTGTTTTTTTCAGGAGTGTTCATGGAGTATCTATTTTATTGGTCATGTATTGGTCAATATTGTCTTTTTTGAAAATAAGGGCAAAAAACTGACTATTTTGAGCATATATAGAGCTATAAATAAAGATCTAGTTTGTGTGGTTCAACACTTATGATTTAATCTTGAAGGCTAATTAAAGCAGTCATGACATCACAAAACGACACAAAGATCTAGGCAAATCTCAAAACACCTAAAAATAAGTCTAAAAGAAATAAGATTTTTTTTTAAGCATCTCATTATCTTGATTAACTGGCTAACTCTTCTACCTTGCATCTGCTCACCTTTGAAGATTGAGTGACTCCCAGTGAAAAGACCCCTGAACCAAATATACTCACCTGAAAGGTCAACTGTCTGCTTCCATTCAAACTCTTTAATTAAGGCTCAATAAATCCAGGCCAAGCAGTCACCCAGGGCCACAGTCTTAGTGCTGAACAGATCCAGATCTGAAATACAAAGATGAGAGACGATGAATATAGAGAGCATGAAAGGAGAGTTAAATAATATTCTTTTATATTTAGCAGACAGTTGTTTGATGGGACAAAGACAGCAGCATGAACAGTTGAGGCTATTTTGTCAGGCTTTAAAAAGGCATTGAGAGGTTGTTCAGTTCACCTCCACCTCCTCCACACCATTCATGCAGTTATAAAAAGGCCAAAACCATCACATAATACAGGTTATCACCACACTTATTGACACAGTATAATAGTATGAAATGCACTATATAAGAAGAACAAGGCATGGGATTATGTGAATGACATTCATCATAATGTCAAACACTGACTGTGAATTATCTACTGCAGATCGTCCCACATTGAGCAAAAAAACACTCACACTCCAGATGAGTGATTACCTGCATGACGGCCTACATATACAAGTCTCAAAATGTTCGTTAGGTAACCAAGAGAGAGGCAGTATCAAGCACATTGGCCTACAATTCTGGTGACCCCTCTCACTCTACTTCAGCAGAAGAGCATCTAACAGGAATAAACACTAGGCAATTATTCCTGATGGTTGGTATGACAACCTGAACAATTCGGACAAAGATTTATTTATTTTTTATGAAAAATGTCACGCTATAAAGAAATCAGCAAGACAGAACAGCTGGTTGCAAGAAAAACAAAGTTTTTCTGGGGTGTGTAACTGTTATACAATCATTTTGTATGTGATGTTTCCTTTAGGGACACTTTAGCAAAGTTCTGATTTGACATTTTTACATATTTTATTTCATCTGCATCACATTTGTGCATGTTATATTTTACACACACAGAAAACAAAACAAAGATATGCTCTCTTTATGTAACCCGAGTGCAACATTTCCAGGACAAGTGTGTCATTTTGCAGTAAAAACTTGCATGCTACCAATATCCAAACCCGCTGCAACAACACCCTTTTTCTAGTAGTCAGAGAATGATTTTAAAAAGGGTAAAAGTATCTCATAAATTCTTTTGTCTCCCTTTCTCTGGACTCCTCTTGTATTTCAGACTGAGCTTTATATAAGCAGACGCCCTTGTGTAAACATCTTACGTTTCCATGCTGACCTGGTTTCTTTACATTGTTTGCTCTGCTGTGGGTGACCTGAGCTTTTGTGTCTGCACTAGTTACACGATGCTATGCAAACTTGTCTCATAAAAACAGCCTCAGAACAGTGACGTCCTCTGCACTACAAAATGAGCAAACAGTGCTGCAAACAGACAGCCAGTGCTCAGTGCAAAGGACTAAGGAGGTCATCCCTCTTTAGTGGTTCATTAGTTTTCCAGGCACAAAAAAGAACAGCAAAGGTGGATGTGATAGCGAGAGCATAAACGTCTTCAGAGCTCTGGGACATTTTTCTACTTAATCACCAGGACAACACAACCCCAGCTACAACATCACTCAGTATCATGTTCTCAGAGCTTCCTGTACCTGTTCCTGTATTATGTTATTGAGACAATGAGATACTAACTAGCTCTTCCTAAATGGGTTTGGAGAATTCCCAACGGCCAAATACAGGAGAGATAATGAGCAGGGAGCCACTTCAAGATAGAGGACTATTTATTCAAGCTAGAATCATTGCTGCCTGGGGAGTTGAATTGTAAAGCCCCAGACTGTATGTTTTCTATAGCCATATTTAGACAGCAGGCAGCATATTTTTATACTCACAACAAACATTACTGTTGTCTGCTGCTTATTGTTCAGATTTCTCCAAAAGACAAAATATTCCATAAGTCTTCCACAAAATTGTTCTGCTGTTTTTCAGGTACAAATCCCCAATTCCCTCTTATTTTATTTTTGGTTTTAACTTAGGTGTGCTTTTACTATTACTGGTTTGTCAATTTATCATTGGTCTAATTTTTTTTTCTTTGATTTTTTGTTTTACTCACGATATCATCTTTTAATGGTCTACTCATCGTATTTTACTCTATTTTAAGTTCTTTCATTCATTTTAATTCATATGTATTTTAATGGTGTACTTTTAGTCTAATTATTTTCACTTAATTACATTTTTTTTATCTGTATTGACTCATATCGTATCTTTAATTGTTTTATTTTTCATCTTAATTATTATTTTATGGGTTTTCATTTTTATTTTTAATCGATTTTATTTGATTTATGGTAGGTTAAAGGCTTTGTCTTGTGTTTGCAACTTGTTCCTCGAACTTTAAATTTTCCTGCTATTTCACCCCTAATCTTTTCTGGAATATAACATTGTCCTTTTCAGTACTTTGCTAGCCAGAGAGCAAGGCTGGATTGGCAAAATTTCAGATGCATTGCCAGGCCTGCAACCAGACTCAGAACTTTGCTCGCTGTTGCCATAATTTCATGACCCGAGGTTTCCTGACACGTGTTTGCACTGTGCTCTATTTTATACCAAACAAAATCATCATCCTTTTGCTCTTTGCTCTATCGTTCCACACTAGCTGTAATTTGGCTCAGAACACACAGAACGAAGGAGAATCAACCACAGACAGGAAGAGGACTGCCTCACTTTGATTGTTTATAGCGTGAAAGTAAAAAGAGCCAAAGTCCTGCCCGACTTTATGACTCTGTTTAACTGGCTTCCCTTGAGGCTTTGGCATTCACACAAAGTCATGCCAGGGTTATAAAATGCTAAAAGAAATATTCCTAGTTGGACCTGTGTTAAAAATAACAAAGTAGTCTAATTTTATATTGCACAATAGTGGATATACCCGATGCCTAGGTTTAGGCAAAAGAGGCACATGGTAAGTTGTAGAAAAACGTATCATATTCAGACGGGAAGCGAACACCGCATGAAAGTCTAGCGTTTGTACAAGTGTACCAAGTTTCACACCTGTATGAAAACAAAGAAATAATTTTTACATACCGCCTGAACTATGTCCTGTAAAGTATTTACATAACATGGATAAGTACATCAAATGCCTTCCCAGGGGTTAAAAAAAGGACTTTATCAGACTATAACTGAACAAAAGTACAGTCCAGATGGTTTGAATCATCATGCTGTAATTGATGTATCATCAGGATAAACTTCAGTTTGAAAAGAAGAATAGATCTAGGCCACCATGTTTTGGCTGCTACAGTGGTGATGCTGTTCAGTGTCATATTGGTCTGTTAGTCAAAATGTTACATTAGCATTACAAAACTTCTTGTCACGAAGCAACTTCAGTCCAAAGCAAAGAAAAAAACACAAAATAACTAAAGAGAACTTCACTATAAGATGAGAGTGTGTTATGTTTACAGTTTGTTTATGCTACTCCCAAGAAGCCAAAAAAATGATTTAATGCAGGTTTAAGGAAATATCCATAAGGTTGTATGCAAAAGGCCCCACCATCTTTTCTACTTGAAGCATGACAGATATTTTGTGGCAATTTTGTCTCTTTTGTTGTTATTGTTCTCCATCTTTGTTGTTATGCATCTTTTTGTGGTTTTTGTGGTTTTGTGGTCAGTAAGTGAAAATGTGAGTGATACTTTGCAGATGAAGGCCAAGGTGACCCTGACACTTTGGAGCCTGGGGCCTGTGCCCTACAGGCCAGGTCAGTAACCTATCCATGACTTAATGTGCAACTCCAAAGGAATTAAAGACAAAACAAGCACGCAACCTTATTTGGTAGATTAATCCCTATATTTAAAACCTCATATAGATTCCACTAATGTCCTCATAGCTCTATGTGTAAGACCATTTGTTGCTGATGCAGCAACAGTTTTTCTGAAATGTGATTAAATAAAACTAATATTTAGAGCCATCTTTGAAGATGCAACCCATTGCAGAGTTAAAGGTTAAAAAGAAAAATTGTCACCTTGCTTAATGTTTGTATAAGAAACGCTTTGTGGCAGAACCAGAGAGGAATGTACAGAATGCAGATGTTACAGATATGTAGGTTACAGGTGCTGATGGCTCATAAGTCAGTCAGTGTGCAATGCAATACAAATATTTGACAAGAATGCTATTTATGAGCATCGGGTTTCAGTTCCAGGCATCTTCCTACTCACATAGTGCTGTTAAAAGCAAAAACTGCAACCAATGCAACATCTCCAATCAAAAAAAGGCAAACTACATTTCTTCCTTCTAAGTAAAACCCATTAAATTTGAAAAATATGTGTATATTTCTTAAATGCAGGGGAGGATAGTGAAGAAAGGAAGATAAGGCCCATGTAAAAGTCAAACATTAGCAGCTAAAGTGGTAGATATTTCCTTTAGTAGCTGATAGAGACCAAAACAGAGCTAAAATGTAACTATTTGCTAACACTTTCAAAGCATCAACTTTATCATAAGATGTGTTGTTTCTACTATTTGTTTAGTTGCTAAAAAATAACCAAATGCAGGTTTACCCAGAGAAATGCATTCTCCAAAGCAATTAAAGACAAAACAAGCGTGCAGCTTTGTTTGTTAAGCTAATGCCTGCATCACAAACCTTATTAAAAAAGGCAGCAACTGTCTTAAGATTTGCATATGAAACACTATGTGACAGAATCAGAGAGAAATGTACAGATTGCAGAAGTCGCAGATAGGTGGGTTACAGGTGCTGATGGCTCATAACAGTCAGTCAATGTGCAATGCAATAAAATATTTGACATAAATGCTAATTATGAGCTTCACTTTTGAGGGTGTGTGTATCTTTAGTCAGAGGAGCAGTAAAAGTTGGCTTTTGCCTCAGTAAAATTACTCACATTTCAATGACTGTAACCAATCTCTTTAGTCAAATGAAAAAAACAGATTTCTTTTTATAAAAACGACAAACAACAATTTGCAATTTGCACAATTTTGCTCATCTTCTGTCATGTTCTTTTAAAGATTTACCTTGATGGGCCTTATGTGACAAGTAAATTCACTGCAACTAACAGAGTCTGACATGCAGCAGCCAACATTTAGCCCTCTGTAGCCAAGCAACTCTCTCTTTCCTCACATGCACGTGGGGTTTCTCATCTGCGTTTGCTTAACCTGCTTGAACTGCAGTATTTTCTCAGGATTCTACTTCATCTCGGGGCTTATCTACCACAAAAAAAACCAACAGCCCGCTGTGGAAAATTCCCTGAACCCGAATGTGACAGACGGCCTTGAGAGACGGGAGCGTGGTGAGAGAAGGAGAAGCAGGTTGTGAGAAAGAGCAAACCTACTGTGTGACACATGACATTCAAAAAGAGAGAAAAGGGAAAGAAAAAAAGGAAAATGCCACAGCCAGGATAAAAGAAAGAGAAGGGAAGACTGGAAACCGCTGATTGCTGGTTTTGTCTCTACTTTGTTTCTCATGAGACCGAGAAAAGACCTTTTTTTTTTCAATGACCAGGCCCAAAACCAGTGATTTGAGTTCTGTTTTCAGATGTCTGGCTGAGGTTGTGTCAGGTTAAAGGAGCAGTGTATAAGTTAAAGGGTCTCTCTGTTCGAAGTCCTTTAGTGTTTATTATTTAGGGGCCAAATTATCTGCAGAAACAAACAGACCTGGTGATCAAAACCAGTAAAAACACTGAAAAAGCAGTTTCACATTACGAATTAATGTTTCTCCGATGATTTTTGGCATGTCAGAGACCTGATGTTAAACCCAGGACCTTCTAATGTGTGCTTACCTTTTTTTCTGATTACTTAGTATCAAGATGTTCTGAAAGTTTTTACCTGGAGCCAAATTGTTCACATGGAGGTCCCCTCTATGGATATTGAACAAATGGATCTTGTAATTGGAACTAGTAAAAACACCAAATTAAGCCGTTTTTTGTTAACAAAAACAGTGTTTTCCCAATGCTGCTTGTCATGGAGGGACTGCAAACTATGGTAGCTGACACAAAGCCCAGAATCTGGTGCTATCTAGAGCCAGTGTTTGGTGTGTTCGTTCTGGGCTACTGAGAAACACGGCAGTGCAACGCAGTGGATGAAGATCCACTCCCTATGTAGCTTTAAACTGCTCATTCTAAGTCGAAGCAAACAACTATTCTTATTTTCATGCAATATACACTAAAGAAAACACTTCATTTATTATTTTCCATTTCTACTAATATATATCGTCCTAAATTTAACTCCTTATCCTTTTATGCAGTGATCCATTATACTTGCATAAAACTAACACATGTTGAATTTTGCACATTGCACATAGATAAGGTACTTTGCACCATTCACTTTTTAGCATACAGTTTACATTGCTATTGTTTGTGCACTGTATGAGTCTTTGTTTTTTTTTCCTTTCTCTTTCTTTCTTTCTTTCTTTATTTCCATTGTCTTTTACCGGCCAAGGGACTACGGATGTAAATTAGCATTCCTGCTAACTCCGACACATTTACATTTGCGTTTTATACTTATGTTCATGAATATGCTTTTTAAATAAATATTAAATAAATTAAATTATTAAGTCCGACAGCCTGGATATTTAAGCGAAACATGTAAAAAAAAGCTGACAAACTGCAAAATCTGGGGCACAAGGAAACATAATGATTCCAGGTCAAGTCAGGATTGGATTTCTCTTAACCTCTTTCTGGATTCTTCTTGTTATCTGTCTCTGTCTCTCTCTCACACACATACATTCACCTCTTTCCAAAAAGGAAATGTTCCTGAGTTTACATCTATAATTAAAACACATGAAAAGGTTTTACAGACTTATTGCAGTGGCCAAAAGGAGAGAGAAAACGGCTGTTGGCTTTGACTGTTCCCTCCACATACATATCAATGAGAAGGCCCTCAGCAGGAGGCCGATCACATCCCTGCAGCCAGCATGAAAACAGATCCTTTACATATTCTGGCAAAGCAGATATCGCAGCTTCCTCGTCATTATAAAATGGAGGGATGCTCTATTTTCTTTTCTCCCTGTGCCTGATAAGTGAGGTGAAAGTTAAATGCTTAGTTTGGCTGACGCCAGCAGCAGTGTCCTCAAAGTCACGTACTGTACAGCGGGGCGAGACCTGCTTCATTGAGCCTTTTCCTTCTCAATGAAACATCCACAGGACGGGAAGATGAAAGATAAATCAAGAAAAAAGGCGGAAACAGAGGAAAATAAAAGAATTGCTGACTTTGTTCCCATTCTGTTTGAAAGATTATGACTGTGTGTGTATGTGTGTGTGTTGGTGTTGTTTCAGACCTCCTAACCTGACTTTTGGGTGGTATCCATTTCACCACACGCTATGTTCTAGGAAGGCACAGCAGCGTGTGTGTGTGTGTGTGTGTGTGCACGCAATCGTGCAGGGTGACAAAGCACAATACCCGGTCCCTAGCCAAAACACAGAGGGTGGGACACACACACTGCTTCTGTGGTAAATGTCACATACACTCTGCCAGGGGGACGTGATTTTACACACTCGCACTACGGATAGGGCGCGTCCCTCGTGTACCCTCTGCGCCTAAACTGGCAGTGCAACACGCACACATGCTTATATGCATGCATGACACCGCACGCATCAGACTCGTCTCACACTGCATTGAGCCGCGGTCAGATGTTAAATAAGGTGAGGAGACATGTTTAACGGGGGGCAAAGAGGGGAGGAAGAAAACAGGTGATGAACCACGCAGCTGTGGCAGATTTTGATTATTATGTAAAAGCTTTTGGCTTTTTCTGGCTGTAACGTCAACAAAGTTTAGTTACTTAGCATTTAAAGACTCATTGAAGGCTTAATTCTTTCACTTGAGAAAATAAATCTTTTCTAATTAGATTATTAGCTCAAAGTTCTGAAATAAAGTTACCATGGGGAAAAATATTTGCTCTATTTTTTCAGAATTATCAAGACTATTTTAGAATTATGAAAAAGGTTTTCATGGGGGGAAACAATTGCCCAGTTTTTATGAAATTAACAGGATTATTATCTCAGAATTCTGAATAAAATTTTAATCCAAAAATAAAAATTGCTGTTATTTTCTGAATTAATAATATTATCTCAGAATTGTGAGAAAAGTTGTCATTAACAATACTGCTCATTTTTCTGAATTAACAACACTATTATCTTAGAATTCTAAAAAAAAGTTTTTATCCAGAATTATTTTTACCTTTTTTGTTAACTGATGATGATTATCTCGATATTATGAGAGAGGTTTTCATTGGGAAAAAAAATCTGCCCTGTTTTTTTGTTTAAATAAACAGGGTTATTAACTCAGTATTCTGAGCAAAGTGTCATTGTAAAAAAACATCTGCTTTTTTTCTTCTGAATGAGATTAAAATCTCAGAATTCTGAATAATGTTTTTACTATTTAAAAAAATCTGTTTTATTTCTGAATAAATGAGAAAAAGAGAATTATCTTACATCATTAATTCAGAAAAAAATAATAGTGATTTTTTTTCCACACATTTGTAATACCCATCATTTTTCAGTGTTTTAAGTTGGTGCTTTTTGGGGGCAGGGGGGAAATAACAGTGACTTAAAATGTGACTTCACCGCCCCGAATATGTAACTACAAGTTTGATCCAGACTGAAATATTTCAACAATTTAACGGATTGCCATTTAATTTTGTAACATTAATGTCCCCCTCAGGATGAACTGCAATAACTTTGGTGATCCCCTGACCCTTTATGAAGCACCGCCCTCAGTTCAAAATGTGAATGTACCTAATACGTAAAATATTTATGACCGAATATCTGCAAACCTTTAATGATTATTTCCATTAGCCTCAGCTGTACTATGTGTTTCGTGCTAATTAGCAAAGGTTAGCATGCTGAGTTCAATCCTCCAGCTCACTCAGTTTGCTGACATTCATTTTCCTCCCTATAAACATGTTGTTCAACCACCTAACAGGACATTTTGGCATTCATTCACTTTTCTTACGTCAGCAGGTCAGACACGAAAAACTTAATGTAAAACAGTTACTTCTGTGCACACAAAGTTCGAATGACGTAAAACATCCTATAACAGACTTTGACCACCTGTGCAGCCATAAAGGAAAACAGCACCACGCATGTAAAAAGTACAAAGTGCGCTGATAATAATGTTTCAAAGTGAATGTCAATCCGTCAGCAGACCTGTTGACTCATTAACAACCTGCAGTCCCACATCCATCCATCTCTCACTGACACCGTGTCACAGATAAAGATTGACTGCATTCCACAGACAACAATGACATAACTTAGAGTTCGAAAAACACACTGAACTACATGTGTCATTTATGTAAGATGTTTTAATGTGGGAAAATAGCCGCGTTGTAAAAAAGCCAAAGAAATACCAGTACAGGCATGAGGTTGATGAAAAAATGATTTGCATTTTGGGTTTGGTTAGCCTGAGGCACACCCTGTACAGACTCTCTTTGTGTTTACCTGCTTCACCAGAAATGTTTTCACTTTTTTTATTAGTATTATCAGTGCTTGCACGCCATCTTTTCAGAATTATTTTACTTCATGAACTGTCATGCACGACATAAACCTGCAGTGTAAACTTTTAGAGGATGCTGGATTAAATTGCTGTTCCTAACTTCACAAATTGTACTATTGACTTCTTGGAATGGGCAATAAATAACTTTCTGCCTTATCAGGTTTTACCTTGTCCCATCTTTACTCGTTCAAATTTGAAGCCATAATTCCCTACACAATGCATTTTAACTTCTAAAAAGCAGAGGATGGTGGTTGAAAATATTCTGCACGGAACTAATGAATAAGGTATCTGCTGCATGGTGTTACCGTATGACATTTACTTTATCTCAATTTTACTAAAAGACCCTTATATAAAATCCATGTTTTACTGTTTGGTTGTTTAAAGAGACTTTTCTACTTTGATATGACAAAATATGGGTCACATACATGACCAGGAAATAATGTTTTCACTTCCTTTTCACATTGACACTATGAAGGTTTTTAAAATCCAACAAGGGACTTGCTGCTTGCTGCTAACTCCAGAAGTCTTTCTTTATGTGTGGGGGAGGTTTCCAGGTTGCATGTAAACACTGCAGTACAGATAGCATGAGATCTCATTGGTCTTGTGTGAGCATGCATACGTGAAAGCAGCTCCCACACTAGGAGCTACAGGCTACGACACGGCTAAAAACACGGCACCAGTGACATTTTTCAAAACAACTTCTCACATCAGGGCTTCAGGACACTTGGATTATTTCAGACCAGCGGTTATGGAGACATTTTGTGGTTTTATTATGCATTTTTTTCAACATTTGAATCCTGGTCACCATTTGAATCAATTGTTTGGGAGATGAGTATAACAGGTTTTTCCCCATGAAACTCCGTGTTTGGTGGACTATAAAACTTTCAACAAACCCGACTTTCCATCGACATGAGGATGAGTAGATAATGACTGATTTTTCATTTTTGGGTGTTATTAAAGTTATTAAAATCAATCTAATGTATGGTCTATGCTTGACAATACGAATAAACAAATAGCTCTGTAATACCGTTGTCTGTTATCATTAGTTAGTGTGAATGTCTCTGTCTCTTAAAGAGAGTATCCTCAGTGTTTGTTGCTTTGGTTCAGCTTGTGTCTGAGTCACCTGAATGAACTGTATCGCGCTGATTGTATTTTCGTTGTCTGCACATCTTCCAGGCAGATTAATACATTGCTCTTTTTGGTGCTCCAATATTTGACATCAAAATGGGACATGCCTAGTTTTTTTTTTGCACAACCTAGACAGGAAGTTTTGTTTTTTTTTTTGCAGCCACTCTGAGAACTTTTAACTGAAAAAATCTATTCACTTTTCAGAGAGGCACTGGTGATATCACCACTGCTCCTTGAGCTACTTTCTAATCCAAGCAGTTATATGTCTATTTCTCATGAAGCACTGGTTAACCCGGTCACCACTTTTAAGTCAAAGAAAAACACTATGTGGACAAACACCCTGATGAAGGATGTGAATGTGATTGATGTTGATAAAGACTACCTGAAATGTATGATATTTTATGAAAATTAAATTAATTTTAAATTAAATAAAGTTAAGTAAGAATTGTTAGATTAGATTGAATGGGACTTTATCATGTTAAAGTAATAATTCCTGTACTGAGATATTTTCATCTTCACTTAACATCTTGTTGAATCTCTGCTTTTAGCTTCGTCTGTGTTGTTTCACTGTGACTTTTTGTATTCTATAAATGTAACTTAATTACAGGCTCCAGTAATCTGAGAGGGTGAGAGCTGAAGCTTATTGAAATTTCTGACAGAGGTTGACGAAAGTCAAGATTAACTAAAAAATTTTCTCCAATCAGAACATCTTCCCTTCCGCCTTCAGTGTTTGATTGTGACGGTCTTCACCTCAGTGAAGAAGTGGTAGGAATCCTTCCCTCCCTCCCTCCCCACGCCAGAGTTCTTCATCCCTCCAAACGGCAGGTTCAGATCCCTCACCAACCAGCAGTTGATCCACACCAGACCCGCCTGTATCTGCCTCGCCACCCGGTGAACCTTCCCCACATCCCGGGACCACACGGTGGCCGCCAAACCATAACGTACCCCGTTGCCCTTGGAGACGGCCTCATCCTCTGTGTCGAAGGGGCTGATGCAGGTGACGGGGCCGAAGATCTCGTCCTGCATGACACGGGAGCTGTCAGAGAGGCCTGAGATGACGGTGGCCGGCATGAAGTAGCCGCTGGTGTTTGGCTCAGGGAGGTCCAGCTGGTCAACCCCCTCGCCACAGTGCACAATGCCGCCTTCAGATTTGGCCAATGCTACAAAGCTGCGCACCTAATGATTAAAACAAAGAGGGATTTCAGCTTAAAGCATTTAAAAGAATAATATACATCTCTTTTGCGTCATTTGTTTCGTCACCTTCTCCAGGTGCTCTTTGCTGATGAGCGCTCCGTTGTTGTTGCCAGGGTCGGAGGGCACGCCTGTCTTCCACTTCTTGGCTGCAGCCACAAATCTCTTCAGGAACTCAGTGTAAATACTCCTCTCTACATAAATCCTGCTGGTGCACAAACAGATTTCTCCCTGAGAAGGAAAGAAAAAGAAAGACGGAGGGTTTTAAATAAAACTCTGATTGCACAGGACTTCGTTTTCATGTAGCTGCCTCATCACATGATATGGGCTGTGGTCTCCCCCATGTGGACAGACTGTGTCACTGCATCCTCATCACATGGCGATAAATCAGTTCTGACAGATAACAGCCTTCATTTCATTCAAATTGACAGTAAGCATAAAAAAAATTATTTCCTTTGTTTTTAGTTTTTAATTTTGTTTAATCTTTTGCTTATTTTCAGGTAATTTTCCCTTGTTTTTGTAATTTTTTGCAAATTTTTGGGCCATGTGTTGTTGTTTGTTGCCACATCCCCATGTTTTTGAAAGAAATCAAACCTCATCGAGTTTCAAAGATTCAAAGTCAAACAAAAACAGATGTAAGTTTACTTCAGTAGTTTCCATCAGTGCACCGCCCACACTCAGTGACACTCATTAATCACACCCACAGAGAGTTCCCGTGGGCCACAGGTGCATTGTGGGTCTGGTGGGTGAGCATTCCTGCAGACGGATGAGGAGCGAGCCAGATTTTTTTTTTTAAAACAAAGGTTTACAAGTACTTAAGGTCTTCATGTTAAGCTAACTGGTTGTTCATAGTAGTTTCCTATACTGTACAGGTGAAAAAGAGTGTTTCCCAAAATGCCAAACTATAACTTTACCATTTTAGTTGCTGTGTTTTGACATAAACTGGTTCACCCTGCGAATCAGTTAATTTGCAGTTACAGTTTGCATCCATGTCTGTCCAGATTTAAATGTAACCATGACAGCCGGCAATGCTTCAAACAGGCTACAAATGTTACTGCAACGGAGCTACATATTCTAAAACGCAGATGCTTCACACATATCTTCAACATGGCAGCACAGAGGATCTTTATAATCAGCACAGTTTAAAAGTTACTGTCATCAATTCAGTATCCGACCAAATGTCTCCCCTTCTGTGTGATGTAGAGTAACGGTCACAGTGGTCACGGTGACCTTGACCTTTGATCCCCAAAGTCTAATCAGTTCATTGTTGAGTCCATCTGGACATATGTGCCAAATCTGAGGAGATCCTTCACGGTGTTCTTAAGATACAAATTCACAAGATCGGAATGGACAGAAAACCCAAAAATATAATGCCTCCGGCTATGACTATCACCAGCGCAAAGACATAAAAAAAGCAATTTAAAACTTTTCAACTGACAAGATGAACTGCAACTGAGCAAAATTTCACCTGCTGATAAAGATCCATGTTGCAAAGAGATCATCGTAGGTGAAAACTACTACAACTACTTGTCTGTAGTGAGTTAGCAAGTCCAGGACAGCTGTGTCTCTAATATCACTAAAGAGTCAGAAGGCAAAGCAGCAGTGAAACGACACCGTGGACTGTCTGGTGCTCTGACTAATCACACTGTGCTGTTTCTGATTCATCCAAAATAAACTCCCTCAGTCATATCCCTGTATTTAAGGAGGCAGGGAAGAGTGAACAAACACCAGCAGAAAGTATTTCTCATCCTGTCAGAACATGAGGGAGTTAACCCTTTGTAGATCTGATTGAAATCAAATTTGATTTAAGTGTGATGGGTGTGAGAGTTATGGGGATTTAGTGGCCTCTGGTGGTGAGGATCGCAGACTGCAACCAGCTGAGATTTATCTCTTCCTCTCCAAAAAAAAGAGACTAGGTAAACTAAACTTATAAAAACACTGATTAAAGCGGTTCAATGTTGCAAATCAGTTTTGCTCCAATTCTTATTTTCCTGGCGATTAAACACTAAAGAAATACTCATTGTATTATATTTAGTTTCCACAATATATCCCCAAAAATCCTACACACAGGAACTTTAAATACATATGAAATTAATATCAAATTAGTATTGAAGACTATTTTAGGTGATTAGAGAAGGGGTAGGGACATTATCTCCACCGTCAAGAGCACGTAAAATACAAGGAAAAAAAATGACAGCGATAGTAAAAATAATAAAAACTCTAACACTAACACTCTTCTCTTACCTGATTGGAGAAGCTGGAGCGAACCGTGGTCTGGATGCACTGGTCCAGGTCTGCGTCAGCAAAAATGATCGCAGGATTTTTACCTCCCAGCTCTAGGGAGAGCTTCTTACAGTAGGGGGCGCTCCGCTCTGTGATGTGCTGGGCAGTTGCCGTGGAGCCCGTGAAGGAGATCAGTGGGACGTCAGGATGGCCGACGAGGGCGTCACCTGCTCTCGGGCCAGTGCCAAATACGATGTTGACCACACCTGGAGGAACACCTGCAGAGACGGAAAGACTTATGTCCAGACTGTATCCTTCAATCTTTTCTTATTAATCATATTTAATAGACTTCTCGTGGAAATACTACAGCACAAGATTGTATGGTGTTGCATTTTGGGTGCTGTAGTCTTACCAGCCTGCTGCATCAACTTGCACATCATCCAGGCGGTCACAGAGGTCATCTCGCTGGGCTTCGCCACCACTGTGTTGCCCGTAGCGATTGCAGGTGCAATCTTCCAGGTCAGCAGGTACAGGGGGAGATTCCAGGGGCTGATCAGACCGGCTACACACAACAACAACATCACTCAAGTCAAGTCAGATTTATTTATACAGCACATTTAAAGACAGCAAAAAATGACCAAAGTATTTCATTAAGAGATTTTAAACCGGAGCAAATTGGCTTGTTTTCTTTCAAAAACATGGGGAGAAGGCAATGAGCAGCAAAAGAGGAAATTACCCCAAGAAAATTATCTGAAATTTAGTAAAAAGATACTTTTTTTTTTAAAATATAAAAAGAAAGTTAAGAGGGCAAGCCAGACTTTGAAATGTACTTTAAAAACGACAGGAATTTTTCAACTTTATTTTAAACATGTAATTATGATAATTATAAATATTGACATTTTTCCTTATTTTTTTTTCAAAATATTTTTTTAAATCTACTCAGTGTTTCCAATTTGTGGAAAATTTCTAACCAAGTTTCTTTTTTCCCATGTTTTTGAGAGAAATCATACCAATCTGCTCAGGGTTCAAATTTTAAAACTTGTAAAAGGCATCTGAAAGCAGCACAGGTGACGTTAAATAAAACAGGAGGAATGATTGAATAAAAAACAGTTTCAGCTAGGAGTATATAAGTAACTGAATAGCATATATTGACAAAATCAAAACACAAAAATAGCATTCCATAAATAACAAAATAAAATATAGGGAAAATATGTTTTTAAAAATGGTTAGGGTCACATAACACACATCATATAAAGCACAAATACAATACGTAAGTTTTTATGCAAACACTGTGAGCTCTCACCGACTCCCACAGGGCAGCGGATGGTGTAGTTCAGGCAGCCCATGTGGTCCATCTGGCTGCAGTCGGTGGTGTGGTGGAGCAGCGATGACGCAAAGAAGCGGAAGTTGTACGCCGATCGGGGAATATCCACAGTCCGAGCAAATGTTACTGTTTTACCTGTTACACCGGAGATGTACAAGTCAGTAACAACAGAGAATAATACAAGGTTTACACATTATATTTTTAAAAATGTGAATATCAAACATTCATTAATCAATAATTGATGAAGGAATTCTATCTCATGAGCATTTTAGGTTTTGCAAGCAAAGGCCTTACTCTAAATAAAACATATTGCTCTTGAACTCATAGTTTTTGAATAATGTACTGTGCAGTGAGATTAGAAGTTTAAATTTTAAAGCACTGTTTAAAGCACTGTTTAAATTATGCATTAGCTGGTGCGTGCATCTAAAAGAAACAGACAATGTAAAAATAACTATAAAAATCAAGTGTTTTTGATTAACTCTTTCATCCTTTTATGTTTGAGAAGAAACTGACTGAGCATCATGCTCCGCAGGGTGAGATCCCTGCTCATGCTGTAGTGCCACCCGCAAGCCAAAATGTCAATTCAGCACTCTTTTGATTATGACTCCATTGATAATGAGCTCTCAAATGTGAGAATTGGCTGCTCTACCTTGTCTTACATTATAGTAACCTAAAATATTTCTGGGTTTGGACTGTAAGATTAAATGTGACAATTGATAAAATCAGTTTGGAAAATCATGGACAATTTTCACTATTTTCTGATGTGACTAAACCACTAATTAATAAATTGAGCAAACCACTGGCAGACTTATCAAAGACGAAAATTATAAGTTGCAGCCCTGAAGATGTTTTCCGTAACTCGACTTGAATAGAAACTGCATATACGGGTTTTGGACTGCAATAGACATTAAATTCAAAGATGTGAGCACGTTGACTCACTAACCCGACTGACACAACATGTATTAAAACGGTATAAAGCACCTTGATCTCGGGACTCAGCTCGGGCGAACTCCTCCAGGTTGGCATCTATCAGGTCGGCCAGCTTGTTGAGGACCTGAGCTCGCTGCTCGGGGCTGCGGGCAGACCAGCCGGGGAAAGCCTCTTTGGCTGCTGCCACCGCCGCCTCCACCTGCAGACATTGCACCAGTAAGAAATCAGCACTTTGTTCTGTTTAGCTTTCATGTGATGTTTCCACTAATTCAATGGTCTCCCACTCCTGCCACTTAAAAAAAGGTGAAAATTGTCTGATGTTACTACTTTTAAGTTACATGGGGCAGGAATTTGGTGGAAACAGCATTATTGAAAGAGAAGTAAATCAACATTTGCTCTAAGGACTTCCATAGACTGACGGGGAAATGTCACAAAATCGATGGTGGCCTGCTTTAAAAACCAAAAGGGACTAGGTAGACAGGTAATGCTCAGTTGTGTGTCATTGCTTCATGTTGTTGACATGGCTGTTTGTGCTAAAATGCTGTTTGTTGGTTCTGTATTATTTTACTGCACTGATGCTCTGCAGTTTCTTGTTGTTTTAAGTGACGTTTTTCTGTCTTAAGGTTTCATTTTTGTTATTGCTATTGCTGTCTTTATGGTGTCCTGCTGTCACTCTGTGAATTGTGTCATTTTAAGTTAAACATTTTCAGTTATGCATAATTTCTAAAATGACTATCACTAATTGTGAGTACAACTGATCAGAAAGACAGCTCAGTATAACTAAAGT
This sequence comes from Plectropomus leopardus, assembly GCF_008729295.1. Lineage (NCBI taxonomy): Eukaryota > Metazoa > Chordata > Actinopteri > Perciformes > Serranidae > Plectropomus > Plectropomus leopardus. The sequence continues at coordinate 9,616,351 of NC_056478.1, read as the reverse complement.
GCTGTTAGTGTTATTGCATGATAACAAGAAATTGGATTGGCAATAATTTTGTGATGAATTGTAAACTCTAAAGTGTTTTTTAGTTACAAGGTTGTAACGTAAATCAGAAAGTGATGGCATAGCACTGTATTGTACCTCTTTATGGCCTTTAGACTTTTATTTTTCCTACCAAAAATGTTTTGTGCTGGTCTGGGGTTATAAAGCTGAAAAAGTTATTTTTAGAGGGGGTGCATTACTGAAAAAGATTTGACAACATAGGAACACCTGTACTGATGTCTTTTTCCCTAAACTGGGCGCAGGCTGACTACCATCTACTGTTGGTTATACACAAACTTTGGAAAGAACCTCATAAAAACCCCACTTATATACATATGAACTATCGCTTTAAGGTTTAAAGATGTGTGTTTAATAATTACTTCACTGTTGACTCTGTAGAGAGCAAAGGTGCATCCCTCAACAATTCACTCTCTGAAGCTGTTTCACGTGCAGCATGTGAACTTGGATATTCAACAAGAATATGACACTTAAGGTGCACTTTTCTGTATCTCCTGAGCCAATGGCAAAAACTTCATGCAAAAATAAAATCTGATTTAAATACAGCATTTGTAATAAAATGCAATGCAGCACGCGTCCCTGCAATAAATACAATGTTACCTCTGTAAAGTTCATGAGATTATAATCTTTAGCATCGTGGAAAAAATAAGATTATAACATGAAAATCATTAACTCAGAAAAACTAAAAAATTGTGACATGTGGGAAACATAGGCTAAAGAGGAACAGCACTGCCACCAGTTGACCTCGTCTAACCCTGAATACATTTCCTGTGGTTTTTCAAAAATTGCCACACTTATGTGAAAACCTCAACAAAATCTCAATTTTAGAGCTTTGCAGGTGTCACTACAGAGCTTTTGCAGCGAATAAAAGCAACCTGGCCCTTAAATTGTCTGCACGTGCGTTTATTCTCAATGCAAAATAGTCTACTGCAAAAAAAAAAAAAGAATAAAATGCATGGTGTTATGATATAAAAAGTCATATGGGATGAAGATGACCCACCTCCTCCTTGCCGCTGTCAGGCACCTTGCAGTAGACCTCTCCGATGGACGGATCATAGGAGTCGATGTGATTACGACATGGGACGAGCTTCCCGCCGATAAAGTTCTCCAGGACCAGGTATGAGCGCTGCTCCGAGGTCTTCGACATGGCTGCAAACCTATAATATCAAACTAACACAATAGCCTGAAAATGATAGCAGAAAGAGCAATCAGAGTGTCTAACCACATGGATCCAAGTGTAAAGAGAGCAGACCACTTTGACTTTGGGCTACACTGATCCTCCCACTTCACGGCGGCCTCTTACATTTCACAATAAAATGCAGCATGATGTGCAGCAGAAGCGGGAGATTAATTATTTACCAAGACAGTAACTGGTTGGCAGGTAAAATTTGCATAGTTTCTGATAAGAAATCACAAAAAAGTGTAAAAAAAATATTAATTGTTAAGTCATTTTTTTAACCATTATTATACCTTTCAAATAGACACATGGGGGGCAATACTAAACTCAAACACATAACCAAGAAACATTACAAAAGTAGGCCTACAAGCAGGATACCTTTCTTTTATAATTATCTTGAATAACTTCGATATAGCATTTAAAAAAAAAAGGGTTTACGTTTCAAAAATATTTTCAGTTTGTTTGTCTTTTTTTCATTGAGCCCAGTCTGGTTTAAAATCTAGGGGAGACCGGGGCTGGTTGGCACACAGCTATTCTCTGGTTCTTTGAAGGTAACCATAGACTGTATATAAATATGGACAAGAGAACACTTCCCCCAAAGTGTAGCTTTTCAGTTTTGATCGCCCTGTGATATCTGACTGCAGTACAGTTCATAAAGCCCATCCCTCCATGATTGTGACTGGTACATAGGCCAAACTAAAAACTCAGAGAACACGCCAAATAATTTTTTTCCCAAAGATGGTTCATGTCACTGAAGATAGTTCTCATCACCCTAAGGTTCATTCATTTGTTTTTATTATAAGTTTGGTTTTAATGAGTTATTCAATTCTACAAAAAGGGGATTTTCCACCATTATTGACAGCTGTGTATGCCAATCCATGTGCTTGCATTCAATGGAGCTACTCACGAGTGGTCCGACGGGGTCTTGGAGGGAACACCTCTACTGCGGATATCGCTACTGTACAGACTCTGGCACCACTTCACTTAAGCATAGCGGGAGCAAGTGAAGGCATGTCATCCATCTTTATACACAGTCTATGAGGGTAACAAAAACAAAAAAGTTAACATACACTCATACAATAGTTTGTATTATATCCTGCAAAAATGCATTCAACAGTTGATATGACAGCCTACAAATTAGCATCCCACGAATGACAATATGGAAATAATAAATTGTTATGCACCTAAACTTGAGTTAGTAAGATTAGGTTTAGCTAAGTAAAGTTGCTATATTTAGGTTTAGAAAGAGAAACATGGTGATAACTTACCTTAAATGACTATATTTTCCACATCTTTAAACATCAGTCTCCTGGGGAAAGTGTCAGCCTCCAGATATTAATGTCATTTCATATACTTCATCATTTAAGAAACACTGGGCCTCCTGCAGCAACATTCTCTTAAATTTCTCTTAATTTTTTGGTAGGAGAAAATATTAACTCCAGATGCACCAAACTCTCTCAACCACCTAAATCTGCTCTTACCCAGGTGTGCTCAATAATGAATCCCACTTGATCGCAAGTCACCTATTAGCACAGGTAACACCCCCTAAACACTATATAAGGACAGGTTTTGTGTGAAAAAACTCTGGAGACATGACACCTAAATAATGAGTCTAAAGGGGAACATCTGCAGGAGTGAAATTGGCCTACTGACAAATAAACTTTAACAAAGTAAATGTGATTTCAGGGATATCTACTTAAGTATGAAAAGCACAAATTCAAAAAGGTTTAAATAAATTTAATACATCTAAATAATGAAAAATGACTTAAAGGATTATAAAAAGTAGTTGGCAATTAATTTTCTAATTAATGGACTACTTTTTTTCACTGCACTCGTATATTTTTATATGGTTTGTCCTCAAAAGTCTTAGTTTGTAAAGTAGTTATCTAAAAGAAACAGTAGAGTAAAAAGTTTCCCTCTGACGTGTAGTGGAGTAGAATTGGAAAAGGGCATGAGATTAAAGTGCTTGAGTAAATGTACTTGGTTACATTTCAGCACTGGTCAGCAGAGGGACGCACAGTGTCTAACATTATAGAAATTGGGATCAGATACACTTGGTACGAGTGCTCTCATCCACTCCTAAAATGTTTCTCTTACCTAAGAGAATAGCAAAAATAAGGAAATATTGGTAAATCAAAAAAAACCCAAAAAAACAAGGGGTACTAATAAAAAAGAACAAACCGCAGACACCTGCAAAAATAACAGAAAATTTGTACATGTATCGTTTCTTGCAGGAGGCTCATTGATATGTATAAAACATGCAAATGTAACATATTTGTAGTTTGCAGAAACATACAATGCAAAAAATGTTTTCTGCTGATTGGGCTAAACAGAGATCATGTCGTGATCAAAAGCACCACAAGAGCAACTAAATGGACCTTGGGGTCACATTGTTTTGTTGCAGAGAACAAAGAGCAGCAGGCTTGTAGGATCACTTTTCAAAGTCATGCCAAAGGCCAAGTCACTCTGCTGAAAGACCTGTTTCCTGTACGAATGGTAAAGATTAACCCTTCCTATGCTCTGCAGAGTGCTGTGGCCTACATCTGACCACTAAATTAAGCACTGCTACATGTTTTGTATTTCATAAGTGCCCAAAAAGAAATGCTTGCCTACACTCAAAGGGAAATAACTTTGTTATGACAATGCAAACGTAAACTACATACAGTTTTCCAAAAGACGTGTTAACTGTGCCCTCAGTGTTTGTTTTAGTTTTATGTACACTATGACAACCAAGTGAAACTCGGCGCCAGAAAGTGCTTATTCAGAAAGACGACTTCTGGTGAGGAAGCCACAAGATTACTCACGCATTTACAGAGAAAGTGATTCATCATCATGGTACGAGCCACCAGACTTCCACTAACAACTGTTCTTAGCATTCATGATGCCTTCAGGGCCCCTCACAGGGCTGTAGACTAAAACACCGACAGGCTTTGTATTTCATATGTGTTCAAATTAGTAAGATGTGTCAACTTCAACAGAGACATTAGAGAGTCATTTACCCTGCATTCATGTGGTGTCGAAATAATGGAAAAAATATGTTGCAGACTGGAAAAGTTTATGTGAACTTCCCCTATACTTGGAAAGCCAGTGAAAATTGTTGACGTAATATATGCGGACTAAAGTACGTTTTTGAATTTTCATATGATTTGTAGAATGGTATTAGGTTGTTACTGTTTGTTGCTTCCCATGTAGTGACCTAGATTAAGTTATTTATTAGAATTATTGAGGTAAAGTAATATTTTCATAGTTTTAGGTACTCGTTTTAGACAAAATTACTTTGTAAGGTAAAGCTTTGAACTTGTGTTTTATCATTATCACACCAAAGTCAGAAAAACGACCATCCGGGGAGCACATGAATGCATCAGTCACAGTCTGGATTGCTGGTGCATCAATCACAAAAACTACCAAGTCATGTAATGCAGAGAAATAAAAATGTGCAGCCGCCTCAACTTACATTTAAATTTTGTTCTTTTAATTTGGGTACAATTACTTTTTGGTGAGTGCAGGGCTTTCGCAGAAAAGCAGGGTAAACTTCATTGTCATCTTTTTGTCCCCATTGAAGCAGTTGGCTTTTTTTCAAGCATGTTCACTTTTTTTTACCTAATGGAAAACAGAAAAGCATATCTGAAAGTGTTTGTTTTGGGTTTAATTTCCTTAAATTCTTTCCATCAACTGTATGTTAAATAAATTATGATTGGTCTCTCTTACACTTTTGACTGTTAATTCTCTCTCTGTCTTTTCACTATCTGTAAAATGATGGAAAAGTTTGCAAAACTGGAACTTTGGCCACCGCAATTACACAAGAATATATCTCCTCAAAGTCCACAACTGAAACTGCAAACAAGTTCACCTTGTGTTGTGGGCATTTTTTAAAACTCTGAACCCTTCTCTACGTACACACTGACACTGAGATGTGTCCTTTGTGGTGCTTTCCACTCCAGAGGGAACAACCCCAACTGTGTCACCGTCAAATCTGATGGGAAATCTTCACCTCTACTTTTTCACTTTCTACGTACTTTGACGCACCGTTTTCCTCCACACTTTTGGAGTTTTTGCCTGCAATGTTTTTTTTTACAGGCTGTATATCACAAGGATTTTCTTTTCTCAGTCGGATCGAGGGGTACGCTTCAAACTGCTGAAATCAAAACTCAAATCATGGATTACAGATGTCAGGTTCATTTTGCACCATCTTCCTTCACACCACCTTCACCAACACATGGAGAAAACAGAAACACAGCTCCTCCTCCTCCTATCTGAGTCTTTGATAGAAAAGAAACACAGTTGAGCACTTCGAAAAGCATGTTGTTGCTTTACTGTAGAAGCATTTCAAGTATCGTTTGTCAACATAAATGAGAATTATGTCTCCTTATCCAGAGGTGAAAACTGAAGTTTCCCTTTTTTGTTCAGAAACTTGGTTAGAGTTTCCCGCCAGCTTTGTTTTTGAGATGCAAACATACTTAATTGTAAAATAATATTAAATGTTTCGCCTTCAGGACATGACAGCTTACTCTTTTATTTCTGTCAAAGATTAAAATTAGTTTTGATTTGAAGAGCCGTGTTATGCAAAAAAGCTGTTATGTAAATAGTCATTTTAACTTTTACGCAGATGATTTGTTAACAGCTCCAGTTAAACTGTTGCACTGGTTGCTGCACCAGAATTCATACGTTTTTTCTCATGATTAACAATCAGTCATGACTACTTCTTGATAAGCATGGTGACATTAATCACTGCTGAAATCTCAGCGTATTAAGATTGTCTTTCTGATTATATTATTGATTCGGCTTATCAACTAGTGAATTTTGAGCGGTGAGGTTTTAGTAACAAACGAGCAGTCTGAGGGGGGGAAATGTAATGTTTGACAGAGGAGGCTGCTCAGCAACTTGCTACAGGTGCAGTTAGTGTCGATCACAGCAGGCAGATGAAGCAGCCGCTGCACTGGATGGAGAGGTGGATGGATGAATGTGATGCTCTGAGTCCACGAGTGACATCTCTTGAGGAATTGCACTTTGTCTCTGGCTGCATGCAGTCTGCTGTGCAAGGTCTGATTGGCTTTGTTTCAAAGGAAATGCTGTTCATTCTTTGATCTGCAGGAAAAATCACAAGGACACTTTATCAAAAAGCAAAAAGACAACAGGTATTATCTCAAAATATAAGATTGAACAGACGCAGTCCCACTATTAATTAGTGAATTCTTAATACAAAATATAAAAGATGCATAGAGGAGAAAGGTGCAGTATACACCAGTAGTTTAAACCCCTTTACTGAAAAAACACAATTCAGAAGCTGATCTCATTTACCCATTTTTACATCCGCAGCTCTTTTTCTCATCTCCTCTTGTGTCTTAGTCCCTCCATCCTGAGATGCGAGCGGACGAGGCAAGGAGGACACACGAGGAGAGGAGCTGAGGCAACCGGCATTTAACAAAATAAGACGGCCATGTCTCAGAGCCGTAGTCTTAAAACGACAGTTTAATATGAAGTCTGGCACAACCACATCATCAGTTGTGTCTTGTGGCTTGAGCAGTATGTAATATTTCATACCTTCCTGAAATTTAACCGGGTTATACAGCATTTGACCGGTTCACTAAAATATTTTTTAAATAAAAGTAAAAGCATATCTCTTCACTTTAGCCTTTAATTAGATCTAACTTTGCATTCTGCTGCACATTTTTATGATGTTGTATTTTACTTGATTTTATGCATTTTACATACTCTATTTTTTTTTACTATTTTTTTACTTTATTAATAATGTCAGTTGGTTATATTTTATTTATTTTCCATTTTATGTTTCATGCATTCTGTCCTTAATTTATCTTAATTTTACTATTATCCAGTGGATTTTATCCATTTGAAGATACATTCTGTGTATTCTATTCTGATTTTATTTTATTTTGACATGCAGGTTTTATTATTTCTTTTTGTCTTTTATGTGTTTTGACGGAAAGCACTTGGTGCATTTAATTTATTTCTTGTAAAACACATTGGGCTGCATTTCTTGCATGAAAGGTGCTATACAAATAAAGTTTCTTCTTCTTCTTCTTCTTATTATTATTATTATATATTATTATTGACAACGACCCCCTCGACAGTGAGTGTGCTACTTACTTTCAGCTTTTCAGACTAAAATATATACAATAGAAACCCACGACATGTAAAGAAAAGTAATATTTCCACACCTTTTTCCCTTGTTAAACAGAGATATACAACTGAACATCTTTCGGATTCAACTTTCTCTCAGTCACTGAAGACTGACAAGACTTAATTGCTTAGTTAACTCCTCATAAAACACACTTCATTTAAACTCAACAGAAAAAAAATAAAACTCACTCAAACTGCCTGGTTACCAGTTCTAGAAATCTAGTCAATTACCAGCTCTGGTTTGTAGAAATTAACCCTTAATTCACCAAGTAAGATTTAAAAACATGCTGTTATTCCCTGCAGTAGACACTACTTGTTCCACCAGTAGACACCAAAGCATGAGCTCTGATGGTGCCTGCTGTGCACTACATACAAAGAGTTCAATAAGAAGCGGAGCACCTGTATTTAGGACAGTACTGAAAAATACACCTTCAGGATTTGTAAGTACCTGGTATACTGTAATACTGTGATACGACCCAAGCCAGTGTGACACCCTTTTTATACATCATGAGTGTCAAAAAGACTTCTGCAAAGGATGCACCTTTGCATCCTTGCTCATAGCAAGCTTCCTCTCTTCTCAAGATGAATTTTAGTAATTTAGATATCCTTTAAGATGGTGCCCTAACATGGGTTTTTGGACCACAGACAGGACATAAGAAAGACGAGGCATAAAATACTGAAATAAGAAAAGCCTCACTTGTTGACTTTGTTCTAAAGTTTGTTGCACCTTACCTCAGTGACAACACCTGCAGCAATGGTTGAACCGACATATCTGAGCATGAAGCGTCCCAGCTCCTTGTAGTCCTTGTACAGCTCTAATGACACCGGCCTGTGAGTCTGGATCTCCACGATGGCATTCATACCTTTACTCAAGCACCTTCATAAAAGAGGAGAGGAGAGGAGAGGAGAGGAGAGGAGAGAGAAGATCTTTAATTTCCACAAGTATTTGTCTTTGGCTCACTGAACACATGTAACATCAACATAAAAAGCAGACAGGCAGTTAGAAAAACAAACAGAGACGACATCAGATTACACATTAAAAACAGTATGTTATGTTAATGTCTCTGTGTAGCTCAGATCTTATCAGTCATTTTGTTGAGTTAGAATAGTTGGCACTTGAATGACACACTTGTTAAATAAATAAATTTATAGCAGGACAGACACACAGACACAGGGAATAAGGTTAACACACCCACCTGGATTTCAAAGTTCTAACAAGAACTGGATTTTTCAGCATAGTTTTGCTTGTTTGATCTTAAATCTTTCAATTTTGATAAAGTGAAAAGAAATGGGAAGCAGTTTGGGGGAAAATTTTGACATTGTTTAAGGTTCACTTCAGTGCTGATCTTTTTGATGCCTTCAGAGCAACTCTTATCTGGACAATACAACGGGGTTGCATCAGTGATATTTTTTTTATGGTACGATAGCCATCTCAGAAAATATCATGGTACCATAGTAGTTGATGTTACACTATTGAAATTACTGTCAGTTACTCAGGAAGGAGAAGGGAAAAAATAAGTTGTTTTTTTTCTCATTTACACAAGCGTTTTATTATAATTGACACTTGATACCGTTTTTATTTTAATGGCAATAAGTGTAAAAAGTCTGACAGGCAGTAAAAGAAGATCCAAAAGTGCACGTGAGATTCTCCATCCAGTTAACCCCCCCCCCCGCCCCCATACCATAAATAAGCAAATGTACACTGCATGATAACCACTTATACACATATGTAAATGCTACAAATCTAGTATACAGTAAGAAAAATCCCAATGTTTACTTTATATTTGTGATACAAAATGTGATAAAATGCACACTTACTTTGGTTTCTTCTTGAGGACTTCACCGCTGCTCTTGTGTAAAACACTAATTAGTTTCCTAATGGTGGCCGGTTCACTGACTGTTTGGTAATGCAGCAATATCTACATACACACACACACACACACACACACACACACAATGAATGAATGACACAGAAACGGAGTTGTATGCCTATAAATCCAGCACACATATGCAATTACAACCCAATCGCCAGAACAAATGTTGGCATTGTGAATTTCTGCAAATGATGGATATGTTACATTTATATGTTTCATATGAAGTGCATATGCCGAATCTTTGTGTTTCTTTAGGTTTCAATTTTTAATTTTATGTTGTGACAGCATCGTGGTTAATGTGTAGTTAGGTTTAGACACATAAACCACTTGGCTAGGGTTAGAAAAACATCATGTTTTGGCTTAAAATACCCAGTTTGGTTACTACAGACACAGCTGGACATATCCTGAACTGTCTTAAAAAAACATCCTCTTTTGTTAGTCTCAAAAAGTGGTCTGCAGCTTAGCAGCCATTATGTCTAGTTGTTACGCCATCCACCATTAACTCCTCCTCGTGCTGAGAAACTCAGCTCATATACATGTATTCTGAACTATGTCATATGGATGAAACGTACAAACTGAACGGATCTGTGGTTTGCAGAAATGTACAATGCCAACATTTTATTGTGGCGATTGGGCTGGAAATTAACACAAAAAAATCTGTTGGTGGTATGGGGTGTGTTGGCTAGCACTTACTGGGAAGCCTTGTGTGATGGGGACCTCGATATTAAAGAGAAGGATTCGGGCTCTGAATCGAGTACACACACGAATTGGCTCCTTGGGATCACAGAACACACAACCCACACTGGAAGGAGGCAGCAGTTATCAATAAATCCATCACCAAATGTGCACAAACATTTACAGAGCAGATGTCATCAGTGGTGCATATGTTGAGAGCAAAACAGACCTTCATGCTTATATTAGATAAACAGTGGCAACATTGTGCTTACTTGATCTTGATGATGTCCATGCCGGTGACTGTGAGGCTCACATGGTCTCCTGCTGCAGCCCAGTCCAGAGCCTCGTCATGTAGAGTTATACCTGCAGTACAGGCAGACAGGGTGTAAGTCATGCAGCTGCCACAGGATGGCAGCATTTATCACCAGGCGTTCAACAGTCATCCACATTCAGAGATGCACAAAAAGGCGCACTCAGATGCAGGTGTTGCTTTTTTAAAAAATCCTGACTGAGGAGATAGCTTATAATTTATGATACTGTATCCTCAGTTAACATAAACATCTTATATGAATTTCTTGTATGTTGAGATTTTTTTCCTTTTTTGCAAAAGCTCATTTTCTGCCCCTAAAGGTCTCTCAGTCAAACCAATAACAAAAGATGGATTTTGATGACGCCCAGAGGTACCATGGGATCATAAGAGTTGTTGTCTTCATTGTTATACAACCATACAGAAAGTTTTGTACCTATGTAAACAACAATCATTGCAAATGAAATTTATCTGATGTGACCTGGGCAGAACTTATACTCACTGAAGTTTTGTTCAAGTTATGTTTAGTCACATTTTTTCACCTTTAATCTTTTCATTCTGATGAAATAGCTGTAGGTCATCTTGCTAACTTATAATTAGCATCAGATGAGACATCTAACCGTTTCTAGTACAGCTACTCCAGCAAGCATTTTGTGGAAAACTCAACTTTGGGATAGCCCATGACTGTAATATGTGGTCAAAACAAGTTACGCAATAATAACCAAACTGAGCGAGGCAATGGCAAACCAGCAGCTCTTGTGTTCTGTGAGGTCAAAAGGATCGTTTCTGTCCGAGGAGTCTGCAGGCTTTGATGAAAGCCATATAATGCTTTTAACAGGGCAGCAGCTAAAAAACAAAGTCACATAATAACATTGTTGTAACGTTGAAACGTTACCGTACGCATTAGCACGGTGGATCGATATTAAAACATCATGTCAATAAATAACGTCTGATCTCTACTAGATTAATGTGTTGCAAAATGGCATGCAATTAATGGAAAAATGTGTGGCAGAAAGAAATGCTGTGGAAAATGATGTGAAATGAAAGCTTGAATAAAATTACACATTAATTACACATTTTTCTGGTTTAGACAGCTGGTGGAAACATCTGAGATAATGTAAGTACACAACTCAGCACAAAATATAACACAGGTCTAGTCATTTTTTGGACATTTCAATGCGGAAATGTTTCATATTATATCTTTTAAACATCCTATAATTCTATTTGCTGTTATTATCATAGTTGTCATTGTAATTCCAGCCATGTGGTGGGTGACTGAGTGAACCTAGTGGCATCTGCAGGACTCCACAGTGAAAAGTGAAGTACCAAAGTCAGCCTGCATGTCAGTCTAGCAGCAAAGACACACCAGTGCCTACCTTTGACAGTGCAGGTTTCATTAGGAGGCATTGCTAATATTCTCTCTCCAGTCTGAATGTAGCCCGCCTCGATCTTCCCTGTAACACAGAAGCCTGAACCCTGGTCTGGAAAGAGAAAATGCCACATCAACTTTAATTTAGAGAAAGAGAAAATGAGAAGTGACATGAACAAAACGACACACACTGTACATATGAGTCAGTGACTTTACCTTTAAACACATCGGAGACGCACAGTCTGAACGGTTTGTCTATAGATCTCTGAGGGGCTTTGAAGGCATCTTTAGAAAAGAGGGAAAAGGAAAGACCAAAACAAAAGAGGAAGAAAACAATGAGTAAAGAACATCTAGAAGGTATTACAGGAATCATAGTGACCAAAAGAGATGAATCATTTTAACTGGTACAGGATGATGAACACTTAAGTGTCTGTACTGTGTCCTGCAGTACAGACGGTCAGCACTTGAATGACAGTCACAGCATGTGAAATCCATCTGAAATCTGTACGCAATACTCTGAAGAAGCTATTAATCATTTCCGTCACAATGATCACAAGGGATGGGAAGGGATGCATTTTACTTATTCTAATAGTTTTCAATGTGCAACCTGTCACCACTGGAATCCACTGTAACTGAATGAATATAAAGGAACAGTCTGCCCCAAAATCAAAAATACATCTTTTCCTCCTACATGTAGTGCTATTTGTCAGTGTAGATTGTTTTGGTGTCAGTTAGTGTTGGAGGCATCGGCCATAGAAATATCTGCCCTGTCTCCAAGATAAAAGCACAAAAAATACATTTGTAAAACGCAACTGCAATGTCTCTTTCCAGAAATCATGAGCTTTTAGCACCACAAGCCAAGTGCAATCTAGTTCTATTATACTGGAGAGAGGGCCGAAATCTCTACGGCTGATATCTCCAATACTCAGCAACTCTCACAAAAACAATCTAGACTGAATAATAAATAGCACTACAGGTAAGAGGCAAAATATGTCCCATTAAGCTGATCTCTGTGACTGATGAAACTACAAAGGTTTTACAGCTACTTCTCAAGTCTATAGGGGGAGTGTTTGATACTCAGTAGATTTTAGTTAGTTGGAAGACTTTATCACTTTAAAACCACTGAGAGAAAAGTGACTGGCTTTATTTATTTTATTTTATTTTTTTATGCAAATTACAGTATTTTAGGAACTCTCTTGCATCAAGTGATTACCTGCTAGCCGCGTGGTATTTCATAGTTGCACTCTTTTTAAGGAACACACCTGAGGAGAGTTAAGTTATAACATAGTATAAATCTCTTCCATTTTATTTTTTAAGTTAAAGAAGCCTTGAAATATTCAATATTAGTCAAAATTACTACATATAGGCATTTAATACACATTTAGTGCAATGCAATCAACATGGAAGAGAGAAAGACAGTCCAACCATCTGCAAGAGATCCATTATAAAAGAAAGGGGGGGTAGAAATGCAGCTTGCATATTTTCCTTTTTTTGGTCCTAGAGAAAGACCTGGATCTAAGTGCTGAAAGGCAGTAAATGCTTTGAGCAGCTGGCACCATGCCATTGTGCATTACCAATCTGCTCCAGCAGGCTGGGACCAGAGTACCAAGAGGTAAGCTGTGGTACTGAACTCCGGGTGGTAAGGTTTCTCTCCTGACAGGCCGCTGCTGGGGATGTAGAACACATCAGACTCCTGGAAAAACACATCAACACAGGATCGAATAAAATAAAAGCTGGAAAATACTTCCTCTTAACCAAATATATTTGAAATAACATCTAATATACAAGTGACTTGGTGCAAACTCACCTTGAATCCTGCCTGCTTGAGAAATTGTCCAAGTTTGGAAACAATTTCTTGGAAACGCTCTTGTTGCCAATTTACCTGATTTGTAAAAGTAAAAAAAAAAAAGAAAATACAAAGACAGAAAGTACCCTTCAGCACGGCTTTGAAATGGAAATGTGTCAGCAACATGCCAGTGATTATGGGAAACAAAAATGCAATGCAATCACACACACACACACACACACTGTTCCCTGAGGCCCTGTTCTCACATGACAGAAATGGTTAGAGGTGACAAGTCTTGAACTTTAAAAAAAGAGAGAAACATGAAGGTCCATTTTAACTGTGAGCTGTGGAGTATCTAGCAGATTAGCACCCCTCACAGAATATATAAATTCTGCTGTCTGTCACAATCACCCATTTTGAATATCTTTAATCAGTCCTCAAAACATCCCCACTTTGTGTCTGTGACATGTAGCAGCTCTGACCTGGTCCATCTTGTTAACAGCTACAGCCAGCTGTGTGACGCCAAGCGAACGCACCAACAGGGCATGCTCCCTGGTCTGACCGCCAGCCTCGAAGCCTGCCTCGAATTCTCCTCGGCTGGCATCCACCACAAGCACAGCCACGTCGGCCTGGAGAGAGCACCAAGGGGAAAGATAAGAACCACATGCATCTGCTGCTGTGCTGAGGCAGATGTGAGTCTTAAAATCACAGACAAACTCAGTTCTGTTTTAACATATTTCATTGATGAGACACGTTTGTGTGGTTAAGAGGAACGTTTCTGTCATGTTAAAGAGCATTTCTAGCCCTATTAAACCATCACAGTAGAAACGTCAGTGTATTATGCATAGAGGCTAGTACAGGAACATAAAGTAATGTAAAAGGACAAGCCATAGCTCAAGCTTAAAGCCACTGTGACAATAGTCACACAGTGCTCACAATTCATTATTCATCTTCCAATTCATTTCTGAAGTCTATTGGAACAATTACGCACCTAAAAGGGTAACTTCAGTATTTTTCAACCTGGACACTATTTTCAAATTTTTTAGTGTCTCAGTGACCAATAGAGACAACAATTTCTGAAACTGCAAGTTCGCACTGTCAGTTTACCTCCATGAAAAGTCCTTGTTTTTTTTTTTAATCTGAAAGGCTCAGATTGTTATTCTAAGTGTCTGACAATATTATGGAAAGGATATCTACAAAGACAGAAGAGTAACAACCTTTTTTTTAAATCCAAAAACAGCACCATAATCATTATCGCCAAAGCCACAGGACTCTTAAATAAACAGTAATTTTAGCTTGTAAAGAGCCAACATATTGTCACGTCTAAATGAGGAAATTCAGGGTTTATTTCACCCAAACCAGACTTTTATGAGTTTTATTTTGCTTTTGTGGACTCTGAATAAAGTGTGTTTTATGATAACACAACATTTCTTTAAATGGAGTCTGGTGTCTTTGGGGATAATGATTTCTGGGCTGTTTTTCATTAAACAAAAAGGATCTTGCTCTTTAACAAAGACGTCTATCACCCTCTAGCATCCTTTCCATAATGTTGTCACACATAGAATAACAAGAACTGTCAGTGGATGTAAAGTCACAGTGCGCACATGCGCACATGGATACATTGCAGCTTGTTTTAAGGTTGCCAGTTACAGCGCTCTTGCTCAATACTGGACAAATTTTAAAAAATCACTGAAATCTTAAAAATCTTAAAGTGAGCTTTTCAAAATGTAAATTTTAAACATGTACATGTTTGGTGAGCCAAAAAATAAGCAAAATACAGTTAAATACATCATACTAACAGTAAGTAGAAAATTAAATTAATACTCTCTACAGGAGTTAATTTTCTCGAGCTGAGAAATATCATCAAGACTGAGAATACGTGACTGATGGAGAGCTTTGCCTACAGCAGAAACCCCTTAGTCACTGCAGGATGAGGCTGAACGTGAGGACAGTCATATGGTAAAAAGAGAAATTACATTTGTGTCTCAAAACAGAGACAGACAAGCACACCCATGCCTGCAAAAACACCTTGTTACACCAACACCCAAAACCACAAAAGTTATTTCAAATCATGCTGACGGGTGTGGTGGGCCAAGAGTAAATCGCAGGAGGGAAAGAAACTGTTTCTATGAAGTGGAGGTTTGTTAATTTAAATGATGCTAGATACTTTATTGTTACCTTGATTCACTAAGTAGTACATTTAAAGGTATCAAAGGATCTTCATAGTTTGTGTGCTATTTGTAAATGTGGTGCAAAGAAAAAAAAATCAATCATGATCCTGACAAAAGCTATTCACAAATCAGCTCAGCTTACTCATCTAACATTAAGAGAATATTTCTCTTACCTTTGCCTTTCTATTTCCTTTTCTGCTTAAATAAAACTCTTAAGCCTCTTAAAATTCATCCTAGCTACTAATTTTTCCATCTTAAGAGCTCTCTTTAGGGCTAAGATGCATTGTAAATAACTAATCTTTACCAGGGCCTAGTCTTAATTTTAAGAAGAAATTTTTAGAAAACGTCATCATTCTAAGGATTTTCTTAGAATTTTGTCACTAGGTGCAACGCTTTGTAGTCAGAAGTTTTATGAATACAGCCCCGGGTCCGTTTGTTTAGGAGAGGAACAGACCTATGTGAATAATTTAGCTCCTGGTAAAAATAATAAACACTGTGAGAATTCTAACCAGCAGTTCACTCTTGGCAGACGGGAGAAGTTTCAGCTGGTTGAAACCTGCAGTCCTCACTGCTAGATGCCACTAAATCCTACACACTGCTCCTTAAAAGTAAAATAAAATGCTGAATCAAAAGATTAGCTATGTTTTTAAATATATTGTTTTGTCTTAAGTAGTGCTGCTCCCTGAAAGTCAGAGATTTGGATCGTCGGTTGGAGACCCCTCAGTCGACTGAGACTGCATCAAGTTGAGCAGTCGTTATTGGACGTTTTTTGTTTCAGTATGTTGATCAGTGTTCTGTGAACTTTCAGCCTCCAGATTTTGCTAGAGTGAGCTTGACTTTAATGCTATTCATTGATACAAGTTGCTGACGCAACGATGCAGCGACACAGTGATTTTCAATGGGGCACTGACTGATTCCTGTCGGCTCCTGCGTTGAGCAATGGGGTTTCTCACATTGACCGCACCCAGGGCTCTGCTGCCGGCTTACTTTCTGCAGCTATAGTTATGACGTCTGATCAATATTTTCACAAGATGCGAGTGTATCAGGCAGGAAAACACAGTGACAATCTGTCATGAACAATATAACGGCTAAATAAGATATAATATAAATTATGTTTTTGGAATAAATGATAAAATATGGATCAAGTGCTTCCACATATTTGTCAATTGTGTCTAAACAGAGAGCGAGAGAGACAAGCAAACACACCCAGGTCGACACATAGACAAGCAGAGACAGAAATCTCCATGTGATCAAACAGAGCAGTGGGGTGGCTGCTGATGGATGGGTGTAACATGGCTGTAACACCAACATTAAGAGGTATATATGCTGATACCTGGAGGTCTCTCATTCACTGTGATGGTTTGTATGCATTGTGCAGGCTGATGAATATTTGGTATACCTGTGCAGCTCCTGTGATCATGTTAGGGATGAAGTCTTTGTGTCCTGGCGCATCCATCAGGGTCACTACCTTTGAGTTTGTCTCAAACTTGGTCATGCCCACATCCATGGTCACACCTCTGCAGCAAACATAAATAACTTTATTCCAAAACTTTTACCCAGTTAAAATGCATCTGTAACATGCAAAAACATTTGTGTAGAGGCGTAAAAATTATGTAAATTAAACAATATATGGGCGTGGATGTTGTGTTGAAGGACTTCCCTATAAGGTAAAGTAGAATTTAAAGCCTCGGTCAATTTCAGTTCATAAGCAACGTCTTCTCGAGGGCGAGGCTCTCTCTATTATAGTCAGATGTTGCTGGTATTACGCAATCGCTTCAGAGGATACTGATAAGTGAATATGGATTCCCACCCAAGTTACTTTCTGTTTCTGGCGTATTTCGCTTCCGTTTTACTCTGGTGTCAACAACAGAGATGGCAAACGAGGACGTATTTACTGCATGACAACATTATTAATCAGCAAAATAACTCTAAAATAGGGAGGCAAGATTTAATCCTTCTCATGTACAAGCCACTTTTTCCACATAACACCCAGTACAATATTATATTGAGTTACTATCACAAGCACCAATTATTTCATCAAAATGTTGACCTTTGAGACTTTTAATCAACAGAAGCACACAGCAGGAAGAGACTGCAGTGTGCATTAAGCGTCCATCTGGAACAATCAAACCAATCAAACAATCCTGACCTTTTCCTTAAATGTTAAGGGGGACAATAGAAAAATTTCCTATCCATGCATATTTATCGGTTTGGTTTCAAAATGTACCTGTCCCTCTCCTCTCCAGTCTCATCCAGGACCCATGCATAAGCGAAGGACGCCTTTCCCGCCTTCTTTGATTCCTGCTCATACTTGTGCATTGTGCGCTTGTTGACGTTGCCCAGCTTATAGAGCAGGTGGCCCATCAGTGTGCTTTTACCTGCATCCACATGACCTGCATGCAGAGAGCAATAACATAATTAATGCAGAGGAGTTAAGGATGTAGAGAGAAATAAAAAGGAGGTCAGAGGGTGGTTTGGTGATAGAGGGCACCAGGAAGGGTTGCAGAGCAGGGTGAGGACAGAGGAAGAATGTAACAAGAGTGATAAGACAGGTAAGGGAAGAGAGAAGATAAGATACAGCCAAGGGAAGCCACAGATGAAAGAAGGAAAGAAGCAGCATTGCGCAAGTGGAGGGATGTAGACAGAAATGGGAACAAGTATGGAGGGTGAGAGGGGGGAAGGGAGAGGACCGTGGTAAAACGAAAGGTTTCACAGGCTGTGAGAAACGAGAATCATGTGCACTTCTGAAACTACCGAGTCACTTTTTTCTAGTGTAACTGAGAATGAGAAAACATGATTAAGCAACTGCACTGGTCTGCAGGTCGACTCATTTGCTACTATTAAACTTAGACTTGGGCACATAAGAGGCAGACTGAGGGTTAACAGTGACTGCACAGGAACAAATCAGACAGAAATTGGTAGAATATGTTTGAGGAGCAAACTTGGCATATTTATACATCAAGGATGTGGGGAAACCTAGGACTTCTTTTTTTTTTTTACACAGCTATGTTGCAATGTGTAGACTTTTTGATGTGGATCTACTGCATGAGGTTTTGAAAAAAAAAGAGATTTTAGAAGAAGGAAAACTTGATGAAATGTTCTAATAGGAAAAACTAATATGTTAAAATCCTCCACTTCAGTCTTTAATGCATTACAAAGTCAGTCTAATATATCACAGCAGTACTGTGTATTGCTTAATAAGTCAAGCAGTATTTCCTGTGTATTTAACCATATATCAATGTGTGCACTGTAAGCAAGTAAGAAATTGTTATGGGGATGGAAGATGGATGTGAGTGTCATTTATTTCAGTCTTGTTTGTGCAAAGTCAACTTTTTACCCCTTGTTAATGTGCAATTAAAGGAATACTTCAGCCTCCAAAATTTAATTTCTATATCAGTTACTCCCGTGTTAAATTGAATTTGGAAGAAAACTTTTTCTTGCATGCCTCCAGTGATCTAAGAATCCAAAACTCAGAAAATGTCTTTATAAATTTAAGTCAATGGGCTCAGCATTTAACAGCTAAACTTTATCAAAACACCTGTTTACAAACTCTCACAAATCTCATGCAGTATAATCCAAGTCTCATTTCTCCAGTCGTATGCTCAGCACTTCCCAAACAAACAGCTCTTACAAACGGGAAACTGAGCATAAGCTGAAACTTACCTACGTTCTCCTCCAAGCCAGACTCCATTGACATAAACAGTAATTTTATCCTGCTGAACATGGGAGCTGCTGGTCGATTACTGCCTCCGTCAGTTAATTTTTGGTTTTGCTGTGTCTTTGGTAAATCTGAACCAACACTTTAAAACACCAAGTTACACAGTAACACAAATGAACTAAATGATTGGGGCAGCAGTAGACCAGCAGCTCCTGTGTTCAGCGAGGTTAAATTACAGTACATTAATTAAAGAGAGCACGTATAAGTTTCACTTTCAGTTCAACTCGCCACCAGAAAGCAAAATACATCCATACGTCTGTTTGGGAAGCACTGAGCATACGACTTAATCATTTTCTACGTTTTTGTTCATCAGAGGCATGCGAGATAAACAAAGTGAGGGTAAGTAACTGATATACAAATAGTGATTTGGGGATTAAGTATTCACTTAACTGGAGAGAAAAATTAAGTAATGAGTGGTAAAATGTATTTCCTTCCTACCTATAACCACCAGATTCAACAGAGGTTTGCCCCCCTGCCTCTTCTCAAGTTCAGCCTTGACATTGATCGACTGCCGGGCCTTTCCAGAAGAGCGGCCGGGGGTTGGAGCTGTGGAGGACTCGTCTCCATTTGACCCCTTAGATGGGGTCTCAGGACGCTTAGGTGTGGCCTCTGGGGCAGGGATTGTGGTGGCATTTTCAGGGCTGCCACCTCGGCGTGCTGAAGGAGTTACAACGCCATTCTCCCCTGAGCTAAGGAGAGAGTGTGGATGAGTTTAATCATGATAAAACACAACAAATGATTATTCTAGCATACAGCTTCCAAAACTGTGAAAAGCACTGATGTATTTCTATACAAGATACTTGCTCATCAGAAGTAGGGTTATCATACGCCACTCAGGTTCACAGCTAATCAAAATTTATAGTACTTCTACCTTTCATTATAAATAAAACTACTATTTTCCAAAGGTTAAATGGTTTACAGAGTATATAGAGGGAGCTACATCATAACAGCTTAAAGGGTATCTTCATTAATTTTTTAACCTGCACCCTATTTTCCCATGTTTTTGTGTCTAAGTGACTAATGGGAACAACGGCGTCTGAAATTGGTCCAGTATTGAGGAGACCCCTGCAGCCAGCAGCTGCTGTGTAATCCCTGTGGACAACTGAGCACCATCAATGTATGTTCACTAAGGTGTTTGTTTTCATGACTAACATGCTCAGATTGCTAAAAGTGTTTGACAATATTGGTGTGAATATGCCCTGAATGATTACACTTAAGCCCATTTCACTGCTGCCAGCTGTAGCATTCTTGCTAAATACTGGAACAATTCTAAAAACTTTTGTTCCTTTTTGGCACTTGCACACAAAAACATGGGTAAGAGGGTCCACTGTAAAGAAAATAAACAAACGTAATCTTCAATTTTTTGCATCATTTTATAGGAATGTTTTGTATTTGTGCACAGGTGTGTGTAAGGTACCTGGGAACGTCAAAGCCCATGGTCTGCTTCTTGCCAGAAACGGTCATGCGGGCCACTTTGGGAACCACTTCAGAGTCCACTTTATTTTGAGGCACATCTCTGATTTTAGCTACAAGGAACAGAGGCACAAAAAAGTACACTTGCTCAGAAACAAAGGCAATCATGATTCACTGTGGCAAATGACTATGACTTGTGTGTGGAACATGTTGCATTTTATTCCTGTTTAAAAGGAGCATAGAAGTGACCTTCAGCCTGTGATAAATGGTTCATATGTACTGTCAAACAGTTGTTACAGTCTCTCATAACAACCAGTAACACTGAGAGGTTTCTCCCACTAGATGTTCCAGATAATGTTATTGACCCTCAGTTATGAAGATCACTGTATTAAGCTCAACTAGATGTAAAAGTTTCAAAAGTCGGTTCATTATATGACAGTCAGCGTAACAGCCCTTGACTACAAATTTGTCATATGAGAGATTTGATCTTTCGGTTCTGCTTTTCTAGGTCTGGGACAAAGTTTTACTAGTTCTGTGTTTTTCATTTGTTTAATTATTTCTTTTATATATTTTTTTCCAATACAGTTAAGTGTCTGTTAGTTTCCAGAGTGGGTTTTTTTCAGTTTGGTTTTTATTGTTTAGCTTTTGCCAGTTTCAGTATTAGTTTTAGTTGTTTTTTGATAATACAGGAGGATTTGTCAGGAGCACGATTTAAGAAGTTAAATACATATTACAACAGAAACAACACTTCGAGTAGATACATACATCAGTCAGTGGTATAATTTAACAAAATGTTAGTACTTTGTTACAGTACTGAAGTATTTTTGGGAGTATCTGTACTTCACTTGACTTTTTACAATTCTGTCAACTTCACCAGATTCCCTAAATTAATATGTATACATTTATGTTAAAAGACGGGACAGACCGACGGACGGACAAATAAAGGAATGGGAGGGAAGGAAAAACTGTAATTTGTTCTTTAAATCCTTTAAGTTGTGAAAAAGGCCTTATTTTTCTTCAAGTGTGATGTAGGCTCCATTTTAAGGTGGTTTAAGTTACAAAGACATAACCCTACTGAATGATCACTTGCTTTTTTGTATACAGCATTAATTTGTACTTTTACTTTCAATACTTAAGTGCACTTAACATCATAAATTAGTAATTATGTAAGACTTTTACTCACTAACTTCTACCAGAGTCATTTTCTGACATGAAATCTGTGCTTATACTAAAGTGCGGTTTTCAGGTATTTCATCCACCATTTGCACCAATCATGCTTACTGTGTTAAGAAATGTGACCAAACTGACAAAAACCAAAGACATTTTCTATATATTTTTTATGTTATTTTAGTTAGATATTAAAGACACAATGTAGTTTCAGTTCGTTTTTTTTTTTTTCCTAATTCTAGTTCTTATTCTTATTTCAGTGAGCTAACTAGTTTACTTTAGTTTTAGTTAAATATTGCTTTGGGAATAGAGTAATTGATAAACAGTGACTTTGCATCATCAAAATAAATTAATGAGTTTTTTTTCAATACATCTGTTTAAATAATGCCTACATTCACAAAATAAAACAAGTACATGGTAAAATTCTAAAATAATAAGAAAGCTCATTCAGCAAATTTCCCCTACTGTGGAATTTAGACGTCCGGAGGATGTTAGTAAAATGTACAGTTTATGACTGTTTTCTTTGTCATAGCTGTGTGCCTAACTAGCACAGGGTGTTCATTTTCTTCAGTGTGAGCATGTGATGCAATCAGTTGCACTCTGAGCCTCCATCTATGTGACTGCTTGTTCATATTCTGCAGGAGTGTTGAGGTCATTGCTTTGTCATCCCAGTCCCAATGGCCACCAGTCCCAGTCATATCAACCTGCTACTGATTCATTTAGACTGGGCTGCACAGTCAAGCCTACAGCACCTCGTGTGCGTCTGTGTGCATGTGTATGTCAGTGACATCCTGGCTTATAGAGGGTTAATTTCAGAAGTGGCCGTTACCTCCCGTCTTCACATAAACAGAGCAACAGTGTGACGGAGCATTTCACAGAATGAATCTTTTGAAAAAGGTGTCGCTTCAGCAAAGTGCAGGACTGGAGGTGAATGTTTGTATTATCACACATGTAACAAATTTAAACAAATGTGCACATAAGAGACATCCACAACATGTAAATACCAAAAGTTGTTGATTTGCTTGAACTTGGAAAAGTGATGTTGGTCATAAAATACTGCTTTCCTTTTATATTTTCAGTTAATATCAAAACAGCTTCAGTCTTGGGACCTTTATCAACAAGTTTGTGTTTGTCTTTTGGGACTTAAAGTGTACTTAAATATGTTTTTTCATCTTACAGCTTTGGTTAAGCATGCATTTTATCAATCCCTCTAATCCTTTGCATGCTCCTAAAGGCTTCATGCACTTCACCCATCATAAAAAAAATACCCTGAGGGAAAATGAGAGTAGAAGGTTGTTTGATTCAACAGAATTATTAATGGACTTTCTCTAACCAAGCGTTCTCTGAATGACTGGCTTCGCATTAGAGAAAAAGTCCCTCTCATTCTGAAACACTGATACAAGAGGGAGGCAGCTCACTGCACACTGAAGAGACTTTTTTCTGTACAAAGTAGAGGCATTCACATGCTGTTTATCCCCACACACTGATACTTATCTATTCAAAAGTTGGGGAAAAAGGACAACCAACATAAATCAGCAAATGTTCTGTGACAGCTTTGTAAAACTGCCAGCCATTCAAAATTGACAATGGATAAATGTACTTCTACACAGAAAGGTTTGAAAACTGCCTGTAATTATAAGAGATGGGCCCCTGCAGTAAAGGCACCTAAAAACACCACACATCACTTAAATCTGCACCATTACTGTGTTATCTATCCTGTAGTCAGCGGCAACATGAAATGGAAAAAATAATTATCTGGGGAATTTCGGTTCTTCCTGCAGCTGGGGGCTTTTCATGTCCTGACTACAGTGACGTGGAGGTTTCTGCCACCTGTGTCAAACAAAACACCAGCCAGCTTGAAATTCACTTATATGGAACAGCGGCTGTGAGACAACTGATCTCATTAGATCACATTACATCCAGTAAGATCATTAGGATCAGATAATTGGACCTACACCTCACCCTGTGTACACTTTGGAGATAAACCACAATAAAAAACACAGGTAAAGGAAGTAATTTGATCCTATACCTTTATAGAAGTACTAATAAGATACTGTGAATACGCAAGTACAACTTTAAGTTATGCATTACAGCCTTTAGTAAAAGTATGCAAGTATTGTCAGTATTTAAAGTAAAGGTAGTATATTTGTTTGTTTGTTTTTATTATATTACTGCTACATCAATGTGTAAGTTGCCTTTTATTGCTGTAAATGTTAGTAAAGGGATAGTTTGGATCTTTTGAAGTGAGGTTGTCTGAGGTAGTCAGTCAGTTGGTATTCCCCAAGTCTGGAGAAGCATGCAGGAGTACTGTCAAGGAGGGTACAATGTACTGCTGTGGAGTGGGTCAGCTATGGAAAGCTATGCTTTCGTTGAAGGCACCAGACTCCATTGAGAAAAACAGTAATTTTACCTTGCTGAACATGGGAGCTGCTGGTCTACTGCTGCCTGGATCAGTTAGTTTTTGTTATTGTGTACTGCAAGTTTGGTGAATTCAAAACAACCTTTTAAAGGCCAAAATCATATAATAACATAGGGAAACTAACTGACTGAAGCAGCAGTAGACTAGCTGCTCCTGCAAGTTATAATTACAGTTTTACAGTTTCTCAATGGAGTCTGGATTTGAAGACAGCAATATCATGGCTCCAGTTCCCCTTCTGAAATTGCAGTCTGACTGCAAGATAAAGCAGTCAAAATATTGTAAATATAGCATACACTTACACTGAGATATTTTTTTTTTTTGTGACTAAGGCTCTGTCTACACTTATATAGATTTTTATAAAGGATATTTTCCTCTATGTTTTGGCTTCTCTTCCACACGCAAACAGAGTTTTAGGTCTCTAACAATTTTTGAATTTTAAAATGTCTTTTGTGGTGCAGATCATTCAAAACTCTGGTTATTGTGTCTGTGTGGACATGCAAATTAGAGTTTGGGAAACAATGACATTTTCTACTCAATTCACACATTCCCATTGTTGCTTTGTGTGATGTGAGTACCCTAGGAAAAAAAAGAAAACTTTTGCATGTCCAGAGCATCACTGGTATTTTTGAGTGAGCTCCTTTGTCAATATACTGAAGGGGAATCTACAGTAATGAGATCTCCAGTTGGCTTTTTGAAAAAGACAGACAGGCTGTACACTTTGGACAGAATTTTTAAACGGAGGGGGAAAACATCAGTTTTGAAAAATATCTCTATGTGTACACTGAGCCTTAAATGCATTTTGTTGTTGATCTCTCCACAGCAATACATTCCTTAGCATCTGTGTTGATACTCCTGCCTGCTTCTCCAAATTGCGGACACGCCGATCATACTCTAAAAGATAATCATATGTTTGTAGCGTCATTGTCCTGTGAGAACCACCAGTGTCCATGAGGTCAACTTTTCATGGAATCAGAAAAACAGCCCTGTTTTAAGCTTTGTGACGATGCATTTTCCTGCTGATCCAAGAGTTTTTTTAAATGAGTTTTATCTAACTTAAGAAGTATGAAAATTTTCTCAACAAGTAAATAATCAAGAGATCATCAGCGTGTCATCAGAATGCCCAGATATTGGCTTTAAAACTAAATACTGTAATCCACCGATATCACAAACCAGTTTTATTTTCTAATTGACCAAGTAAACACATACAAAACATCAACCCTAAGTTGACGTAATTTTCTTATTTTGCACAATGAATGAATATTACATATACTGAAAAGCATTGTATTTCATGTTTCCATCTGCTGAAGGGCCATCACGATAAGAGTATGTATAGTAAAATGTTTACTCCACTTAAGAAGAGACTTGATCACTTGGTCCAATATCGTGCATCCCTAATTCAAAGTCAACACATATGGAAATACATGGTTTTCACTCAACAGGAAGATGATGAAAAAATAATGATAATTTAGTGACGTAAAAATTACAATATTGAGCTCCAAGATGTAGTGGAGTAGAAGTATAAACTGCATAAAACAGAAAAACTCCAGCAAATTACAACCACCTCATATTTTTACTTGAGTAAAAGTACTTATTTACACTGCAACACGGATAAAAACTAGGCATCTTCATCACCAACCGATGATCATTTAGTACCCGAAGGTTATTTATTTTAGATCTTCACCTTTATTCTTTTAACTTGGTGTGAAAAAAGACAGACGCACCCTACACAACTACCCCAAGGTCTTAAGTGATAAATAACCCCTTTGCTAACCACCCGACGTGTTGCTCTGTCAAAACATTATAATACCTTTGCAAACAACCGACTTGGCAGATACTTTTTTGGGGCTGGCCTGGGGCAGCACTAAGAAGGGCGGCCTGAGAACAACTATACGGTGCAATCAGCTTCTGAGGCTTGGAGCAGGATCTCTTCACACTGTTTAGACTGGCAGGTAAACAGTTGGTGTCCTCCCATTCAGGATTTATCTGGTATAGGGGACCCTTGCAGTGACTAAAGAGTGAGTGAGTCATCTGTACACCTTGGCCTGAGGGCCCAACTGAGCACAGGATAAGAGGAGTCCGCCCAGGATATGCAAATATAACCCCCCCCCCCCCCCCCACCCGCCACTATGCACCCCCCCAGTCCAAATACACACACATGTATGAAGGTAAAAGAAAAATAGCAAGGGCTCTGGCTGAAAGAACAGGTAGAGGGGTGACTGACAGTCTCGCAGGGCAAGGTGGTTATTCAAGAGGGAGACAGAGGCAAAGGGAGAGAAGTCTACTCACATGCTACACCTTTTAAAAGTAAAACACTTTCTTATAAATAAATAATAAACAAATGAACTGCTTTGATTGCCATCACAATTAAAAGATTACAATTCAGTTTTTCTTTACCACTCGATGCCACTAGAGGCTGTGAAAGACAAGAATAATGTTTGTCTGAGCTCAAAACTTCACAGGCCTACCGTGGGGGAAATGTTGGGGGGAAAAGAGGGATTTTTTTACTGACTCATTATTGTGTCTGAATCTGGGCCAATAGGTCTGTATGAAAGTAAGCTATGTCAGGGATAGGAAGCGTGTGAAACAAAGTACAAAGAGTGTAAGCATTCAATTCATGCTTTAAAGGGGTAATGCAGATTTTTTTGAATTGGGGTTGTGTGCTGTGCTTATCCATAGAGAGTATACTACATATAGTAGATGGAGGTCAGCACGCCAGCAGTTTGGAGAAGCAGGCTTTAGTCCAACATGGAAGCTAAGCAATCTACTGCTGTGGAGGGGTTAGAAACAAATTACATTTTTGCCACCTAAAAAAATCCAACCCAAGAAAAAAATAAACATCAGATTTAAGGTACTCTATATTTAGAATATTTGTACTGCTTTACTTTGACATCAGACACTGATTTCGAAAAGAAAAATGAAGCCGTTGTATTGCTCTCTTTAAAGCCAGACTCCATTGAGAAAAACACATATTTAACATCACTGAACACAGATGCTATTGGTCAACTGCCTCCTCAAACAGTCATTTTGTTTGTATTACTGTGCGAGTATGGCATTTATAACAGTTAGTTTGGATTCACCAAAGTCGCAAAATAACACAAACAAACTCACCGATGGAAGCAGAGGCAGACCAGCATCATTCAGGGGGTAAACTGACTGCTTTTGTCAATAGAGTCTGGCGGTTTTGACAAGAGCGTAAATGTGGAACTGACACCGTTATTAGTTTACTCATCAGAAAGGGCTGTCTGACAGAAAGGTAAAGTGGTGAAAATACTCTCAATACTGCATGCACTTAAACTGATACTGATTTTCGCTTAGCTTCTATGTCAGACTGACATCTGCAGTATGTAACACACTGACTATGGATAAGTACCTCAGATAACCCTGCTTAAAAAATCTTAACTATACTTAAAGTCCTACATAAGGTGATTTCCACCAGAGAGGATGAACTGAAGTTACCTTGCATGGTATATGTTAGGAATGACACCTACTTTCTGGCACTTTCTCGCACATACCATCCATCTAACGAATGTATTTAGCAATCAACCAAACTATGAGTTAAACTTCATTCACATTTGAACAATCACTGAGGGTATGAATGAAGGAAATGAGATTGCTGTCTAAGGTACAAGCTTTGAGTTGGACCAATCTGACCCCTTTTAGAATGAGTCACACACACACACACAATGAGAATACCACCACTCGACATTTCATAGAATGACATGAATAAAGATATCTCCTCATCCTCTTCACCCAACTACTAAGCAGCAGACTGTCAACCTTGAGTCATAGCAGCCACCTGAGAACTCTCACCTACTGTTAAAAGACAGATTTCAAAATACAACTGCCGGGGGGGGATATGTGTCTGACCTACAGCATGATAATGTCAATGTAGGATTTATGTGGTTTACCAAAATACTTAAAAAAAAAAAAAAAAAAAAGTCAATCTCTTTTAAGTCTGTGATACAAACATTTTCCAATCACAGCTCTTCTGCTTAACAAAGTTATAGAGTCCAGTGGTGTTTTTTTTTTGTGTTACTGCTCATCTGGAAGATCGATGTATAAAAAGAACTGGAGATTGGGGTCCCATTTAGTCCTATGAAAGTTGCTCAGTGATACATGAAGCCAAAAGATAGATTACTACAATATGAAATGACCAGAATTTTCAGCATTATTGGGCCCATAGGACAGGCACACAAGAGTATTATGGCGGCCAAGCAGCAAACTTCCGGATTAGCCATCAAGTCTGATTGTGAAATGAGTCATTTTGCAGGGGTTGTGACGCTTGAAAAAAAGTCTCCACTGATTTTTGAAGTCTCTTTCACAATGTAATTCTATGGGGAAGTCTTTTTGCATCATGTTATGAACCCAGACATGAGAATAAACCCATCCCAAATGCACACCATCACCACATTTTTGTGTTTTCTTTAACATCCGATAAAAATTGTAAGTTACTCTTGAAGCACGAGTTTTTGCAACCATTAACACTTGTAACTAAGGCCTTTACAGAGTGAACCACACAAAATGCATGTTCTCTGTTTCACACTCAGTGTGTAATTTAAATACTTTTAGAAAAACTGTGAACACTTGTCTCTACATTCCTACACAACTTTTCCATTGCTGCCCAACTCAAGACAACACTACATGTAATGTGGATGAGGCCTTATGGCTGGACCCACAAAGGGAGCAAGATTTAGCCTAATTATTATCTGTATTTTTTTAACAAAAGTTATTGTTTTCTTCTACTGCAATTTAGTTATTTGAGTATGAAAACCATCAAAAAATAATACTAATCAAAAAATGAAAGACCTTTTGCCCGTTATTTGTATTGATAGTGTGTTATGTTTGGAATACACATCCATACTTAAAACATTTGGATATCTGTGCGTATGTGTTTACTACAAATATAGCTTTTACAAACTGCTAACGTTATGCCCTGTACACAGCAAGTCTTTCGAATTTATATTATCAGTGCTTAGTTGGGTGCTTATTCAAATTGTTTTGTGGGGGCTGTACTGATGCAAAAATACATTTATTAAAAAGAGTTTTGCAAGAATTGTTTGCTTTCACAAGAGATGCATAAGGTTTTGCTGGTTTGGTGTAAGGTTTTGTGGTTAGTGTGTAGAGTTATGCAAAAATAAACTAACCTAACCTTTCAAATCGTAATTAAAATCAGGGGAATAACTTTGAGATGAACACTTAGTTTCCAACTTGAGCAAGCAACTGGTAATCTATACACAAATAACTTCAAGATTGGTGCCACGCTGACCCAAGAACATCTAAAGTCATGACCGAATACCCCTATGAACACAATATTTCTTCAATTCCATTGATAAATTTGCACAAAAATGTTGCTGTCATGGGTTTTTTGATTCACACCGCAAAACCACAACATATAGATAATAAATTAACCAGAATGTTTTCTAATGCCACTGTGCAAGCCTTCTCCAAACTGTCACATTAATGCTTTATGAGGTCAACGCTTGTATTTCTTGTAATAAGAATGCAACTTTTTCCTTTAAATAAACAACCCTATTTCTCTCTTAGCCATTTTTCCTGTAAACAAATCACACCACAACAAAGCAGCACTACTGTCAGCGTGTCAGTCCAAGTGCACCAGCTTTCTTTTGACCACTTGTGCCTAAAATGGTATTTTCCAGCATTGGCACCACATCACAACAACACTATGTTTGTGCAACATGTACGCCTTGCAGAACTGCAGAGCCTGTAAAAACACAAAATGATTTGATCTGTCAAAGCCTGCTACAAAGCTGTGAAAGCTGAGAGACATGATCAGATTTTTCCTACGTAGGTGGTGTGTGAGAAACGCGCAGTGTAAAGATGATCGGCTGCTGCGCAGAGTTGTTGTGTGTGCTTGGGCTGACATTTTCTCCAAGACTGCAGCTTCCTGCTCAAACCCACACACTGGTTTGCCTTAAAAAAAGCGAGAAAAAAAGGACAAAACAGTTGCTGGACAAACCCACTTGCTAATGAGACTTATTCATTTCTAGATTCTCACATCTAAATGAAACACTGATGAATATCTTCGCTCACAAACAACATCCTTAATACACTTAATTATTTTCAAACATCACAATGCTCCCAGGACCTCGCCTACACACAGAAACCTGTTTGACTTCCAATGTTTGACTTGTCATTATTACCACTATCTATCCTTTATTATCTATCATTTCCCTCAGGCTCACCAGTCTGTTTGACACCCTGAGGGTCCACTTCACTCAGCTCTCTGCACCTGTATAAAGTTCACACACATCTCGCCCAAATCCTTCCTTCAAAGAGCAGTCTCACATTTAAGACAACAATCAGGCAGTGCAAGAAAATAACTTAACAGTCAAGAAAATTTAACATCAGTTCTGATCATCTCCTGAGACCACATATACTATATATACAGTATTATATGACATTACCTACCAACCCTTTAACCCGTACTTGTCCAATCTGAAGTTTTAACCATGCATTTTTCAAGGGAAAAGATTCTTCATTCAAACCTACACCAATGACTCAAACTAAAAATGTGAGCGGCCTTAAAGGTACAGTTCACCACATAATCAAAGATACATATTTTCCTTCTTACCTCTAGTGCTATTTACCAATCTAGATTGTTTTGGTGTCAGTGGCAGACATCAGCTGTAGAGATGTCTGCCTTGTCTCCAATATAATGGAACTAGATGGCACTAAGTTTGTGGTGCTCAAATTGCCCAAAAATTACATCTGAAAAACTCGGAAAACAGCGAAGTCTCTTTACAAAAATCATGACCGTTTACTCAAGATAATCAACAGACTTTGTTGTTAGCAGTTACATGTGGGATTTATAGAGCGGAAGTTGACATCACCCATCACCCCTAGAAACCAATGGGATTTTCCCATTGAGTTTTGGATTATAGCAAAAAATTAGCTCCGTGGCAAACAAACGTTTATGTTATTTACACTTTTCTTCAGCAAGACAATTTTCACAAATGACAACCACCTTCAGGATTTTTGAAGTGTAAATGGATCATCATAAGTCAAAAGCTACTGTTAGGCTATGACTGAACTACACAATGGTTGTATTAAATTGCCCCCACAACAAGGCTTGAGGGAACAGGGAGTGCTAAAATGCTTATTCATTTCTGTCTTTTAGCACTCATTTTTGGGGCACTCTACTTTCTTCCAACCGAAATACACCGGCAAACTGAATCACCGCTCAGAGAGAAGCATGTATCTACTCATGGACAAGAGGCTCATGCTCATGACAGTGCGAGATGTAAACATTAACAGCGTGCTCCTCAGCTGTAGCTCAGTGGTGCTAGGTGAGATAGCGGTAGATGCATGCTTATTTCTGCGCAAAGTCTGGTATACAGAAAATAGTTCCTGCATGAAACCACTCCAAATGTCTGTGGATTCTCTAAGGTAACTGGATCATGATCTCTGGATAGAGACATTGCTGTCGAGTCGAGTGCCATCTAGTTCCATTGTATTGGAGAAAAGGCAGACATCTCTACAGCCGACGACTCCAACACTCAGCAACTCAAAAAACAATCTAGATGGATAAAAAGCACTACAGGTAAGAGGATTACATACATACATAAAGCAGAGTTTTGATTTTGCAAATGGGTATTTTTCTATCTCCTAAATATGTCACCCTTGAATATAGACTTACTACAGTACAAACATATACGTATATACTTATACATACATAGAGAACAGAGCACCAATTTATGTGATTATGTAGAATTAGTTCAATATAACAACCCTAAAAAGATCTATTATAGATATATTTCACCCGCACGCAAAAGCACACCAAAACACAACCAGAGAGACACGCCCTGACACAGGTGCATTCCGAGTGTGTAAATTCAGTCATCTTTATTTCCAAATTGACAAATTAACCTCTGGCAGACTGTCATGACACACCCAGTGTGAATCAAACTCAATGTAACATTTTAATATTAAAAGCTTGTAAGAGCAAGGAAAGCCTCCTTTACCTCACGTCCGGAGGCTTTCATTTTGACTCATCCAGTGCACTCTTTATTCACAATGCTAGCATTCATAGTAAGCTCATTTCTTTAATATTAAACATTAAAAGTGTTCACTTTGTGTGTGTGTATGTGTGTGTGTCTGTCTGTCTGCCTGCACGTGCATGTGTTTGTTCTCACTCCCTCATGGGAAAATCTCCAGGTGTCCTCTAAACCAAAAAGTCTACCCCATGATCTCAAACACAGGCAGCAGTAAACCAGAACAATGGTTAACTGATCCATATTCCAATAGCTGCAGCACACCTGCAAACAAAATCAACCTCTTTTGCTCTTTTTGAGGGTTGATGCAGATCAAAAACTAAAAAAGAGGCCATGCAGAAAGAGATATGCTTTGAGTTTTCCCTGTATAAGATTAAACTACATAACTATCATTCAAAAAAATGTCAATTAAAAAGCCAATGGCCATCTGAGCATAGAAAAATAAGATTCATATTTAAAATTCAGAAAAAAAAAGGTAATTACAGTAAATAAGGAGAAAAGTATTCTAAAAATTTTAAAAACACGAATGGTCATTTGAAACTTAGCTGCGATTATTTTCCAGCTGCCAGAAAGACTTACCGGTTTATAAAGTTTGTGTTAATAATTGTTTGATATGTAGAAGCAACATAAGACTTGTTTGCTTAGCTCTATAAAAAAAGAAATGCATAATGCTGTTTTGATACTGGTACTAGCAGAGTTTGTTTTTATCAGTGTTCAGTATGTCACTCTGTTGCTATGTTGGTCCCAAAGTTTCTTTACTTCACATATTTGATTGTGGGACATAACAAAAAAGACTGTTCACCCTGAGTGCCGCATCTCTTTGAGTTTAGTTCGGCTGGTGGTGGTTCTCATCCCAAGTAAGAACAATTTAGCACCAACTTAGATGCAGCTGAATTAAAGGAATACTACACACCCCAAATAATAATTTGTATGTCAACTACTAACCCTGAGTTGAATTAATCAAGAAAACTGTTCTTCTTCTCGCATGCCTTTACAGTGAACGAAGAATCCTAATACTGATAAAGTTCTTGATTAATTGAAGTCATAGGGGTCCACGTTTAGCAGTAAAAAATATATCAAAACATCTGTTTACAAACTCTTGCAGTATAATCCAGAACTTCCCAAACAGACAGCTTCTTTAGACAGGGATTTATCTATGCTCTCTCTAAAGCTTGACTCCACTGAAAAAGATTTTCACGTTGCTGAACACAGGAAAAGCAGGTCTACAGCAGTCTAAGTATGAATAATATTTATGATATTTTCACTGATTTACATTTGTCAGCCGGCGCATTCTGGTGGGAAAGCTGTTAAGCGCTTCAGTTCCCAGTCTATGTTCTTGTAAAAGCCACCAGACTGGATGGAAAAATAAGCTAATTTTAATTCACTGAACATGGGAGCGGCTGGTCTACTATTGCCTCAATCAGTTAGTTTGTTTGCCTTATTGTGAATTTGGGGAATCTGAACTAACCCTTTAAAACATCAATGCTACACAATAACACAAACAAACTAATTGATCAAGGCAGTGGTGGACCGGCAACTCCGTGTTCAGTGAGGTAAAATTGCTGTTCTCGTCATTGGAGTCTGGCTTAGAAGAGTGTATAAATTAGTTTCACTTTCTGTTGAGTTCCCTGTCATGAAGGTCTCTCTGTTTGGTGAGTACTGAGCATACGACTGGATAAATGAAACCTGGATTGTACTGCGCGAAATGTGTGATATATATCACATGTTTTGATAGAGTTTTGCTCTTGTTAAACATGGCCCCCTATGACTTCAGTTCTTCAAAAATGTTGCATTTTTTGACTCTTCATTCACCATGGAGGCCTGCAAGAAAAACAAAGTTTACTTCATGAATTCAACATAACACAGAGTGAGTAATTAATATACAAATGCTTATAAGGGGGGTCAAGAATTCCTTTAAGTGCCGTTTATTTCCCCTTGTCTACCTGGTGAAAGCTTTTCGCTGATTAGCACGGACAATGTCGTCAGGTGAAGGCGTGTCGAAGCAGAACGGTACAATTGGCGAGAGTGGAGTATGCGGCTCTTCTGATTTGTCCTGCGATTTACACAAAAATGCCTGGTATCCACTTCCTGTCGTTTTACTTCTTTTTGTTGCCTTCAATGTATTCCTAATCCTCTTCTGTCGTTTGCGGCTCGAAATCGACAAAGTAATTGCAAATACTGATGGTTGTGCAAAAACAGACGAATCCAGCCCCATGGCGACAGGAGTCGGAGAGGATGGTGACGGGAGGTCGTTGTCGAAGTGGCGAGGGCCTGCTCCATCTGACTGGGCCATCAATGCGCTCAAATCAATCGTCTGCTGCATCTTAGGTGGCTTGACGTTCTGGTGGTTAGGTTTGCGGTCGAGTTTAAACTTGGTCGCACCCTCTGTTGTACTTTGTGCTAACACATCAGCCTTCTCTGGTTTTGCTGGTGAAAGGAGCGAGGTGAGGGAGTACTGTGACCCATTTGAGGTGGCTGAGGTTTTGTTTTTGTGTTCAGACGCCAAATGTGACAAAGAGGGCGGCTCGAAGATGCCAGGTGGTTGTTTCAGTGCACTTGAAGACCCAGCGCTGACAGGCTGAGGGGAAGTGAAGGAGCTGTTGAGTCGATGCTGCAGGGCTAGCTGAGATAATGAGACAGTCCCACCTAGGCATGCAGGCGTATTGTTGGTTGGTTTAGGTAATGTGAAAGTGTTTGCTGGTCGTTCAGTGCTCTGTAATTGACACTGAAGGTTCATATTCCTGTTTTGGTGCTGTAAAGCGAGCCCGGACAGCGAGAGTGTTTGTGCTGGTGCAGCCACCCCCTGACACGTCACAGAAGTTATGCTACTTTGGGGAGTAGGGAAGGAGTTACTGATAGTTGGGCTGCGGTTTGAATGTTCCTGGATTAAATCAGCCAGTGATGGGCTTCCCTTAGGATCAGCTATTGTGGCTTTGCCTCCAGTCCCAACTCCCACTGGGTGCTGATTGCTCAAGAGGACAGAACTGAGACTTCCAAACCCAGGAGAAGCAGCCAGAGAAGAGCTTGCAGTTATCATTTTGGGGTTGTTTAGCGACAGACTATTCAGTGAAACTGAGAGGAGGGCGGGGGCTGAGCCCTGAGAAGTCATGTTTAAAGATGCCAGAGTTCCCAGTGAAAGACTATTCTGATTGGACATAATGGACGGAGGTGAATGAGATCCTATGGTGAGAGCACTAAGTGAGGGAACACACAAACTTCGCCCTTCATCTACTACTCCTGTTGCCTTACTCCTCTGCTCGTGCTCAGACATAAGCTGTGCCAGGCTGGCACAGCTGCTAATGCAACCACCATTCTCATGGACAAAATTTGGATTTTCAGAGCTGCTAACCACAGGGTCAGCCTTATGTAAGAGGTCGCTCAAGTTTAATGCACTTGCTTGCACATGCGGGTGTGTGTGTTTGCACCAATCAGCCTGAGGTGTATGTGCATTGGATGAAGTGTCTGTGTGAGAAGCAGACAAGCTGGCTCCTTACCTTACGAAAGCCAATTGCAGTTGTCGAAGACGAGGGACAGGAGGACCACAGGACAGAAGTCAGATCAATTATATGATAAACAAGAGGGACAAGAGCAGAAAGAAGGCACTTTGTTAAACATTTGCATGACTTTAATGTGTCATTGCACACAATTGTTCTGAGATAAACAGTGAAATGCCCCTGGCTGTTAAGCTTCAAACACATTAGTAATTAACATAATGCAAAATGGTCTTTTGTTCAGGCATCTTAAGTAATAATCCACAAATATTCAGTCAGAAATATTACGATTCAGCATCATATGTTTTCTGTTTCACTAAGATGATCCATGAGTCCATTCTACAACAGTCCAGAGCTGCAACTAGCCATAATACTCATTGTCAAGTTATCTGTCGCTAACTTTCTCATTATTTCATAAACTGTTTAGTCAGAAAGTCAGAAAATGTCAGAAAAAAATGCAGATATATTATTCCCAAGCCAAAGATGACGTGTCCCCAAATGTCTTGTTTGGTCCACAATCCAAAAATATTGAGTTTACTGTCATATCAGAGTAGAGATACCAGGAAATACATGCAGGAAGCTGAAATCTGAGAATTTTGAGTTTTGTTTTATTTTTTAAATAAGTCATAGTTTAGGTGATTATATAAAGGTTTACTTACAAAATGTGGGATGCACAAATACACATGTGTATGTGTATATATAAGTGTATATGTATATATGTATGCATATGTATAAATGCATTTTTTATCAAAAAAAAAAAAAAACAGCAAAGTATCAGTATCTTTTGTGTTATGTTATAAACCACAAATTATTTTAAGAATTAAAAAAATACTCACATTGCTTATTCAATTATCAAAGTAGTTGCTGATTAATTTGATAGTTGAAAACTTATCAATAAATTAATTTATTTTAACAGTGGAGTTCTTATTTGTTAACCCAGGTTAAGTTATGAACCCTGTTTTATAATAATGAGACCTACGTCAAAACTCCTACACCTATTTTGGGGAAATTTCTCTGTGGCCCTTTAAGTAATTAGAGATATTTTTGCTGATAAGCTCTGAGTCCTTGACAAAAAGCCACATATATTGATGATTTTACTTTTACCTACTACTTAACTATTGTAGAATTGTGAGTCTTACCTGTATTTAAGTGGGACTCTTTTTCAAAATTAAATCAAAAATGCTTAAATGTAGGATATTCAAAATCTTTTGACTGGCAGTGTCTATCTATATTGAACTACTTCTTCCTATTTACCAGTTATTACACATGGGCTAGGGCTTATGCATGAGTCTTTGTTTATAAGATAAGGTAATTGAGTATTCTTTAAGAAACAAAACTAGATCCCTCAACAGCTACATGGCCAGCAAAAACTGTATTATAAGCTGACTAACTGTCCAATATTTCAATCATTTTGAATATAGGATAAAAGCCTTTTCAGATCCTGGGCTTCGTTTGGCAAATAACTGGAGAAAATGTACAAATGCCACCAATATCCATTCTCCGCTATGTAACTACAGTGGACCAGTCAAGGACAACAATTCCTGACCTATTAAATGATCATAATTTTATCTGCTCCAGGCGTACCTTTCTCAGCCTCTGGTTTTGTTCTCTGTGGAAGCGGTGCTTTCTCCTGGCTAACTCTTGCCACCGAAGCTGTCTCTTCATTGGTACTTCTGGTAACCGGGGCTGTCTTAGCGTCTTCAGACAGGACTGCATCCAGTGCCCTCTGTGGGTCGAATCCACATCTTATGGCTGCCTGGTTCAGGACTGAATCTGGCACTGCATCTCCGAGCACGGTCCGCATGTGGTCCAGACAGGAGTAGAGTTTAGCTATGAAACACAACACACACATTAGACACAGACATTGTATTTGTGATCAGGAAACAAAAAAATAGAGATTTAACAAAGAACAATTGATCTAGAAAATAAAACTGAAACCATTTTTTCAACGGGATCTTAATGTCTTCAGTGAGCATATTTGTGAACACAGAAATCAAAGGTAAAGGTCAGAAGATCTCTGTTATTTTTCACTTGCATACCACTGTAGTTCATAATATTACCTTGATCAAGAGGGTCAAGGTTGTGGCTGATGGTAGGGGACATGGGGACATCATCCTCATATTCTTCCTCTTCTAAAGGCTCCTCCTTTGGTGCTTGCCTCTCTTGACGTGAGTAGATGAACTGATTTGCTGTATAAAACATAAACATTACTACTTATTAGCTGATTACAAACCATGCGATGTAATGTCTGGTAATTGGTGTAAAATTTAAAGAAACATTGTGTAGGATTTAGAGTCATAGAGCGGAGAGGACTGCAGATTGCAACCAACTCCCTTTGGCCAAGCATGACGCCCCAGTTAGGATTCCTTCAGTGTTCATTGTTCAGGAAGTTTTTACCAGGAGCTGAATTACACACCGAGGTCTCTTCCAAAAAAAATAGACCAGGTGAATAAACCAGTCACAACACTACATAAAGCAGTTTTATGTTACAAATCAGTGTTTTTTTCATAAATATTTGGAATGCCACAGACCTGCTGCAAGCCCAGCAATTTTTTTATGATAACATTCATAAGGTTTTTACCGGAACCAAATTATATGTAGAGGTCTGTTGCTCTCCAAAACAATCAGACCCAATAATTTTAACAGGTAAACAAAGGTAACACCAAATAAAGCAGTTTCACATAAAAAAATGAAATCAATGTCTTTCTGATGCTTGTTCTCTTAGAAGGGCTGCTAACGACAATGGCCGAAGCGAGAACGAAGATAGCCCTTTCTAGAGTCAGTGTTTGGTTTGACTGCTCTGGGCTACTGTAGACACATGGCAGTTCTACATGGCAGTCTCCATAGATGAGGACCTGCTTCGTATGCAGACATAAATGGCTCATTCTTAGGTAACAAAAACACCACAAGTCTTATTTTCAAGTAACAAAATATTAACAAAAACATATTCATTATATTCAGTTCAATTCAATTTCTGCCAATCCCCCCAAATCTTACACACGGAACACTTAAGTGGTTATTAAGTTACATAAATCCTTTACTGACAATATAGGTAAACTAAAAACAAAGAAAAAAATCCTTATATTTTCTCATGAAAGTGCAGGTGGTAGCTTTTGTTCTCTTTAACTGGAAAAAAATCCAACAAAACAAAGTTCTACAGTCTATTTATTAGCAAACATATATTGTTGTTAAACTGTAATACAACATTCACTGATACCAACCTGTTGCTGGGGATATACAGTAGTCATCATCCACAGACTGTCCATACATGTCATCATCTTCAAAGTCTAGAGAGACAAGATAACTGAGATTCAATTGTTTTTCCTTTATCTACTTTACAGGAACATACATGTAATGCAGCTGCAGTTTATGTCTGGATTGACATGTTGTGTTCACACGCCTTTCACAGGCATGTAACCATTTGAAACATAATCATATTGGTTAGATTTCTCTCGAAAAATGGGGGTGGGGAAAAAAATTGTGAAAGGGAATGAGAAAATGACCTGAATTAGATTTTAAAAAGTAATTTTCTATTTGTTTATGTTGGGATAATCATTAGAAAATGACTTACTATTACTAACTATATTTATAATTATTTTGATGATATATTTAAAATTAGGTTGAAAAATATGTTATTGTTAATATTAATTAGGTTAGATTTTATTAATTTTTCAAGTAATTTCCAGTTTTTCTTCTTTAACTTTCATTTTTTGTGCAAATACAAGCACATTGGTTTGATTTCTCTCAAAAACATGGGGGGAGGAAGCAATCGGAGATTATTTTTTACGTTGGGACAATCATTAGAAAAATATAAAAATTAAGGAAAAATATATCTATAATTATTCAAATGATATATTTAAAATCAGGTTACAGAAAAAATATGTTATTATTTACATCTATTCGTTTTTATTTTCATTTCCTGATTTTGATCTTTTACTTTTTTATTGTGCTAATATGACCACATTGGTTTCTTAAACATGGTTGGAAAAATGCAATCAGAAACTTGGCATGAAATGTCTCCCAAATTGCTTAGATAAAAAAGAGTGATAGGGAACAAAAAATTGACCTGAAAATTAGCTTTAAAAAGCTGATTTTGGAGGTGCCCAGCAGCTCACCTGGTAGAGCGGGCGACCCATGCACAAAGACTATGTCCTTGCCGCAGGTCTGAATCCAACCTCTGCCCTTTGCTGACTGTCATCCCCTCCCTCTTCCCCTTTCACCCTTAAATCTGTCCTATCTAATAAAGCTGAAAAGCAAAAAATGCTTTTTTTATGTTAGTAGAATTATTAGAAGACTATCAAATAACTAGGCAAAAATATCGAGAAAACTAGTTATAATTATTAGAATTACACATTTAAATTTAGGTTACAGAAAAACTGTTATGTAATTTTTATTTTATTTTATTATTTTTTTTAGGGCATTTCCTATTTTAGTTCTTTCACTTTTTTATTTTCTTTTAGATAAATTGCTTACTAATTTTAGGGACGTTTCTCTTTGTGTTACTCATTGCCTTTTCGGTACGTTTTTATGATAAATCAAGCCAGCCAAGTTTCAAAAGGGTTAGGTGAGTCTTTTGTCACAGCTGACACTTTGCCTTGTCAGCAAATTTATAAAATGCATAACAAACAATAATGGGAGCAACTAAATTTACAGTAATTACTTCACTATAAGAGGCTAAGTGAGTTATCAAGGTCTGTGGGTGAGTATAAACCGTGTAAATAATGTATAAGAAGCTTGTAACATTTCTTTTAAAACACTGGAAAGTTAGCAAGCTAGCTACGTAGCTGTGGTTAACTTTAGTAAACATCAACATTAGTTAGCCAGTAGCTACATTAATAGTTACCGTTACAGACACATCATATCAACTCCTAACGTTATAAAGTTACTCTGAAAGTTTTAGTTTATAAGGATACACTAATATTTAAGTGCAATTTATGTTGTACCAGGTGCCAAGTGACACGACAGCAAAGTTATCGTGCCAACTAAATAAGCTAACGTTAGCTGCGACAGTCAACAACAGTGAGTTTAGCTTAGCGGCTAACCAGTTTAGCGGTTTGAGGCCTTGTCGTGACGCTTAAACAACAAACAGCTAGTTAAGGTTATCTACCTTCATCGTAGTTGTAACCCCGGACATTTCTGTGCCGAGACATTTTGACTAAGTGTCCTCTCTCAGCCGCAGGGTAAATGTTTTTCGGCTCACAGACTGTAGTGACATGTGTCTCACTGCCCGACTGCCATTGCTGCTGCCGCTGCTGCTGTGTGAAATTACGGCTGTAGGCAAAACAGACTTCATTCTGCAGCCTCCGAAATAGATAGATCGCATTTTAAATTGTAAAAAGTCTTTAGTATTTAAGTATTTTGTCTTCTGTTTGATGGTTAAACGCGTAGAAATTAGAATAAAAATTAAAAACTTGCCTTCTGAAAATGTTTTTACTGACGTCACTTCCTGTTCCTGAAACGCGTCCTGGGATCAGATTTTCCATCCAACCTTCAGTAATAAACAGTCTGTCTGACAGAGACAAACTGACTTCCAATCAGTTGATGTTTGCAAGGCGTATTATTAACATACATACATATCGGAATCATTGGGAAGAAATTAACTACCTGAAACGTTGATGCATTTTTTTCATTGTTGTTTACATTGATTATTTTGAGGAATAATGATCGCTATGTGAAAATCAATCTCAGAGGTATTATTGTTTACTTTGAAAGCTATGAAACCTGAGCAAATTTCAAAATCATTGGAAAAAGGCAACGAGCAACTAAAAAAGAAAGGACCAAAAAATTGCAAGAAATTAGGGAAAAGTACAAGAAAATTACCTAAAATTAAAAGAAAATGCTAAACACAGAAAAAATAAATAACAAAAGAAGGAAATTACCCAAAATAAATATTTTAAAATGTATAATAATTCTGTAACATCATTTTAAACATGTTATTTCGATAATTATGAATATAGTTTTCCCTGTTTTGTCTTTTTTTCCATAGACACCTTTTCCCAGCTTAAATAAAAAAAGAAAATTCTGTAAATCCTCTAATTGCAATTTGCGGAGCATTTCTCAGTAAGCTCGTTTTCCCATGTTTTTCAAAGAAATTAAATTTATATACTTGGGAAAAGTGTCTGAAAGCAGCATAACATAAATGATAGTGCTTCAGGTTTCAAGGGGTTTATCCATCCAGTTAAATTTCATTTTTAATAATTGTTTTTAGTCTAATGCAGTCTCTGGAACACGTGAATAGTAAAAAAAAAAAAAAAAAAAAACATTGATTATTATTATCAGTGTTATTATTAAATTTTAGTTTGTCACTTGTCTTTTTGACAATATATCGTTTCTACAATGTCTGACCGTAATATTTAGCTTACTTTTTTCAGTTATGTTGGTTTTATTTATTTAAAGAAGAGAAATAAACCAAGATTAAAAAAAACACATAATTATATTCTAAATCATTAGGGGCATAGAAGGAAGAGATGTAGGTTTCATTAAAGAGCAAAGTTGAGGTCTTGTAACTAGGGCCACGAGCAGTTAAAGGGGTTAATGCCTTAATCTGTCATTAGCCC
This sequence comes from Plectropomus leopardus, assembly GCF_008729295.1. Lineage (NCBI taxonomy): Eukaryota > Metazoa > Chordata > Actinopteri > Perciformes > Serranidae > Plectropomus > Plectropomus leopardus. Next base: position 9,574,023 of record NC_056478.1, on the reverse strand, counting down.
TGTTCTTTAAAAAAGCCACTGACTTTCATGAGGGTGATGATGATGATTATAATAAAGCTAGTATTTTATGAACAAGGAAACATTTAAAATGTATATTAATGATGATGCCTTATTTATGTGAAAGAGGAATCACACTCTTAAGAGTGGTTAAGAGCTATTTCCTCTCCACACAGCCTTGAAAAAAATATTCAAGAGGTCAAGAGAAGTGCACTAAAAACAAGAGTTTGCCTGCATGAAATACATGCACATCTTTCAGTCCCATTTGTGATGTTGGGGTGTGAATGTCTCAACCATTTTTTGTCAAAGCTTATGCCCTATAGTTATAGACCAACCCATCTGAGCCCACACTCTACACCTCACACAAACACCCGGTGAGTGACATCATTTTTTCCTACTATCTTTGTATCACAAGAAACTTATAGCCTGTCAACCACAAAAGGGAAAGAAATAAGATGGTTGCACCCCTCTGTGTGCTTGTGTCTGTGCACACGTTTATCTGTGACTTGGTCTTTGCATATCTACACATGGTCACACGCATATGTGTGCAGGTGCATGTGTCCTGATCTCATCTACAGTAGCCTGTCTGCTGATGAAAGAGAAGAAGTTGAAAATGTCACAATAATCTGATACCAGTGATGCAGGTGAAGTATACACTTGCACATCTGCACAGGCAAAATGAAATTTGAGGTTTGGCGTGTCTCCCCAATCTAAAAATAGAGCCGAATAAAGAAAGACGTCTGCTTAGGTAATTGTAAAGACCTTTTCACAATGATGGCTCAAATTGCAACTGGCAGTTTGACCAGGACCAGCATTAATTGGCAGGAGATAGGAAGAACAGGAGGGGGGATCATTCACATTGGGAGGGGATTCTGGAGGAGTTTATTATTTGTTGTTGATAAAGTTTTGCCTTTGGTTAAGCGTGTGTATCTGCGCGTGCATGCATGCCGCTTAGTGGGTGGAGGTTTCCCCTCTAAAATTCCACTTCCTGCGTTTTGAAGTCTTGGTCGCACATCTACATGTCAAAATAAACAACTATACACACTCATGTAACACATGTAAACAGACAAACATGCTGGCTTTGCAGGGTTACACAGGTGACAAAGAGGGACCTCTTCCTTCGCATCACTAAAATGTTTCTAGGACACTGAAACCAAAGGCATCAAACAGCACCTGATATGTAATGGAAACAGAACATATTGCCTAAGTGAAAAGTTGTGTATGAAACAGTAAAACTGTAATGTGTTTGCAGCTTTTCTCCTACATTGTCCTTGTTTGCCATTCCAAAAACAGAAACCCCATTACACTCTAAAATCAAAGCCAGTATGTAGCATCTAATAATAAAATGGAACATATTGCCAAAGTGAAAAGTAATGTATGAAACAGTAAAACTGACAGAGAGTTTTCAGCTTTTCTCCTATAATGTCCCATAATGGAAATGGGACAGATGGCTTCATAAAAAGTAATGTATGAAACATTGACATTGTAATGGTGTTTGCAGCTTTTCTCCTGCATTGTAAACAAAACGCAACAGAAACTGAAGTTCATTTTTTATTTATTTATATTTAATTAAGTCTCACTGTTTATGCAGACAGACTCAGAGCTGATGTGCTGCACCAAGGCCGGGGTGTGATTTTCACACTTCTACACAGGATCTGAACATTTGTTTCCTTTGAATTGTTTTTAAGCGTTCTCCAGTCAAATCTGTGTCGCACACGTTGTAGTTCACTGTCAGCCTTATCAATAAATCAGTGGCAGGTGATGAGGATTTCTGAGAGAATTAAAGATGAAAACTACATAAATTAAAACTTCCAATGTTACTTCCATTGGCCCAGAAAATTTCAAATAATACTGTATCTGTGAACATGAGCTACTTGCTCTTAAAGCCAGAAATCAGATAAGGAAGTCTCAAACTTGTGATGCAATAGAGTGTATTGTCTTGATGTGCTCCATAGACAATGAATGGGAGCCTGATTTTGTGCACCCACAGATTGTTTGTTTTATTTTTTATACCCAAATAGTCTTTATTCCCAAATCACTGTCTATGGAGCAACTCCAGACTTTATACCTTGTGATGTGACAAATTTGTGTTTTAGCACTCAAGCTTTTAGCTTTGAAAGAGTTGCTCATTTTTTCTCATATTTTTTTGTACTGTCTTAGATCAAAGGAATGGCATGGATTAATTTTAAAAATGGGTGAAGTTCCCCTTTAATGTTGGGCTGATTAGATAGATTGAACAGATGGATGGACAGATTGCTAGAAGAATGAGCGGATCAGTGGATGAGTGCATTGTTTGTATGATGCAACAAACTATATTATTGAATAAATAATAAACATCATGGTTTCCATCCATCACATTTTCCCTGTAAGTGAACCCTGCTCAGTTCTTGGAGAAGTTAAAAATGGTTGTTAGCGAGTGGATGGCAGTGGTATCTATGGAATCAAGTGAAAGCAAATGATTGCAAATCTGTCAACAACAGCATGCAAATCTGAAAACAGATTAAATCCTGGTGTCACTGTAGAAGACAAAGCTTATGTGCAACGTGGGTGAGGGGTGAAGGCTTCCCAAAAGTTGGCAGCGAGTGTGAGGTAATGCTTTACATAATGTGCCAAGGGCACTAGGCATCATGGGAAAAGTCTTTCACAGGACCTCAGCCCCGGGGGAAAATGCAAAACATACACCTTTGGCAGACTTTGACAGGTGGTCCAAACAACTAAAGTCAATAAAGAATGTTTGAGGTCCTCAAAGTAGTAAACTGTGAAAACTAAAAGGTGGTAATTATTAAACTAAATCAATAGCATTAGTAATATGTTAAAAATAAATATATTTGATTGACAATTTCCATAAAGTATACATTCATTAATAAAACATCTTTAAAAAAAAACAATGTTCCTTAATAATGATTGCCTGAGATGTGGACACGAGTCATAGATTTAATTACTTTCAAACTTCATTTTATGGAATGGAAAAAAAAAACAACCTTGCAACTTGACTCGAACTTTAACCCTAAACTGTGTAAATAATGGACATAGCTACTGTGATATCACCCACTGGTTTGTGTTTTGAATCCTCAAATTAGGCATTTTGGCCATTGCCATCTTGATTTTTTGGAGCCAGAAGTGATCATAGTTGGCTGGAGCTGTGGAGGAACAAGGGGTGGATTGGTTACAGACATTTTGTCCAATACGAGTTGAGTTAAATACAACAAGGCATGCTGGAATATTAAAAAGATTTATTCTGTTGTGCTAGGCTAGTGGTTCATGGTGCTATTTGTAAGTGCAATGTCAATACTGCTTTACGATTATGTTCAGTCGCTTGCTTCAACCAAAACATACACTTTTTAGAAGCATTGATGGTATTTATAAATTTGATCTATTATTACTCTGTTGTACAAATTAGAGATCCCATGCATTTTACCAATAATTTTAAAAAATTTCCCATATTAATTTACCCAATTTCCATCAAGAAGTACTATTCCACCCTGCACTAAGTGTCTATCAGGCATGGCAAGGGTCTGCCATGTTTTATATTTGTCGTTTGGAAGCAATAAATTGTTTCACACAAACTTCTCTGGCATTTGTTCTTCAGCAAAGTGCCAGTGCTTGCTATCTTTACATGCATGTAAGACATTACTGCTGCCATAACATTAGACATTTGTTTTCAGGAATATATTTTAAGCAATAGCCGAAAAGATGTATATTCAAATGTTTCCAAAATATTCTGTTGTTTTCAAAGTATTTCACAGTCTGGGAAACAGTTTTCCTTATTTTCTGACTTTTCCAGACTTTTCCTTTGATTGTGGGAGCCCTGTAAAATGGCATTACAATGGATGAAAAACATATTATGATTTATTTAGGACTCAAAACTTGGGGCTTGGGACTTGACTTTGGACTTATCCGTCTTGACTTGCGAATTGACTCAGGACTTGTCAGTCTTGGCCTTGACTCAGGACTTGCCTGTCTTGACTTGGGACTTCACCCAGGGCTTTCCTGTCATGACTTGGGACTTGAATCAGGACTTGCCTGTCTTGACTTGGGATTTTCAGCCTTGACTTCCCACTTAACTTGGGAGTTATTTGACTCGGGACTTGTCTGACTTGACTCGGGATTTTGACTCAGGACTTGCCTGTCTTGACTTGATCTTTGACCTGGAACTTAAGTTTGAAGACTCACTAACTTGTGACTTGCAAAACAAAGACTTGCTGCCACCTCTGCTGGATTCCAATGCAGAGAACAATAATAATGTAGAAATGCTATGCATGTCTCTAAACATCTATTAACAATAAGTCAACATGTGGTTTATTGAACCATACAGGATCACTTTCACTGCCTATGTGACTTGGGATCAGCCTTTCTCCAATGCAGGCCTTTAAAAACACACCGACATACACACTCACAGTGACAACTGACAATACACACATTTGGCCTCCCTGAAACAGGGTCTGAAAACCTGGTGGGGTGATAATTCAAGCCCAGAGGCTGTCATTAAAAAACATTCAAATGAGCTAACCTGTGCACACAACGCTTTGCAAAGGGGGCGGCCATCACAATACCTGCCCTTAACCTGTCCAATCGCGCCCATGCAAATGTCCCCAGCTAGGAGTCAATGGGTCTCAGCCTTCCTGCTCAACCTACTATGGAGGGGAATTTGCATACTCTGGCTCCCTTCCATCAGTTTGGTTTCAGATAACAAGATGTAGTTTTTAATATTACCCTCGAGGGAAAAGACCTGCTGGGCTTGTGCAGCAAAAAAAAAGTTACTGACTTTGCAGGCAAGATTCCATTTACACATTTGTTTATTCTACATGAAGTATGATTTGGGTAATTTCTTTTGCTACTTTTTACTATTATTACTGATGTTTTAGTCTATTTTGGTGCTCTCTCTTTGACTGACCCACTTTTCTGTCTATGTGGGGCATCTTGTATTGCAATCTTGCATGATAGCTGCTATATAATTAAAATTTGATTTGAATAGATTAGAAATACCACCTCCTCAAGGCAAAAATGACTGGAACAATACATGTGTACACAGGTGTGTATTGGATCTGAAGCTGACTGGCGATTGCAACCAGGCAACCATGTAATGCATTATATCACAGGCCTGCAGTTAGATATACTGGCAATCAAAGTTAACAGTAGTATAAATGTTACAAAGACTTCTGAACCAACACAGTTCATTGGTAGGTTGTATGAATAATAGTAAAGGAGACCGGGTGGTTTTGATGTCATCACTTAAAAACCTCTTAAACTATTTGGGTACCACTTTTATGTATGTAACATGTATCTGTGTGCTATTTGTTAACAGTCATTCATCAGTTGTTTTTTCAAGCAATATTAGCGTCACAATATTGGCCCTATTTACATGGAGATCATGCTACAGGGCCACTACTAAGTCCCTTTTTATGCCTCCTTTTTTTTCCACACAGAACCAAACCATGGACGCATCACACCTGGAGTGGTTTGTGACTATGGACAGCATGCCGGAATCATAGAAATAAGAGACGTGACGGGCGGGACATTTAACATAACAGCGTCTGCCTCTCGTATGACGTATAACATACACATCAGCAGCACTTTATAAAAAATAACAATGACATTAACATAGCAACAACAATCATTTACCATCTCTGTTATATGGCTTTTTAAATTATCATTATTATTATTATTATTATATATAAAGAGCCTGGCGTTCATTTTCAATATGAATGTAGTGCCAAAACATGTCTTCATTTTCTAAACCTAACCACATGCTTACCTTGCACAAGACAATAAATGTAAATATGAGGTGTTTTACCGATGTTGTAAGATTATTTTTAAAAAGGCTGCATACATCTAATGAGCAGAAATTGTGATTGGTGCGATATGAGATGTTACAATTGCCCCCAGTCTCCCCTGACAAAAAACAAAAACAATCTAAAACATATTTTCTGGTAGCTTCTTCATTTAATCCATAATCAGTCCTGTAAATCTTAATATTTCCTTGATTTACTTCACTGAACACTCTGTTCATCCTGTTGCATCAAATAGTAAACGTAGCAGTCCATGGCCATGTGTGTATTAGTGTGTGCAGCCCTTTATCAGGCCACTATTATGATGACTGCCCTGGGACAATAGGCTGGTCTGGGGTGATGATAATTACAAGTGACCAGGACAATACGGTCGCGTATGGAGGAACTAATACAATGAGAAGACACATACAAATAAAGCATTAACCCCCCCAGTCTTCCCTGCGATGAATGGCTGAGCGAGGACTGTCCTGGCTTAGGGAGGATGGAGAACCAAAACAAAATAATCATAATGCATTAGTACAGAATAATGCAGAAGTTATGCAATACAAAAAGAGGACCATAATGATATTACTCATCTTCGGGAGAAGGTTGCTGCAAAACAGGCTCAACTTGTTCCTAATTTAAATACCCATTTATTTATTTTAATAATGATTGCAAAGACGTTACACTGCAAAATCTGACAAGTTGAATTTGCTTTAAAAAAAATCAAAAAACTGATTGCCTTTCAAATGTAAGTAAATATAACTATTAATCTTAATTTACATTAACTTAATATGTTAAAAAAAATCTAAAATTGAGTTATATTTACTTAATTTTGTGAAGTTGTTACTTAAAAATGACAAGTTACATTAAACCAACCTTATACATTTTTAGCGACTTACAATAAATTGCGTTTTGTATCTGTATTCTAATGGTTGTATACATTCTAACTTCATTATTATCATTATTAATCAGTCATATTTGTATATTCTTAAACATGTAAAGTAAACACAGCTTGTAGATCTCCTAACTTCAATACTGTCCAAATCCTCTTTGTCATAACCAAGTTAAGTCAGACTAACTTGGTTCACTGAAGTTGCTAACATTTAGAAAGATCAAGGTAAGATCAAGGTTGTCATTTTTAAGTCGCAACAACTTTACAAAATTAAGTAAATACACCTGAATTTCAAGTAAACCTAACACTTTGATTTGAAGTAAACATAAATTAAGTGTATAGTTATATTTACTTTCCTTTTTCAAGACAATCAGTTTCCAGGATTATTTTAAGTAAATTCAACTTGTTGGATTTTACAATATAAGCTGACATTTAAGAAACTCAAAACTTCAGGGAACAACTCAGATAACATAAAGGCAAGTTAAAGGAAGTTGTCCTGTGACTTATGTGCAATAAATTCCCGCAAAAAAGCTGAAGTGCCACATTACTTTCTTTGACTGGCCGAGCACAAAGCTGATTTTATCGCTGGTTGATAAGACCAAGGTCTTGTATGTTTTATCACTAAGAAACACCCGCATTTGCAGCACCAGCAAGCCCCCCACAAACAACACATGCAGAGAGCATTTCAACTTCACTTTACACGCACCTTAAACACCAATTAAGCAATTGTTTACTTCGTCCAGATATGTCAGTTTCCTTCTCCTTTTCACCAGAAGAGAAGTAACTCACGCATATTGTTGACAGAAAGCGTTTAGCGCGGACGGTCAGGCGAAACGCGCCTTTAACAAGTCCACTGTGTAGTGGCATGGTGCGTTCATGAGCACCTCGTAAATCTCAGGTTCACCTACACATGCAGTCCTTGAGGCATCATTATTATCACAGCAACATTAAATTGAACAGTTTTCATTTGTAGCTTATTATAAAGCCACATTTTAATCATGGCATTGGTATTATGTTTTTTAATGGTGTAGATCTGACTACAAAGTGTATACCAATTTTTTTTAAAGTAGTTTATTCAAATCAAAAAAGGTCACAATGCATTATGTTTTCTGGCAATGAAATGACATCTTTTGATTTTAATCTGTTTCTTTGTATGTGAACTACATTTAAAAAAAAAAAAAAAAACATGTAGGCCTACATAGGCTATATGTACAATGTACATAGTCTATTTGTATTTTTCATATTTATTCTGTGTAACAGTGCTTTCCTACTGTGTAATAGGCTATCTTACCACTTACTGTGCAGTAAAATTTGTAGGCTGTATTTTGACAGTTAATATACTACACGACATGTGTGTATTTCAGTTATCCTGTGCTGCTATAATCGTGTCCATAGGCTACAGTGCCTCTATAATTAGATTTTCTATTAAATTTTATTGTGTTACTTTTTTATTTTATATAATTTGTATTTTGTAATATTTTATCTACTCATTAGGTGCTGTTACGTGTGACTTTCCCCAGTGCTGGATTAATAAAGTCTTATCTTATCTATGTTAACTTCTCCAGTTTTTAGTTTAAGCAGCAATCACAAAACCCTGGACGGTACCTGAAGTATACACCCCTGGACATGCGCAGTCGGCCGCACGCGCTCAGGGAGCGCCAAATTTACCGGGATGCGAGTGAGGGGAGGAGCAGTAGTAGAGGCTGCTGTAGTTTAAATTAATGTCAACCTGCCTCCTCGCCGGGAGAACAAACCCAGCTCTGATAGCGAAAGTACGAGCTCAGCGCAACCTGCGAGCCGCTCCACACACATTAACATGGCTCGGCGGCCGAGAAACAGGTAAGCTCACTCAGAACAATTCATTTTGTATGATTTTTAACTCTCTTTTCCCCACTGTGTGCCTGTTTTTGCTCAGGAAGTTACCGTTTTTCCCTCTCATGTTAAGTTAGAAATCGTTTCTGCTGGATACGGCGTGCGTTGAGGCATCATAGAAAAACTCTTAGTTTTAATTTAATTTTCATTATTTCGCCCTTTTTTAAGCTCTTTTGTATTTGTGTTTTTGTTTCTTAACCGTTAAAAAAGAGAGTGGTGGTGTGGGTGTCTCGCTCGCGCGCCCATGACAGGTGGTGGTCATCTGGCATGTGCGCTCCTCGCGCTGCTGTCAGTGGTGAGAGAGAGAGAGAAAGGGGTCTCTCTCTATCTCTCACACATACGCGCGCGCGCGCACACACACACACACACACACACACACACACACATACAGACGGATTAATAACATTAGGCGGGTGGACAGGCGCGTGCCACGCTGTGCGCGACATGGTGCGTGGACATTGGTTTTAATAGGAGCTTTTAATTAATACGAAATCAAACTATCTGTGCAGTATGGCGTTTTTGTGACTCTGTCTAAACGCACTCAGAGACTTGGATGTATTGTAAGACACATTTTAATATCCTAAATTTAGTGTTTGAACGATTTTGAATTGTTTTTATTTTATTGCGGGTTTTTTTTCGGTGACAATCAGCATCACAGACACCTTGTTTTTATTTCTACGTTGTTTTAACGTGCATGTTGGATGTTATACACTAATATATCTGGCATAAAGGTGATTTTAATCCTTGATAAAACTTGCATGAATGTTGCAGCAGCATCTCTCAAAGCGGGGGACGCTCAGTGTTATTTTGGAAACAGCGCTTTCACCGCGTCCTCTATGTGCACTTGTCTTGCTGGTTTTTTTTTTATTTCCCTTGTTTTGATGCAAAAGTCACCACAAATTTAACTTTTACTCACACCAGCCTTTCCTAATAAGCATCGATCGTCACCAGCTTTCTCTGCATTAAGCTTGCGTGTCAGGTTTTTACCAGTCATTGCCTCAGTGCGGATTATTGGTTTATTCTCGTGGTTTTGCACTGATAATCCGAGGAAAGTGCAAGTTTACGACTTCATGCATTGCGATAAGAGCAATGCTTATCATCAAACAGTTTCAGGTGCAGTTTTCAGTTGATTCATCGTGCTCAAAATGAGTGGAGCATGCTGTATTCGTTGTCTTTTGTTTGCTTGTTTGTGCACACAAAGTTCTCTGCAATTCATATTTCTAATTTAGTCTAGCTTTTATGTTTTACTAAGAGTAGTTTGACTGTTAAAATGAAAAAAACTAGCCTATTTTATACAACTGATGTGCTGAAAAGTTTAAAAGAAAAAAAGACTGCTGTGCATCACTTTTTGTGCTTCTTTGTATGGTCAAATGCTGTTTAATAGGTAGTCGTGCATTTGGGTAAATGGACAAAAATAAGGAAGATCATTCTCTTACATGCAGGCACGCATGCACGCACGCACACACACACACACACACACACACACACACACACACACACACACACACACACACACACATCTCTGTGGGGTTCCTGTTCACCTGTTGCTCTGTCTGACACCAAAGCACCCTACCTAGCTTCCACGTTGTCCATGCTCTACATTGTGATTGGTTAACCATCCACTCAGTCAATGTGTGTGTGTGTTTAGTGCGTGTGTGCATGCATGACTGTGCTGTACAATGCCACTGCAGGTCTGAACACGCCAGGGTCACGAAATTATGATCGCATGTGCCAATCCCAGTATCTGTGGTAACTAAAAACATTGGAACCTGTTCATCCATCCATCCTCCCCCTCCACCTCCCTCCCTCTCGCTGCTCTCTCTCTCTCTCTCTCTCTCTCTTTCTCTCTGTGTCTCTGTCTCACCCCTTGTGGGTGTCTTGGCTATAAGCCCTGCACCCAAACCTTCAAGAATGACTGGTTCTGTCTGTGTTGACACCTGATGAGTTAAAGAGTGGGCTGAGTTCTTTATACACTCTGTAAAGCGATGATTAGGGAGTAGTTTGAAAATAGACAGGTACTTATTGTGCTATTATTTACCTTCCTATTATCTTACACTATTCTATACCCAGCCTCCACCTCTTTTTAAAATGTGTCTTTCTGTCTCTCTCTCTCTCTGCAGTGTTTACAGTAGTGAGGAGGATGAGGAGGAGACTGAGATGTATGAACATGATTATGATGGATCTCTGGCCAAGGCGGGGAAGCGCCACCTTGGCAAAACACGCTGGACACGAGAAGAGGTACAAAACAATTCAAACCCTCAACACAAATTGTTTAACACGCCTCACATGTTGGATAATTGCCTCAGGAGGGATCACTTCCCAGGAACCTGGGAGCCTTTCCCTTATTGTCTGGTCTAACCACATTCTCTTACTATTATGTATAATTGCTACTGTTTATTGCACTGGCATACATGTGACACAACGGGATATGTCTTCTGTTTATTCAGGATGAGAAGCTGAAGAAACTTGTCGAGGTTCATGGATCAGAAGACTGGAAAGTCATTGCAAGCTTACTAACTGTAAGTACAAGGCCTGAGTGTACACATGCATGTACAAATGCACACAGATGATTACTAATCACCTCCTTTCCGACCTAACAGAATCGTACAGATGTGCAGTGCCAGCACAGGTGGCAGAAGGTGCTCAACCCAGAACTCATCAAAGGGCCGTGGACCAAAGAAGAGGACCAGAGGGTAAGAAACCTTCAAGAAAACCTTACAATGCACACACACTGTAGATCCATAAGCTGATAATACTCTGATTGCCTTGATAAAGCTAAGTAAATATAACTATTAGCTTTAGTTTTTGTTTATTTCACATTATTGTTAAGTGTACTAACATTTTAGTTGTATTTAGTTGTTTATTTTGCGAATTTGCTACAACTTAAAAAAGAGGAGTGAATAAACTTGTTCTTTGTAAGTGATAGCAACTTAAGTTTTTAAGTAAACCAATTTAGCCAGACATAACTGAACAGTTTTATGTTTTCTGCAAATTGGCTGAAGCTTTATTGAGTATTGATATTTGTGATAAAAAGATATGGAGTCTTGTTAAAATTTAAAGTAAAGTCGAAGAGAAAGGTTTAGTCTGAATATTTCTAGTTTTGTTAAAAAAAACATTACTTTATAAGGCTTTAATTAGTTTTGATTGTATTATTTTGTCTCTACAAACACTAGTTCTGTCTTAAGAAGCTCAGAATGGCATATTTTTAAATGAAAAGAATCCTGTGAGCTAATTATTCTCTGTTGTGCTTATCTTATTAATAAAATATAATCAGTTTCCATAATACTACTGTGTAAACACAACTGTTCAGTAAAGCCAGACTAACTTGGTTTGATTAAGTTTCTGCCTCTTAGAAAAACCTTACAAATTAGATATAAAGTAAACAAAATGTAAGTATGGGTTTCTTAGATTTTTTTTCCTAGTAAGATGAAACTTCAATCAGATTTTATTGTGCAGGACTTTATCCGTCACGTGCAAAATATTGAGAATCAATTCTAAAACCATGTACATCTTTTCATATTATAGTAGAAAGTAATATAGTTGAATACCACTTACAGGAAACAGGCAATCAAGTGTCATCCAAGGTAAAAAAAAAAGATTCTGTAGCAACTCCTTGGCTGCTGTTGCACATTTTAGTTTCCCAAAAAGTTACTCAACAAGTTACATGCTTACTCTCTTCAAACCTGAGAAGTATTTATTGAGCTAATCCAAAGGAGTTATATTTCCACCCAGATGCCACTGTAATGATTAGCAGAGAGGCTAACGTTCCACTGGAAACTCCCTCACCAGCAGGTGCTCACGTTTACCTCCAGAAAGTAAAAGATGAAGAAATAAGGAAGGAGGGAGAAAAGGAGAAGCATTCACTGACAGGATGTATTCGTTTCTGAGATTTTTTTTGCATAACTAATGGTTTTTTTTTGTCTTTTTCTCTTTTATTCTTCCTGCACACACACACACACCTGTGATCTTTTCACCTTATTTTTTTCACTCTGCTCCCCCTTCACTTCTCCCTCTCCTCCCTGTTATTGCTCCTTCCTTCCTCTTTCCTCATGCACCTCCACAACCATTTACTTCTCTTCCCTTTCAACGCTCTTCCTCCTCGCCTCTTGTCTTTCCTCTTTCTCTCCCCCCACAACACACACACACACACACACACACACACACACACACACACACACACACACCTACCCCCAGGTGATCGAGTTGGTCCAGAAGTACGGAGCCAAGCGCTGGTCGGTGATCGCCAAGCATCTGAAAGGGCGTATCGGTAAGCAGTGCCGTGAGCGCTGGCACAACCACCTGAACCCGGAGGTGAAGAAGACCTCATGGACCGAGGAGGAGGACCGGATCATCTACCAGGCTCATGAGAAGCTGGGAAACCGCTGGGCTGAGATTGCCAAGCTGCTACCTGGCAGGTAAGGCTGAGAATGGAGGAGGGAGAAAGGTGGAAAAAAGAGAAGTCAGATGAATCAGTGAAGCCTTGTTGGTTGACTGTGCAATGCTGCGGTCAGGGTGAAATAGAGGGGAAAGAGAAGAAAGAAATCAGAAAAGGGGTGAAATGAGCACACAGAATGATTTGGAGGAACAAGGCTAAAAGACCATTTCTGGATAGGGTGTTTTTGGAGAAAAAGGCTTGTGAATGACTAAAACAAAGGAAATGAGTGAAAAATGTGACGATTGTAAGTGCTCTGTACTGGTAACCCTTATCAGTTTTGTGCGTGTAAGTGCATGCATGATCAAGACTGGGTCTATCTGTGGCAGCCTCAGTGTGTGCCTGTGTTGATAATGCTATCAAGTACCATTCGAGGTCCAGGATGTCTTCGCAATTTGCATGCAGTATTTGTTTCGTAACGAAACTGTAAGTTCATACATGTTATTTATGACATCCAGGACTGACAACGCTATAAAGAACCACTGGAACTCCACCATGAGACGAAAGGTGGAGCAGGAGGGCTACCTGCAGAGCGCGACGAAGAACAGCAACACCTCGCTCTCCATCAGCCACGGCTACATCAAGACCAACAATCACATCATGGGTTTCTCCCACCACTCGTCCAGTCACGCGCAGCTGCCTCCCTTGTCACCGCTCCACTATCCCTACATTTCCGATGCACAAAGAGTGAGTGGAGCTTTAAAATTTGGGATTCTTGCAGGAGAAATATTGATTGTGTCAGGCGATTTGCTTATTTGACATGTTTCTGATAACAGGTACCGTTGCCGCTGGCCTTGCATTTGAGCATGCGGAACATTCCCCAGCCCGGAACCGCTGCTATACAGGTAAAAACAGCAAATTAACTCTTTAATTTATAAATATAGCAAAGCCGCAGGAGAACTGTCACTAAAACTCTGCTTTTTCTTCAGAGACACTATAGCGAGGAGGACCCTGAGAAGGAGAAGAGGGTGAAAGAGATCGAACTGCTGCTCATGTCAACAGAAGATGAGCTGAGAGGCCAGCCATCATTACCAGTAAGTCGTGTGTGCCATATTTAAGTGTGACAGCAGGATTTATGTGCCTGCATATTTGACCCGGGCTCTAAGAACAGTGGTTGGATGTGTGTGCTACTGTGAGGAGGAAACATCTGGGGGGTCTGTTTCTGCAAAAGTGATGAAATAGGACCTTATCACCATGTTAGTGTGTGCATGACCCCTTGTGCAACCCGCTACCCAGCACTTCTTTACATTAAAGTTCCCTTTCTTCTTCTCTTTTTCTCATTTGTTCAATTTTCACACCTCTTCCCTTATTGTCAGGCTTGCGTTTTCTCACATGTTCGTCTGACTTTTGTTTTTACAACCGCCCTTTTCAGGTTTCTAAGAGTAAGGCCTTAACTGGTTTTAAAACGTCTTAAATCAGTCTTTCAAAAGTCTTAAAAATGTTTGAAATATTGTAAGAAGGACTTCATTCTTTTCGGAAATTGTAAAATTCATTGTAACATCTCTAAATTATTGGTAACATCTACTTTGATTTAACAAGAATCAAGTCATAATAATTCAAGAAAAAAAGTCTTAATATTACTAGATCAATAATTTTACAATAAAAGAAAATGTAACATTATGTGATTAAACTTGTAAATTTACCAGGAAAGAAGTTGCAAATAAAGGCCAAAAAGTCACTAAGTATTTGTTTTAAAAAGATAAATAGATAAATAAACATTCAAAGTAGATCAGCCAACTTTTTTCAAATGAATAATAAAATCCTGTTTTATGTTACAGTATAAATTTGAGCAAAATTGTCCCGTCATTGATATTGATCAATGTTTTAGTTTCCTTTTTTTTCTTTTTTAAATTATTTTCATTGGTCTAAAATGCAATTCCGAGTGGGATTAAAAAAGGCTTAAATAGTCTTAACACACCATAACCTGTAGGACTCTTGCTACTGTGTTCATATTATCAGATGATTCATCTTTGACAGTTATTTCTTGGGCTCACTCTTTATATCCTTTTCTCCCCCAGATGAATTTGCCTTATCCCAGCTGGGTCAGCCAGAGCTCTTTGACCAACTGCTCAGATGGCGTAATGTTATTACCTCATCACCAGGCAGTCCACCAGGCAGCCCCTGCCCTGCCTCTCGACCAGAGCTGCCTCCCTGAGGAAAGCGCCTCTGCAACACGTGCCCATAGCAATAACGGCAACAACAATAACAACAACAACAACAACAACAACAGCAGCCATCACAGCAGTCCGACGTTCTCAAATACTCTTCCAGAGTTCATGGAGTGTGTCATCGATTCAGTGAGTACCTGCATTTACTTTGGTCATTTTTAGCGACTGTGTCACAATGGATGAAGATAGCTTAGCAAGTAGCAAAGATTTTAACAAGTAGTGGGCGTTGACCCATATTTTCCCGCCATTTTCCCAGAGCCTCCCCTCAGTGCATGAGGCCAGTACCAGGTGCACTCTCAGAACAGACAGGGTTTTGCCCAATCCGGGCTCAAGAGCTGCTCGCGGAGCATGGGCTGATTTCATCTGCTCAAATCCCAAGCCTTCGCCAGTCAGAAATCTTCCCTTTTCGCCCTCGGAGGTAGTTAAAGTAGCTGCGTGTGATCATAATCCATCCAATCACCAAACTGCCACCTGACCATATCAACAACCAATCATTCAGAACTAGCGTCTCTGATGTTTCATTTCAATCATTCATCTAGTGTAATTCCTCTTTTCTCCTTTCCTCTGCATTTCTGTAGTTCCAATCACAATCTTCCAGATTGTCACTGTTTTAAAACAAACCCATTAAACTACTTTGACTGATTGGTTTCTTTCCTTTTGTGTCACAGTTTCTCAACCAGTCCATGAGCCCAGAACACTCTGACAGCGACAGTTTACCAGTGAGCTCGCCTGTGGACTCCAAGCCTCTCATCGACCACACTATCAGGCCCCAGAAAGAGAATGAAATGTAAGTGGCTCTGTCTCAAATCTCTTATATTAAGCAAAAACGCAGATGTGCAGTAAATGAGGCTTTACTAATAGTTGTCTCTCTTTCTCTCAGGTTCAGAACGCCAAACATTCGCCGTTCGATCCTGGAATCTTCCCCTTGTACACCCACACCTTTCAGGTCCGCCCTGGCCATGCAGGAGGCCAAATATGGACCCCTCAAACTACTGGTGAGAAAGAGACTGCAGAAAAATATGTCATACCTTCTGCTGTGCTTGAGGAAGTGTCCTTGTGACTCACTGTCGGATTTGTGCTTTTCTAGAACTCCCCTTTGGAGCAGCAGATGGTAGAGTCCATCAAGCAGGAGCCGATGGAGTGCGCCATCGATCAGCCTCCTCTGAAGAAGATAAAACAAGAGGTACTTTTTACTCAGCTTAAGCACATATATAAGAAATTTTAGCGTTTATGTCGAGAAATTGCAGACAAATGTACTTTCAGTTTGCATTTTATTTATATTTATTTAGCAAATTCCATAAATTATACAAGTTTTTCCAGTTTTGCAACACACTCTTGATCAACTTAAGGAATATTTGGAAGTCAGTGAAGATCAGTGGCATTTTTTGAGCCTTCTATGTATGTACCCGAGTTTGCATGACTTGATATTTACAATGAGGTATTTTGAATTCTAGGTGGAGTCTCCATGTGAGAGGAGCCCGTGTATGCAGTGGGAAGGACAAGACCTTCACACGCAGCTCTTCTCCCCGAACGGCCCCGCACAGGAAGTACCTGTAAGCATAGCTTTTGACATCACAGCTGATGTTCTCTAAACCTTAATTACTCACAAATATCCACAAACTTTGACCTTAAATCCTGTTGTTAAAATATGTTTTTTGTATTTTCATACAGGATCTACTTACCAGCTCATTACTGAGTGAAGATGGACACAAAATCTACCACCTTCCTCACAGAGGCATTGGCAGCCCACTACAGGTGTGTATGAGTTTCTGTGTATAAATTTGTAAAGTGCTCCAACACAGAGTCCTAAGACGTGGAAATGAGTCAGCGTTTCAGCACCCCTGGTTCCCTCTTCTCAAAGACATTGAGTTTTTTTAATGGGTCTTTGGTTAGATGCCTGAAATAAGGTCTGTCGCTTACACGAGCTTAAGAGACTTTCACATTTTGTTTTAAAAGACGTCAGTAAATATCCCACATGTGAGTAGGGTTGCAGCGGTAAACTGGTTACAAGGTGTACCACGATATGAAAAACTGATGGTTATTATGCAGTGTATGTTTGCTTTTCTATGGTACTGAAAAAACACAACTGGATGGAGAATCTCACTTTTATTTTGGCTATTTTGAAAAGGGAGACGTTTTACACATACTTTCAGTTTTAAGAATTTTTTTCAATTATGGTAAAAAAACAACTTGTGTTTACATTCATATAAGGGAAACTGATAATAATAATGATACTTATAATAATGCTGTAGTGCTGTAGGGTCATTATATTTTGAATAATTCATACGGTTGCAACCCTTATGATAATTTTTGAAACTTTTATGCGTCTTTTGTTAACAAGTGGCTAAATGAGACTACGAAACGTCATCACGCTGAATACGTCTTAACAGCCTCATTGTGGTGGCCATGCTGAGATATGCAACTGGTTTAGTTCGTTAATTGCCCAGTGTTAGCTTTTTACTTCTGCCAATTGCATTTTGGCTTCAAAAAAGCTTATTTTCTGCAATAATCCAAAATCCAATGGAAAAATCCTATTCACTTTTTGACGAGAAAACCAGGGTGACACTAACTTCTCCATCAGCCAATAGAAAAACATCATCCTTTGAGCACACTATTAATTTAAGTTTAGAAATAATACAAAAACTCACCACCCTCTCTTTCTCTTGCCAACAGCAGCTCAGCTCCTGGGAGCAGGTGACCTGCGGAAAAACAGAGGAACACGTTTTGGCGTCAGAGCAGAGTCACAAGTACATCAACACTTATCCTACGAGGACACTGGTCATGTAGACACATGAGACACATGTTGAACTGCAGAGATCAACACACCCTGCGCTGGACGCAGCGCCGCGGATTACATTTTTGTTGTGGTACAACAGTTGGGAGAGGCTTTTTGCCATCAGTGTTTTTACACTCACACTTGTTGGATTTCAACCAACCAAAGACTAAACTTTTTTTTTTAGGAAATCTTTTATATAGAATTTGCTCTGGGTTCTGTTGTACATCTTATTACTTTTGGTTTTGTTGTTGTTATTATTGATGTTGTATTATAAATGGGTAACGGTGGCTATATAATTTGCATTGGGCTGTATTATTAATTCCGAATTTTGACATTAATATAAAGAACAAGTTAATTTATTTCTTTTTGTTTTGATAATGATGTTGTTGTTTTTTACAATTGGCCACTGGAGCAGTGTTGTAAGTTAAGTATTTAAGCCCTGTTAGCATTATCATAATCCAAAGTCATGTTAATGAATTCAAAACTGACAGTTAATGAATTCAAAACTGACTGATACTTTTCTGTTTTTTTCTGATTTTTTTTTTTTTTTTACTGGCTTCAATGTGTCTACTGAGAATTTCACGTGTTTGGTCTGTGCCACCTCATGTAAACACTTAACTACTGAGCAAGAACAGTCGTTACATGATCATGAATGATCATGTTTTAAGGGGCCAGCTTTATTAGTATTACCATGGCACCTTTATTTCATAAAAAACAATTTCAAAAAGTTTTCATTTCAGTTCATTTCTGGCCATCACAGTATCCTGAATGGAGAAACACTGAACAAACATTATATGTGTTTAAAATTTTAAGTATATTTATTTATACTTTTAAAAAAATCTTAAATGAGCTTATATGTTTGAAACCATGAGCTTCACCCAGTAAGAGTAAGACCAAGCTGCACTTGAATATTCTATTCTCCATTAAAAAAAAAGCAAGAGTACTAAACACTGATATTTTATATTATGCTACAAACGAATCCCAAATGAAACTTTTGTATGTTTAAAACATTTCTTTTGTATTGTTGTATAATGCATTTTCAATCAGTTTTCTTACTAAAACTGCAGTAGCCCATGTCAAACACTTAGCAGACAATCTTTTTTTATACGCCTTGTTTTTATACTAGCTTTTGAGCGGAAAATGATTTTATAAAAGCATTTATACATGCCAAGTTTTCATGTTTTTATACTTTTCTATACTGCCTAGTAAATAAAGTGTGTTGTTTTTATTACATGCTTGTTTCCAGTGTCTTTTTGGGAATACTATTTAAAGGTCTCATGTTGTCAGATTTTTATTTCTTTTTAAATCTATAGCAGGTAGAGCAGCTATCTAAAAACTGAAAGTATCAAAATGCTTCAGAGAAATGCACACTGTCTGAATTCAGAAATGGTGCCTTTAAACGAGCCATAATGGTTTTGTGTATTTGTGATGTCACAAATATACTATAAACTAAAAACATAAACATTCAAAAATGGTCCCTTTGTATTTCCTGTTTGAGTGTTTTGTAGTGTATGCGAATGACATCCGCTGATAAGAAGTTAACATTGATTTAAGCTGCTTAGCAATACAGTTTAAGTGAAAAGACTGATCTATCTATAGACCAAATCGCAATGTTTAGTTACAAAAACTTAATGGTAGAAAATCCTTGCATGGCACAAATGAAAACGGCGCTGAGCAGACGCTAGTCTTAGTTGGTTTTAAGCACCTAAAACGGCCCACCAATAAAACAGAAACAAAAGAGTTGTAATATTGTCATTAGCGCAATTTTAATATCTCATTTCGCCGCCCCAAAACATCCCCATGTGCGCCGCAATCCACATAAAGCAGGGAACTAAGCTAAAAAACACGCTATCATAGCCCAAAACAAACCATATGATTGGGTTCACCGCATCATTGTAGCTTTGAAATAATTTGAGGTCAGCTCAACTTTGGTGTGTAACGCGTCAAATGTCAGGTGTCAGTTTGTATCATCATGTCGCCGGGTTTTATTGAAAATATATTGTAGCCTGTTGCTGTGTTGCTCGTAGCGTGAATGCAGCATGAGAGCAAACTGGGCTTAAAGAGACAGAGGCTAAAAAGCAGCATTTCAGACAAAGGGTGAATACAGGTATATTTAGGCAGACAGTGTGAGAGAAATGGTGTATTTTTTTAACATTAAAGAATGTAAACATGTTCTTATAGAAACACAAAATAACTGTATGAACCTGAAGATCAGCATCGTAAGGGACCTTTAAAAAAAACCTACAAGTTAAAGATATAACAGTGATCGCAATTCAACAGCCACCCCTCAAAGACAACAAATAGCATTTCATATATTTAAGCTGCAAATATGCTTTTATTAGTCTTTCCTTTCGTACAAATAGCCTGTAGTGATTTAAGTTACACATGTAAATAACACTGAAGGCACACCATTGTCTGGAGTGATTCTTCTGTTTAGAGTGAATTAACTATTTGCTCTCTGGTGTCTCCTTGCTATGCAAATTTTTTTGTGAGGACTGTAGTATTCAAATAGCCCCCCCCCCATCCACCCAACCCACACCACACACACACACACACACACACACTCACACACACACACACACACACACACACACACACACACACAATCCTGCAAATACAAAGGTTTGTTGTCATAAAGTTATCCCGAGCATATCATAAAAATTTCCCTCCATCTGCCAATTATCAAGTAAAGTGTGGAGTTATGAAGGTAATAAGCAAATGTCCCAACCGTCCTCTTTTTCTGCGGATAAGACGGACCACTCACGTGAATGTTTCAGAAACACAAGGAGGAATTCTGGTGAAGCTAACTGCCTTCAACTCCTTCACACACCTAAATGTACTGTGCACAATTACTGTATAAAACACCATTGCTCTCCAACAACACACATTCACATGTGTATGAGCTCCACATTTAGTCTCTTGAGGAGACTTGTTTTCCTGTGAGGCCACCAAAGCCGAGGGGGCCCAGACTCAGACCAGGAGCTATATTTACACCCTCCTCTCCCTGCAGCCACCTGCACACCCACCTCGCCCTAATCCAACACAGTGCCCTCAAATATAGATTTCCATCTCAAGTATCGGAGGGATGCATATACAGAAATGACATTCATCATGACGAACACACGACTGACAGGAACTGTGATGTTTAAGAACAGAAATAGTTTCCTTGGGGGCAAATGCATGCTTGCTGCAGCTTTAAGTAATAAATATGCAATATATTCATATTTTGAACCCTTTGAAACCTGATTGGCTTGATTTCTTTCAAAAACATTAGATGAAGGCAATGAGCAATTTAATAAGTAATGATCCCAAATTTGCAAGAAATTAGAAAAAACAAAACACAAAAAAAAGCCTTCTTTTTGTGAGTGTGTTCTTGCATGCTTTTCCCTATAATGAATTCTGATGACATACAAAGACACACAGTGATTTTGTCCCTCACAGTCTGACATAAAATCTCTATGAATGTAGTTACAACCCCCCCCCCCCCCCCCCCCCAATATATATATATATATATATATATATATATATATATATATATATATATATATATATATATAATAAAAATAACTTCTTTGTCTCCTTTACACAAGTTAACAATAATAAATAACCAACCCTTCCTTTTAAATGTGGTACAAAACAAAATGACTGCACTGTTAAATATTTGACATGTATAAAGGTATTGCCACGTATTGAGTGCGCATCAGTGCTCAGAGCCCGTTCCAAAAGAAATCAAACCAATTTGCACAGGTTTCAAAGGTTAAAATACCTGTGAACGCACCACAACAAAACAGATACTGGCCGAGGTTTCAAAGGGTTAAAGTTATATACAGCTTTACCATCAATAATAACATACTATTACCACTACTATTACTACTACTACTAACAATAATAAAAGTAATAATAACAATGAAAATAAGTTATATAATGCTTTTCTATACCAGAGTTATAATACTAGCATAAAATATTAGAAAACAAAATATTTATATTTCGAGAACACAAAATGCAATAAAACAGAAAATGCATTAAAAGAGAGATAAAAAACAAAGAGTACTTTTCCATTAGAGTAGTCAGACAGCAAAGACATGATGAGTTATAGTTCCTGTCAGCAATTGTAGTGTGTGGTTTTGTGTGTGTGTGTGTGTGTGTGTGTGTGTGTGTCTTGTGGAAAGAGGCCAAAGCAAGAAGCAGACTTTCACATTGGGAATTTCACCATCTTCTACTACACCCAAAAGAAAAAAAAAGCCCCAAACCCCACGAGATTTACAGACACCTGCTTCCACTGAGTGAGAAGGCAGCTGCCTGTGTGTGTGTGTGTGTGTGTGTGTGAGTGTTTGTGTGTGTGTTGGGGTTTATTGACAAAAACAGTATAGACCTAGATAAAGATGGATATTGTAAGATGCTGTAGTGCCAAAAGGACAGATTGATGTCAGTGTATATTAGAATTCAAGCTGAGACCAATAAGAAATTTCTTACACGTGACTGTAGAAAATAAGACCTCATTGATCGGAAAAGTAAAACTTCAGCGTCGGCTCCTTTTATCAAGTTAATAGTGAAACAGTATATGAGGAATGTGACTGCGTTATCACCAATAGTGCAGCGCAGCAATCATTTGATAGAGGCAAAAGGAGAGTTTGATAGTGCACAGTATCAAAACACTGGGTTACAGTGCAATCACACTGATATTGAATTTTGTCAATGTTTTTTGCATCAAAGGTCATTTCAGTTTACAGGAGTGTTTTTTTCCCCAAAGCCCAAACAAAAACTAAAATATAAAGTACATAAAATAGCAAAGAAGAGCAAATAATTTCATTGGTCATAAATAAAAGTGTCATATAGAAAAGTTAAGGTCAGTGACTAAAACATTATAATTAAGAAGAAGTGAAATTATGATATCCGTGGATGGAGTAATGAATAGGCCTTTCTGGGCACAGGCCCAGGGGCCCAAAGTGTCAGGGGCCTCACTGGCCTTCACCAGCACAATGTAACTCAAATAAACATGTAGTGAACATGAAGAGACACATTAGGATCATAGAGATGCAGAGGATCGAAAAGAGAGACAAAATGACAGGAAACCCACCCTGACTAAAATGACCTAAAAAGAAATTTAAAACATCCTCAAACACCAAATTAAGTCTAAAAAGAAAACAAACTCACAAAATGACTGCTGACCCACAACAACCAAAAAGGCATAAAATAACCTAAAAAAAAGAAAGAAAAAGAAAAAACAACCTCAAACAAACAAACAAAATAAGTACAAGAAGACAGAACAACTGCAAAGAGATACAAAACAACCAAAAGGACACAAAATTACCAAAGAAAAAAAAAGAAAAAAGAAAAAAAGAAGAAAAGAAAAGAAAAAAAGACAAGAAAGACTTAAAAGACAAAATTACCTGTACATAACCCTTTTAATGTATGGACCAAAAAAATCTGAATCAAAAACATGACCAAGGTGGTTGTATTTTACATTTAGGTGTGTGTGCAGCTGCTTTAGTCTAACTTTAAATTATATATATATATATACACAGTATATATATAAACCATTCCTACCCTTTTCAACAATAAAAACATTAACCAACCTTTTAGCATAGGAGGAAATGCCAAAATGTCAGGTATTTCTGTCACCCAAATATGTCTGTCAAAATGTTCCCCTTTAGCAAAGGTGTGTTCAGTTGTGCCGTCTCTTCTTGGATACTGGTTTAACTTTCAGTGGCATGGCAACAAGGATGTGAAAAATTTGCCGCAAAGAAAGATAAATGAAAGAAAAAAGAAAAGAAAAAGGCATGACTTCTAGATGTAATGTGTAACTGATAAGACAACTTTTTGAATGCAAACAGGAGCTCCAGATTTCACTATCACATTAAGACTTCATTTGGCAATGCTAACTTTTTGACACAACAAAGACAGGTTAAAACATTTTAAAAAGTTTCATATGATGATGGTACATTTTCTACAAAATATTCAGCTCTAAATGTCAAAGCAGAAGTTCACTTTCACTACTTTTCTCTTTTATACCATCCTCCTTTCCCTTTTCAAATCAAACATGTCTGTCGCAAGCAGATTGGCTCATAAATTCAGTTTGACGTGTCACAATAGATTTATAGCCGGATGTTGCAGGAGTGGCGGGCTCCTGAATGCGCGTGTGCACTTTTGCAAAACACACACACACATTTTATGAACTCACAAGCTGGCCAGTGTGGCCCGCATAGATTACTCTAGCCTGATTTCCTCATTCCCTGGGTGCTGTTGTGGTCGGAGATACTCAGGCAAGAGCAGCCGCTCCCTGCTGGCAGCGGTCAGGTAGGAGGGCTGGGCTGGGCTGGCTGGGCCTGATAACTACTCTACCCATCCATGGCACAGAGGAGAGGAGAGGAGAAGAGAGGAGGGCAGAGAAGAAGACAAGTGATGAAAAGACGCAGAAAAACATGGGGGTTCAGTGACACAAGGCTTGATTCAGTGAAGCTTTAGTTTCTTTGTGTACTCTGATTCTGCACCAACAAGGTCAAGAAATCAAACAGAAAATTAGAAGTTTGAAAACAAAGTGGACATATGAGCCTAGTGTGCAAACATGACTTTTTATAGAACTAACAAATAATGAAGTGTTATAACAGTAGTTTGACATTCAAGCAAATATGCAGCTTTAGAAGAAAATGTGAATTACAGTCTTACATCTGTATGTTGTAATTTAAGTATCGGTGATGATTTCGGGGGGGAGCACATCCACTGAAGAACACATTCGTATGCATGCATGCATTTGTTTCCATGTTCGCATGCATTGGTCTTCCCCAAAAAACATGAATGTAGCAGAGGACTTGTATTTTGACAAAAATAAACACATTTACACCATAACTAAATGCAGAAAAGACACAAATTGGTGCATAAAAATTCACCAGAATGTAGGAAATTATGTGTTTGATACTAAAAACTTTCTGACGGAGGACCCTGAAACCCCCGTTTCATATGAGTCACCCCATATGTTGAAATGAAACCTGCGCCTTTGGCATTATTTAAGGAGCAGGTCGGGTGCTAGTAAGCTTAGATTAGAGTGCAAGTGCAAGCCGGGGAAAAGATCTAGCTAGTTAAAAGTTTAATGAGCAAAAAAAAAAAAACTGCCTTCAAACCACTCTAAAATGCATCTAATGACTAGTTGTATCTCATTGGTTTAATCCTTACAAAAACAAAAAGCTTTAAAACAAAAACTAGTGACTTCATAGGGAGTCAAATGCTGTAACTTCTTCAGTTGCCAGGCAACCGGCAGAGTACCTCACTGGACAGCTTGGTAAACGTAGGATTCCCTAAAATTTTGCGTTGTGTCGCTTTGTCAGTTTAATAACCTAAAAAGTGTATTTTTTTACATAATCATAGCTTTAATGCCACCTTTAAACCCACAATAGACCTCATGTCTAACTGTAACTTCAAACAGAGATTATTTTTTACAATTTTTTGCTGATCATTGGTTTAGGAAAATACACCTCCATTTTTGTGGCATTCTGATATTAATGTAGTTACTGCTTCAGTTTCAGGGTCGTGGTATTCACATGTTCACGCAAGCCCACTGTCACACTGTTATGACAATTGTAGACTATTTACAGAGCAAAGCCAATATTGCAAAACATTGTAACATTGTATTATTTACACCTGTGTTTTACTCAGATTTTAATCTGATTTATTCAGGATTTACACATGTGAATGGGAGGAAACCAATCCAGTCACCTGAATAAATGTTGCAATGCACATTTCTGCAAACCACAGATACATTACATTTACGTTGCTACATGAGAGATATGTTGAAACTTGATGTTTCTTTTCATTTCCACAATGCTGTAGTTAACATGTGGTTAGGTGTAGGCTCAGGTATGTTAAGAAAATGATCATGTTTTGGCTTGAAATGCCTACTTTTGGTGGCACAATCCTGGCAGGAAATGCAGTGAAAAAGCAACGTTTTTTAATGGCAGTGTCTCAACAGGAAAGGTAGCAAAAAAAAGGTTTTTTCGTGGCATTATTCGAGCAGGAAACGTGGCAATGTCTCAGTAAAAACAACCTTTTTGGTAACTCTACCCTAGCAGATAACAGCAATGTCCTACTAAATAGCAACTCTTGTTTGTGGCAGTATCATGACTGTAAATGCAGTGATAGGTTGCTAATAACAGACGCAACTTCAACGTTGCATTGTCACTGTAAAATGCAATCGCTTTTCGTAGCGCTGTAAAGGCAGGATATGCAACCATGTCTCAATAAAAAAAACAATCTCTTTTTGTGGCGCTATCCTGGCTGGAAATGCAATGATGGGCTGCTAATAACCGTTTTTGCTGTTTTATCTGGTTGTTTTTGTTGCTGTCAGCTCAAATACTACGTCCCTTTAGAAAGGTTAATATGAAACATGACGCATACAAATTTAACATGTCAGTGTTGCAGAAAAGTACAATACCAACATTTTCTCCTGGCGACTGGGCCATATGAACCAAAGGATTTTTAAAAACAGAGAAAACATAGGTTCTTGTGATTCGAGGATGAAAAAAATGAAATAAACTTCAAAATAGTACACTAAGGTAAAGTTTCTTTCACTTTATTTAATTATTTAATTGAGAACCCAATTAATTAAGAGTTAATGAAAATTTTGTACGATCAACCACCTGACTTAACGTATACATATACAGCATGTAGTAAATAAGGCCATGGTCTTGACTGCATGGTTCATTCAAAAAGTGCTCAGTGTGGAAAAAATATGCTATAAATAAAAATAGTATGAGACAAGCCTGCCCTGAATTCACCCCGTCAGACTCACAAATAGGACAGTGCGACCTATATGTGACCGAACACCACAAAGTCAGACGCATTTAGTGGCTGATCATTCAAATGAACTTTTACTCCAAAATTATAGCATACAGTGCTTTCTTTTTCCTGGTGTGCAAAGACCATATAGGTTATCTCTTTAGAAGTGTGTATGTGTATGTGTGTGTGTGTGCATGCACGTGTTTAAACTAGGGTCCTTCCAGAGTAAGAATAGATGCTTTTTTAACACCGTTTCCTTTTTCGGTTGTCCGTTTGCAGATAGAGGTAAAGGTGCCAGACCCCTGCCCAAAACGTCCAAGTCTGCAGCCACGTGAAGACCAAAACACACGGACTGTAGACGAAATGACCCATATGCACCCGCTGACTCACAATCACAAAACGCACATGCATGCATCACAAAAAAACAGAGCTCACAGATTGAGCAGATAGACACGTGGACGTGGAAAGAGAGACTGAGGGTGAAGAGATAGGAGGGTACGAGAGGTGAACACAGAGATGGGGACTGTTGGAGCTGCTGCTGAGGTGATTAGACCCGTCTCTAACAGTTACTGTCTTCCCAGATTTGGCTGACATTCGTTTGGCCGTTTGTTTGTTGTTTTTCAGGACCAAAAAATGTATAGAGCAATGTGCCTGCTGCCGATAGCCCATAACAATAACTGTAAACATTTGAAAAAGTGGGTCAGGATGGCCAAAGTCGTGCCAACAGTTTCAAAGAGCAAAAACAGTTGTTTGGCCAGTCGATAAAAGAGGGGGGATAAACAACAAAATAAGGGGGCAGACCAGCAGAGAAGAGCGAGAGTTGGGTTCTTTGTTTGCTTACATCATAAATTAATAGACTCGATCCAAAGTGATGACATCACCACAGATATTACTTCCACCATAGGCTCCTTAAAGATTTCAAATATAATTTTTGATTTAGGTTTTGGTTGCAAAGTCACACATTTTGTGAAAATCAAAGAAATAATAATATATTTTTTAAAAAATGCATATTTGATATAAGGACATGTGACTTAAATTTGAATTTAATTATTTTGATAAATAATGTGAAATTATTAAAAGTTGCCCTTGGAAAAAATGCTTAAGATTTAATAAAGAATATTGACTAGGATTTTTGATTTTTGGGAGCAAAAGTAAAAAAAATGATGTAAATAAATGGTTACTCATATGTATTTAACATTTTTACTTGATAATTATGTGTCCAAACTAAAAGATCTTGGCATGGGTTTTTACAGTGTATATGGCAATAAGAGACAAATCATATATATGTATGCTAAAAAAACAACATATTTTACAGTATTTAAATCATCCTGACCTAATTTTGGAGATGTTATCTAGTAGCTTCTGTTTGACCCTTTACTTTTTACACCACATATAGAAAAGCAAGTGCAGACAGAAAGATGTGAGAGACGATCCCCGACATCAAGATGGCTTTTAACAACTTTTTCTTCAAATTAAAATTGAAAACATGGAGGAATTAAAAAAAAGAGGTATCTACGCTGCAAATACATCTACCTCATTTAAGCAGGTGTGAGTTAAACATGGCAACCACATACGCACACACACACATATACAGACATCCCCACAGCCTTCTGGTGCTGAGTGTGTGGTCAGGTTTGTCACCCAGTTCCCTGACTTGCTGAGGCGGAGGCCCTTTCCCAGCAACACCCCTTAATACACACACATACGCACATACACACATACACACACTCCAGACACTTCCACTTCGACCTCATTTTGTCTACTTTCACATTGGCTTGTCTGGTTTTCTTTATTATTATTGACAAAAACACAGAGGAAGATTTTTTTCCTAACACTCTGTAGAAACTTGGACGTAACTAGAAATAGTCGCTGTGAATTCAAAACAAGTCTGGGAATTTCTGTGTGTCAATGTGTGTGTGCTACTGTTTATATGTCTATTTGGGTTCAGGATTGGGGGTCGGGGGGGTCATGTGGCTAACTTTTTGTCTTGAGAACTTGTGCTTACATACAGTCACAAGTACCCACACACAAACACTCTCTCACACACACACACACACACACACACACACACACACACACACACACACACACACACACACAGAATGACATGCTTTCCCGCTCAGGCTTGGTCCAGCTTCCCTATTCACCTGGGTAAATAGAGCAGAAGGAAGGGCCTTTCAATGGAGCCCACCACACACACGCATGCACATGCACACACACACACACACACACACACACACACACACACACACACACACACACACACACACACACACACAAACACACACACACTCAACATAACCCCACCCTGCTCTGCCATCACTATAACTGCACACAAACATTTCAATTCTTCCTTAATCCAACATCCACGTCCACATATATCTGTCTCCTAAAACACTCTCCTCATTTCCTCTCCTCCCCTTGTCTCCTCTCCTCCGTCCGTCCACTCCATTGTTGTTTCTAAGTGATCCTGACAAGTCGATTCACACGGCATGATCACGCCTGACCAGCTCGATTTAGGACACTTGTCACCGGGGTCCCCAAGCCGTCGATAAATCTGCCCTCAACCCGCCCTCCGCCACTCACACACCCCCTTCAGATACACCCCCTACTGCCCTTGAACTCGTTTGGAGGGTGGGTGTGGTTGGAGGTAATGGGGTGAAAGTTGTGTGCATGTGAGCAAGCAGGAGTGGGCATAATTGCACCAATGAGATAACAATACTCAGACCTCAGGCTTGTTTGTGGTCTGCAGTCCAAAACACAAGGCAGGCTGAAAAGGCAAATGCGCACAAACACGTGGAGAGGCAGACACACTTTTTCTTTGTATGCATGACACCTGTTATGAAATTAAGCAGCAAACAGAGAGGTTACTGTCTCATCCTGACATCATTAACTCTAAGTTAGACAGCAAATGTTCCTCTGTACAGTTTCTCTTTTCTACTGTTTGTGTGTAAGCACGTGTGTGTGTGTGTGTTAGTGTGTATGTGTGTGTTAGTGTGTGTGTGTGTGCGTGTGTGTGTGTGTGTGTGTGTGCGTTTGTGCGCGTGTGCGTGCATGCAGAGGACATATGGGAGGAAAGTGCATGATGAGAGGGACAAAAACAACAGCGCAGCTGGCCCTGAATGCATCACACAGCTTTGTAGGACAGAACTGAGGTGTTTGGAAAATTGTCATTAATGACAAGCTCATATGGATGCGCATTTCACACACACACACACACACACACACACACATAAACACACAACTTTTTGTTATACTTGTACAATACAGTGCAATACATAGGAGGCTGTATTATGTCATGTATCATTCAAACTGTTGATACAAGTCTGACAATAATTGCTGACTGCTAAAAACACAAGAAAGCTCTATTAACCCTTCTTTCAAAAACATGGATAGAAGGCAATGAAACATGAAAGAAGAAGTGACCAAAATTTAGCAAGAAATAGTAAAAATTTGGAAGATTTAAGAACATTTAAGATTTAGATTTAACATATAGCATTTAGAATTAATATTTAACGTACAACATTTAGATTTAGGATTTTACGTTTAGATTTAACATATAACATTTAGATATAACTTTTAACCATTAAATAGAAATTTATTTTAAAAAAATAAACAGTGACATAATCTTGAACATATTTTTTCACAAAGAATAAATCATACAAAGTTCGCAAATATTGCTCTAAATGTGATTAAAAAGTGACTGAAAAATTCACACCTCTTTAAAAATATGTTTTAGAGCTAAATGTGGAGAAATGTTGTTTCTAAATAAATAAATTAACACCTTTGGCTGTAATTCAATGATATTTTGCATTAGTCCTCACTGTTTCTTCAACATACAAATTCCTCTCAAATCATGTAAACTTTCTTTTATTTGAAACAACTTTTAGATAGTATAGGGTAGTAGTTTATTTTCAGCTGTGTACATGATTTGAACCATTTTGAAATCATCTGGATCTTTGAATTTAAGTGCTTTTAATTCGATAAAGAGTGAGTTTGTTGGTTCTCTGTAAACTACATGCAGTAAGTGGCCAAGTGTGCAGAGGTGAGAAAGTATGCAATAATTTAAGTATTTATCAAGGTTTTCTCATTCTGCAGGCTACCACTTTTTATGCGTACAAGACTGTGACATCATGAATGACTTTGAGGAGCAACTTTCTGAAAACGCGAGTCTTTAACTCCTTTTAATGATTCATTGTGTCTTATCCTTCTCTGTTTGTCATAAGTGGTATAGCCCAATGCTCTAATACACATACATATCATTACATATCGCAACAACTCCTGTCTCACTTCACATCAAGTCTCATCATAAATGCTGATGTAATTGTCTTTCTTTCCTCTCATTTCTTCACTGGAAGTTCACCACAGGAAGAGAAGACAGTGCTGACAAAGTAACAGCTAACCCAGATGTTTAAGAGTGTGAATGTATGATGTCTGCAGTGTGTGTGTGTTTGTGTAAGTGTGCACGTTTAGAGTGAACAAATGGATCATGCCAAAAATGCTCTTCTTCAACATTTAGTGTTAGGAGAAGTTGTAAAAGGCCTGTGGGCTCAACAGTCGCAGTGACAGAAGAGGCACAAATGCAAACAAAAGAAGGAGAAGAGGGAGAGTTCTCAGAAAAGCAGGAAACTCCATGATAAAAAAGAAGTGATAATTACATACTGCAAGTTCGACTTATTGCTATATTTTTCTCATATTAAAACATTTCCTGAAACAGAAATGGTGGCATCTAAATGAGTAGCTCTCTCTCATTGTTTGCTGAGTGGGTTCTCAATAGAAATTATGTTATTAATGGCGGGAAGTTCTGAGCAAACAGTGTGTGATCGTGTGTGTGGGCGTGTGTCAAATGTACTGAGCAATGCAGACGGCAGCTCTTGTGACACCTGTCCCCCTAAAGATAAGAAAAGAGATACCAGACAGCTTGCAAGGTGTGTTTCACAAGTCCTATCTGAGTTGATGTATCTTGAAAATCACATGGCACACCAACATGGTGCTGACACACACATGTATGTAGACATGGTGAAAGTATCCATTTATATTTCTCTATGTCTGTCTATCAATCTAAAATCTATACAGTGTTTTCTTTTCCCCCAGTTGACAGAAAAAAAGTTGGCATTGTACATTTCTGCAAAAGGATACATTAAATTTGTACATTAATTTGTAGCGGGTATGTTGAAACATTACATTTCAACTACGATGTGGTAAATGTGTGGTTAGGTTAGGTTCAGGCATGAAAACCACATGATAAGGAAAAGATAATGTTTTGGCTTAAAATGCCTGCTTTCTGTGCCACTGTTCTGGCTGGAAACACAGGGGTGTCTCAGTGACAGTTTACTGAAAACATGTTTGGTGACTAAAAACATCTATGTTCAGTGGTTTAAAAGCAGCTGGAAAAACAGTGATGAGTCACTAAAAATACACATTTGGTAATTAAAACTCAAAATCTGCAAGGCTAGAGAGCTTCTGGAAAAACAGTAACAGGTCGTTAAAAACACCCATGTTTAGAGCTTGCTAAAAAAAACACTTAGTTTGGTGACAAAAAATCAGCTGAAAAATCAGCAACAGGTTGCTAAATAAAACTCCCATTTGATGGCTAAAAAGCCGCTGAAAGACAATGACATGTTGCAAAAAAAAAACCAAACCCAAAAACAGCAACAACAAAAACATGCTTGGCCAAAAATCAGTGAAAAAAACAGCAACGACTTGCTAAAATTAAAACTGTTTGATAGGTGTTGGTGTAATACTAAGTGGTTGGGTAGGTTACCAAGGCGGAACTAGGTATACTCAAACATATTCCAATGAGTTTTTGGCTGATAGGCGGCTATACTTTGTATACCTGCATATACCCTTCACCACACCACTAGTATGAAACACAAATGTTACAAATGTAACATTTTTATGGTTTGCATGCAACATTTTCTTCCAGTGAGTGGACTGTTTCTTTTGGCGCAATTTAATTTAAACGCTATTATCATTATTAAAAGATACTTTCAAGTCTCCGAGATGCATCAGATGACAAAAACATCCACAACAGAAGTGACTAAGAATTAGACAATATGTTGTGCTCACAAAAGAGAAGTTGATGTCTATGTTGAGGTCCTGCTTTACAAAATAATAAAACTCTTGCATCACATTAAACAAATATGCATCATCAGCATATAAAGACTGATGAACCAGCAAAGTATAAAATGTGTTGTTGAAATTAGTATATTTTTTTCTCACGCTAAAAAGCTTTCATAAGAAGAGAGGCAGGAAAAAAAGATTGTGCGTTGGCTTATTTTCTGGTCATTACCTATTAATTATTAGTTATTATTAGCAATGGGAGAAGTGATTTTGATGTCATTGATTAGCCGCTGCATCTTCCTCTACTGGAAAACAATTTTATGGTAAATGGCTTAGTTTACTAATTGACATGGGCAACTGAGCCCCACTGTATGCCTCTATTAACCTGTTTTTAGATATAGAAGATTTGAAAGCAGCTGAGGTACTTTGCAAAGATTTAACGTAAGCAGTAATAAAAACAACAACAAAGTTTTTAATTTCACGTCTATTTATTTATATTGTGTCTCACTCTAACAGCATCTTGAGTGAAATTAAGAATATTATACACACCTTGAAAATAGGTTCATGCACACACAGACTCACACAAAACCACAGGCTTCACAATGTAGTTATCTGGATGCAACATTGGGGTAATGTGACCAAGCAGAGGCGCCTTAGCTCATCGGCAAAATAAGGGGGGGGGTTGAGGTGTGTGTGTAAGTGTGTGTGTAACTATGTGTGAGAAAGGGGGGGGCAGGATTCAGGGTGGTAGGAGCACAGCCGTGCAGAGAGATAAGAAGTTGTGGGATTGTCGACTCGAGAGGGAGAGGAAAAAAAGCAGAGAAAACAGATGGATATAGAGACTCTCTTTTGTGTATGTGTGTTTGTGTGTGGTGTGTGTGCATGTGTGCGTGTATGCATGTGTGCATGTTTCTTTACCACAACTTCATCTCTACAGTGGTGCCAACATTGGAGGTCACAGTTTAAGCAGACGCACTTCAGAATAGAAAGAAAAAAAATCACATTAAAAATATTTATTATACTCACAAGTCACCCCAAGAAACCTTTGCTAATTATGAATTTGTTGCTTTTATAAACAGAAAACTCATTGTTGGCAGTCAACATGAAGATCACAAATGATTTTTGTTGCACAAACAGAAGGTCGTCACTTTGTACTGCTGTTGAACACAAATGGAAATACAGAAAAACAATAAAATGTCATATATTTAAACCTACTTGTATGATATCATACATAACTTTCAGTTTTTTCAAGAGTTAATAAAATACATCTGTCAGTCCTTATCCACTCACCACGTACCATCTGCTGGGTGCAGCTCTACCTTTCTTTTTTATCAAAGAAGCCGTTAAGCTGGGGATTCCCAATTCTTCTCAGAGTCTTATTCCTGCCATTTAGAAGAGAGAAGTCCAGTAAAAGCCCAGAAAAAGGTAGAAGGTGAAAGGTCAGCGTCGGATAATACTCCTCAAAGCAGAGTCAGTGTTAGAGAGCAGAGCACAGAGCACGAATGCAGTTCCACATGACACTGATATCCAAATAAGCGTTGAGGATTTTTGTCCGGGCAGCGCATGCGTGTTCGCACTGTTGCTACAAATACATGGACACATGTAGGGGAAGCTCACGCACGAGATGTCCGTCCTGCATACGCACACACCAAAGGGCAAAGTAGTCTCACACCTGCTTTTCATGTGCATGTACAGGGATGCTCTAAGGCGAGAAACAACGCAGCCAAAAGCTGTTAGAGTGCTTTCACACACTCTCCGAGCATATTCTCACCACACGCACCCGCAACACGGCTCAGCTGAGGTAAGCAAATTATCTCTGTGTTGTTCTATCCATCCTCACACAGTAGCTCACACCCCTAAATACACACAGTACCTGCCATGTCCTGTCCTCCCAGAAAAAAGCTTGATTTTACCCCTGACGGACGTCCACACCGAGTAGAGTGGACGTTACGGCAGTGGACGCCGAGGGAAGCCAGATGAGAGAGTGTGTGAGGAAAAGAGAAGCAGGAGTTACGCAAAAACACACACGACTGTCGCACAATCAGCGCGTCACTGACATGATGAGTTTAAAAAAAAGAAGAAAAGAATTAAAATGCTGCGCGATAAAAAGTTTGCTGTGATTATTGTTTATGTTTTTGTACCCGTCTGTGTGTGCGTAGGCGCTGATGTACCTTCACTACTTCACCAGCAGTGAAGGTGCAACCACGGGCCCACATCAGTGCCATATGATTTAGACACACTCATGCACATGCAGTACACACACAAACACACACACCCTGTCATAAACAAAGGGTCCTGTGGGAGGAAGTGTGAGGGAGGGAAAGTACCTCATCAAGACAACAACAACAGCAGAGGTGCAGGGAGTGACAGTTGCTCACTGAGGAGGAATCACCTCTGCACCATAACAACAAACACGAGAGCGCACAACACAGCTGCCATCACTCTCACAGACAAAGCACACCGGTGAACACAAAATGTTAGGCAAGGCGGGGCAAATGTATTTATATGGCACATTTCATATCCAGAGGCTTTACAGATTAGTCAAGTCAAAGTTCATGGTAGGCCAATCACAAAGAATGTCTAAAAGGGCTGTGCAAATAAGAATTTCAATTCAATTTCAATTTGAAGTCCAATACAGCAAATTGTAAATAGCCTTGAAGGGCTTTACAATATACAACATCCCTCTGTCCTTGGACCCTCACAGTGGACTCCCCTAAAAAAAAAAACCAAGCTAAAAAATAGTAGAAAACTCAGGAAGAGCAACTAACGAGGCATCCCTCTTTTAGGACAGACAGACGTTCAATAGATGTTGTGTGTTCGGGACAAAGTCACTCCTTTAATGTAAGTGGTTTGTATTTAACAAGAAGACTTCTGCCTTTTAAATGGGCAGTTTTGACCTCACAGATCCTCAAACCGAACATTGCTGTTTTAAGGTCATGGAGGGCAAACCTCAAGATGGTTATTTTGCCAGGAGAGGGGACACCCATGAGTTCATCATCACTAGCAATGATCATTTGCTCTGTCCCCCCATTTACTTCATGTACATGTCATCAGCATCTGTGCAATCCCCGACCAATGTGTTCAGACAATACGAACACTCATGCACTGTTTGGAAATGGAGAAGATATTATTCTATCATGTACTCTGTTTAGTGCAGTATTATGTTTACTATTACAGTTCGCGATTGCTCTGCTAAATATTCTTTAATTACCAAAGTCACATCCTTTTGATGGCCAAATGAGGGCAAATTTACTTGAATTGAAGCACAATGTCACAACCTTTGTCAGCAAAATATAAAAATGAATCCTTTACACTTGTTTTCTTAATTTCTCTGAAAGTATTGTTTGTCTGGTTCAACCCGATCACCAGAGTGAATGTTGGCATTGTACCTTTTTGCAAATCATGAATACATTCAACCTTTATGGGTTTTTTACAACACTGTGATTAACATGTGGTTAGGTTTAAGTACAAAAACCACTTGGTTATTGTTAGGAAAAGGCCACGTTTTGGCCTAAAATACCCTGTTTTAGTAGCACAATCCTGTCTAAATATGAAAGGATGTCTCAGTTAAAAATAACTGTTTTTTGTGGAACTAATTGGTTGTTAAAAAACACCCACATTTGGTGCATAAAATGCCGCTGGAAACACAGCGATAACTGATTTTGTTGTTTTTTGGTCTTGAATATTAGTCTGCAACTTGTCAGGCATCTTTCTTAAGTGCGTCAGCGTCCACCATCCCCTCCACCAGTCACTTTAGAAAAGTTGATACGATATGACATGTATGAAACGTGCAAATGTAACATATTTGTGGTCGGCAGAAATGCACAATGCAAACGTTTTCTTCTGGCAATGGGCTGCCTGATCACAAGGTAGTATTTATGAGCCACAATTAAAATCATTATTCTTTGTTCATTTAGTTTTCTGACAGCAGAAACAGAAGAAAAAAAACATGTGCAAGAGATCAATTGAATTGTGAGTTTACAGCTGAGACTAACTACTGACTGATGTGCAGCTTTGTTGACTGCTGTCCAGCAGAGCATGAAGAAGCAAAGATTTAGCCATGTGGACGCCCGTCATTTTCACACATAAACTGCATTTTCAAGTTTAGCCAGATTAATGTGGACACAGTCTATTAGAGCCATTGTGTAAAGGCTCATAAACGTTGTTGTGTTTAAAGCTTCATGCCTCTATATTTTGTAAATTATGCAACATCAATCAGAAATGCTTGTGTGTGTGTGTCAAACAGGAATACCTTCTGGCAACATCATTGAGTGTGTATGTGTCTGTGCGTGTGCATGTGTGCGTGGTTTTAAGTCAATAAGAACTCATTGATTAAAGGGTGTGTTTTCTCTCTATTAACAAAGGCTGTAGGGTTGTCACGATACCAGAACGCAGTGCAATACTAGTGTAGACAAAAAAAAGTGCATGCAGTAGAGTGCAGATCTTTCTCTGATGACCATGTTCTATATGCAACACAGCCGCCGCTGCAGAACGCAGCCACTCTGTCAGACAAAACAAAACGTATAACTGACAAAGAATGTATTGTTTTAAACATTTTTAACATGTATCAAAAATGTATCCAAACATTGGAAACACTGTATTCGCTGAAACAAATGTTTTTTTTCTTGGTGTTCTGAAGCAGCGGTTCTCAACGGGTTCGGCCACAGGGTCCCAATCTCTTCTTTTTCAGTTCATTATACAAAATGTAAACAACACGCTGGCTTAGAACACAAAGGAATAAAACATATTAAGAGAATAAACAGAAATGGCACTTCAAAATAAAAGCTATGTGCCAGAAATTGACTGTACTCCAAAAAAAGGCTTGATTTCATAAACTTTACATGTTCACAAGAGTGCAGTGTTCTTTCCTTTCTTTTCAGCATCACTGCCACAAACACCTGACACCTTCCAAATTATCCATGGACTGCAGTATCCAGACATCCCCTCTATCATTCGGTATTCACTCTACAGACAATACATATGACTGAACACTTGTTGCATTATGTGTGACATCACTCTGCTGCTTTGACCTTTATCACTTCAAATTTCAGTAAAAAAGGCCCCATCCTCTTGTGGGTATGATAGGAGCAAAAAGCCCTGCCCAGCTCCACCCATCCTGAGTACAACCACACACACACACAGACACACACATACAGTATCTGACCACAGTAGGTGCCTCTCTTGACCACAATTGACTCCAATCAAACCTATCCCCACGGCCACACCTCGGGGCCCCATGCTGGTCCAGCCCTGCTATTACATAACACTCATGTCACACACACACTGAAGGTACAGTATTTTTTCGTACTGGGAATCCCTAACTTGCTGTTTAGCTGCATAAAGAATATGAATCTTACAGTCATTTAGTCATCCATCAGTGTGCCATATTGATAAGTGAAAGTTGTGAATGACTTTCCTCAGGGGAACTCCCACTGCTGCAGAGCTACTCTCTCACACTCACACATATGCAAACAGGCATTCACCTGCCTCCAGGGGAAACCACCCCCATGGGCATGGTCTTAGATAAATCGATTATTCATTCGAATACACAAAAATGGTCATAGTAAATATTATCAGAAAACCCCCAGCGCTGCGCGCAGCAGTAGCAGCAGGTAAAGGTATTTGGACTGACTCACTTGTTCAAGGTGTTATTGCTGGCTGTTTTATCAGGTGAGTTGTAAAGTGCAGCTGCACAGCCCTCTGGACAGACTGTCACAGGCAAGGAGAAGCTTTTCA
This sequence comes from Plectropomus leopardus, assembly GCF_008729295.1. Lineage (NCBI taxonomy): Eukaryota > Metazoa > Chordata > Actinopteri > Perciformes > Serranidae > Plectropomus > Plectropomus leopardus. The sequence continues at coordinate 9,535,547 of NC_056478.1, read as the reverse complement.
TATGCAAACACACACACACAAACACACACACACACACACACACACAGTTGCACAGATGCATACACACATGCACAGGTGCAACCAGGTAGATAACCTTGTGTCATGCCATTTTATCACCCAGTATGACGTTACAATTTATTTTCAAGTGGAATCGCTCACCTGCACCATAAAACTGACCGCTCCCAACACCAACGCTGTGTCGAACTCTTGATCTATAAAGATAATCAATTTAAATATTTGCATTTTTGCCTTTTGAAGAAGAATTAGAATTTAGAATATTCACAAAAAAACTTCTAATTTTCAAAATTATGTTATAGAAAATTAAAAAAATCTTTTTCAGGTAATGTTCTTGCTTGCTTAGATAGATAGTTAGATAGTTAGTTAGACAGATAGATAGATTGTCTTGATCAGCACATCTATAGTGTTGTATTTCACCACTGAGTGGAAGGCGGTCTTGGATGCTAACAGTGCTAACAGCTCTCTCCTGCTCTCTTGTTGAATTGGGGAAGTTTAAACTCCAGCAACGTTAACTGAGATAGTGTTACCTTTGTCAAAAATACTGGCTAGTCCTCATCCTATGAGCCTCCGCTGTTGTATATTTAAAACAAACTGAAAATGCAACCTAAAGATTTACATTACAACAAAAGAACAGTCTGATTTTACATTTTACAATATTAGCCTTAACTAGTTCTACATTGCAATACAAGAATAATGCCGTTTTTGTCTGGACATGGAAACTTTTTGCCTTGGACATTTAAGTTATTATGTATGTTGCCATCAAGTGTATTTTCAAGACCACTTTTAAAGGGTTCTTGTTTTAAAAAGTCAGCCGTAAACATTAAAAAGTTAACTGAGATGGTCAGTGGTGAAATGTTACTAAGTACATTTACTGAAGTTACATACAATTTTGAGTTTTGGGATTTATTTTATTTTTATTTATTTATTTATTTTTAATTTTTTTTTAAACATTTTTTTAACAACAAATTTGAGTTTGGGATGATTTTTCAGATTTTTGTTTCTATTATTTAAATATTTTGAGGGGTTTGAGTTTTTTTTTTGTTTCAATTTCTATGTTTTGGAGTGCCCCCCCACCCCCCTGCCCCCCTTTTTTCTATTTTTTTAACATTTGAGTTTTGGTGGCAATTCTCTTAATTTTTAAAATTTTCTGTTCTATATATATAAATTTGATTTTATTGGGTGCTTTGTTCATTTTTTAAATGATTTTTCTTGGGTACATTTAATATGAATTCTTTAAGTGTATTTTCCTGATTATACCCACCTACTTTTACTTGAGTGACATTGTCAAAGCAGGACTTTTACTTGTAACAGAGTATTCTTACAGGGTGGTATTAGTACTTTTAGGGACTTTTAAGGATCTGCACATTTCTTCCCCCACTGGAGATGGTGCTCTCAACTAATTCATGGAGTGAACAAGTGAACAAAATTACATTTACACCACAAACTGATGCAGAAAAGGCACAAGTTGGTTTGTTAAAATTCACCAGAATGCAGGAAGTTAAGTATCAAATGCTCAACATTTTCTGGCAGATGACCCCCCTGACATTTTTCATACGTGTCCCCTTCAATGTTAAAATGAAACCTACGCTCTTGCTTGATAAATTGAGAGGCCTCAAAATGCCAAATGTCGTCTCTGAGGGGGGCAGAGAAAACCGGCTGTTCCTGAATCAGCCAGAGGCAGACGTTTTCTGGGAGGGCATGGTGAGGATTGCAAAACAGGAAACACAGGGCCTTGATAACTTACACACACATGCACACACACACACACACACACACACGCGCACACACACACAGGGCACTTGCACATACAAGAAGTGTTAGGGTATGTTGCACAGGGCACTTGGAAATAGGTTCGATTTTAAAAGATTGTGTACATTTGCACAGCAGCAGGGCCCCTTCTGGTGCTCCTCTCTACACACCTCAATAGAACAGGATGTGTGTGTGCAAGTTGTGAAGCTGAAGATGGGTGTAAGGCGGATGGTACGTGCCAACATGATCACAAGGTGTGATTGATGGAACTGTAAGCGAGTTAGCCGTCAGTCGCTCTTCAGGACTAACAGGTACCAAAAGAAGGAGGCCTCTCTAAAAAAAAAAAAAAAGAGAGAAGAAACATAAAGGCAAAACATCATAAACGAAAGCAGTAACATGAGTAAATGCTCATTAAGATGAATGAGTACCTCCTTCTCTTCATCTCTCTGTAGTACACACAAACACACTCAACATGGTGTTGTCTTTTCTGTGACTCCTGGACAAGTTTGAACATGCACAGCGCCCCATGATGAGTTGCACACCCACAGTACACACATGTTGAGCCAGCACTTAGCGTCGTGTAACACTTCATCAGAAACATGATAGGGTCGTGTCAACGGGGAGTTATTGTTGCGGGTATAAACGTGACAGAAGATTCTACATCCTTGAGTGGTACAGTCACATGGCTACAACACTGTTTACATGCCCATTAGCTTAAAAAAAGTCTATTTCTTTTATTGTCAGAGTAATTGCTGCTTTACAGGAGCTTAAATCTTAAAAACTGTTTCCTTGATGCTGTGTTTTGAGTCATTCGGTTGGTTTAAAAATGCTCAACAAAATGCCAAAGTGCCAGTCAAACCCCAAACAAACGTGGAAAAACCTCATGGAAAATGGCTTTTTATATTTGTTACATATTTTAATTTGAGGGAGGTTACAGTTTCGTCATCGCTTCTCAAATCAGATGTTTTTGTCTGACACTGTTTTTGGTCTCTCAGTGAAGCTAAAACAACAGTAGATGTTTAAGTTATGAGCCCAGTTGTCAGAAGCAAATGTTGGCATTGTACGTTTTCAATGCAGACGAATCTAAAGTAAAAATTAAAATTAACATTTAATACCCCAAAAACTCAAAAGAAAAAGACCTAAATGTTTATCAGAATAGTTGGACACTGGTTGTTTTGGCTGTACTTGCATAAACTGTTTGGTAGTTTTCATTTCAACTCGTGCTATGTTTTCTTTAATGCAAATATATAGTAACTAATCACTAAAGCCTCCAGATAAATGTAGTGAAGTAAAAAATACAATATTTCTCTCTGAAATGTAGTGGAGTGAAAGTATGAAGTGGCATGAAAGAAAATACTCAAACTTGTACAAAGTAAATATATGTTGTTACCTTCCACCACTGCATGTAATTACATCATGAATGAACAAATTTAGCATATCTGTGGTTTGCATCATAAATGCACAGTGCCAATATTTTATTCTCGTGAGTGGGCTGCAGAGGTAGTAGATGGGGAAGAGACTAAGGAGTAATGCCAAAAGAGGAGAGAGATTGAGCAACCGACTCTTGGTGATGTTTCTGTTCCTCCTACAGTCACAGTCAGCTCAGAATGCTGCTTCAAATCTGAAGAGCATTTAGAAAATGGGGCTATTCAAATTTAATTGGGTTTTTTTCCACCCCTAAAAAAACATATAGACCTCTACAGCACAAATCTTTTTTCTTGTAATTTAAAAAGTAAAGTTAAGGAGTCCCCTGCAGGAGTGGACCCTGAGACAACATGTACTCCACTCCTGCTGCTAAACAAAAACACTACGCAAAGGCAGGTTTGTCCTGAACATTATGGGGAGTTTACTGTATGTGCTGTGGTGGAGGTGGATGTGTGCGTGTGGGGGGTTCTCTGGAACAGGATGTAGCTATGCAAACGCCTAAAAGCTACTTTTGCTTGTGTTTGCACAAGAGATGAGGCAGCAGAAAAAAAAACCAGATCCTTTACAGTAAGCCTCGAGTCCACAATGTACCCATAGAGGGGACTTTACCACAACCTGTCACCCTGTCAGTCTGAGGGAAGACAAGGTGCCACCAGATACAAATCTCAGTTTGAGTTTTACTTCATTTCATAATGCAGACCTTCAGGCACACAGAGAAGGAGAACATTATTTTACAAATGTACAGCTGAATGGATAATTTGGCAAGCAGCACAGTGGAATGCAAAACTATGCAAATAAGATGCAAAAAGTGAGTCAGCGCTTCGACGGAAAATTTCTTCTTGGCTCAGAGACACAATTTCACTATAGTGACTCAGTAAATAAAAGGTGATTTGTCTCAAGTTGTCAATCATGATTACACAACAATCCAGTGGGAACACTAACTTCATGAGTACAGAAACATTTACTCAAGTACTACACTTAAGTACAATTATAAGGTACTTCGACCTAACTTTTTTCCTAAGTTTTTCCATTTAGTGCTTCTGCTTCACTACATTTCACAGCAGAATATTGTACTTTTTTCTCTGCTGCATTGATTTGACAGCTGTAATTCATTTACTTTGTCAATTTCAAAGTTTCATCCAAAATACTAGAGCTGTTTCTAAAATATAATGCAGTCTTTCAGATAAGAGTATGTAAAAGAACAATAAAGTAGTTAGAGGAAGATTGCTTTGATGTTAGCTGATCAGTTATAATATTACAATAACAAATATGCAATTAAAATACAGTACTTGAGTACTATAATGAGTAGTTTATTTTTAATTTCGACATTTTAAGTAAAATGTGCTCATCATACTTAACGTACTTGTACTTGTGCAAAACTTGACTGCAAGACCCGAACTTGTAATAAGGGTGTTGTAATCGGGGGAATTATTACTTTGGGCCTCAATTGAAAGGGGCCCTCTCAAAGTCTGGAATGAAAAATTTAGTTTTGTGAGTATTTTTATTTTTAATTATTGAGATTACTAAATAAAATTGGCTGAGAAAAGATGTTGAAAGACTGAACTTAGTGTAAAGAATAAGAGAAAAAGAAAGAAAGAAAGAAAGAAAATAAGAAAGAAAGAAAATTGAAAAAGATTTAAAAAGGTATGTGAGAGAAACATGGATCCAGAGAGAATCGATGAGGGCCCATAATGACTACTTATACATAGGCCCCAGACTTTGGTGCTACGCCCCTGCTTGTTTTAAAGAAACATTCATAGCAAAGAGCTTGTTTTATGTCAGAACATCTGAGAAATAATGATTAATTAATGAACACAACAAACCTCCAAACTGGTATGAAAACCAAACACTGCAGTATGCTGTTTATACTGTAGCAAGCTTCATTGTTTTGTTTTTGACAGATTTATATGCTGACTAGAAAACAGAGAAACACATTAAGGCAGACTGACTGAAAAAGTATTAGTATTAGTTTTTGTTGTTGTGTAACCATGCCTCAAGGCAAGAATAGTATGCTGTAATCTTTATTAAAGTTAATTAATGATGAATCACCCTCATACATGAATCATACATCAATAAAAAACACATTTTAGACATGATCCATTGATGGAAATGTTGAAAAAGAAATGTATGTCAAAATAGCAAAGGATTCCCTTAAACTATCATCTCAAGATATCTGAATGAAAATGTGTTTTATGTGTACCCACAATTCCCCTCTAAACCTGAGAAACCTTGTTCCCAATAAATGTTTTGATCCATACAATCAATGTACTCCTTCAAATTAAAGCTGTATATTTGCTGTATTATTTTCAGCCTATTTAAAGAACAATAAATTGCCTAAAATGTAGAGAAACATAACAAATAAAAACAGGATTGATGTGGAACCTAAACAGTTAGTTATTTTATATACATCCAGTTATTATTAATATTAATTATAGAAAACAACAACCTCAAAGTATATCAGCATGAGATTCCCTAATTCTATGTATATACAGTATGTACATACTGACATAGTAGTCAACAAGCCAATAAAGACTAAAACAGCATAAATGAATTCCAAAAAATTCAAATATGGCTTTTATATTGGTGTGCCACCCCGAAATTATCAGTGGTCCGATCTGACCACACCATGAAAACTTTTAGGGAGCACCACTGCTTATTAAGAGGAGCCATTCTGTAGTTTGCAGCCTGTTCCAAACTTATTATTAATACTTCAAGTAGAGTTTGTAAAAAACAAAGAGTTCAAAAACCCATAAACTAGTATTTTAGCAACACTGGTTCCCTTGTCCCAGTTTTTTCAATGGGTGAGTAAAGCCTGAAATATGGTCTGTGGTTAACACAATCGTAAGGACTTTCACATTTTGTTTTACGACATAAAATGCATCAGTAAATACCCCACTTGCAAACTTTAAAGCTTTTATGTGTCTTCAAAAAGCTGTTGCTAACAAGTGGCTAGGTAGGTTCAAGGTGCTGTACAGAGAGATTAAAAACAACATAATGCAAAGAATAATTCAATTCAAAGTTAAAATTACACAGTTCAAAGTTAAAATAATATTCTTAAAAAATGAGAGAGATACATGAACATGACTGAAATGGAAAAGGTTGCTACGTGTGAAAGGATGTCATATAGGAATTGGTAAGGAAGGTATATTGCTTTTATAAACACACATAAGAATAAGACGAAAACAATAAAATCACAATTACTGTCAGGTGGATTACATGTTTGTTTTTTTATGTTCTTAAAACTCTAAATCTGTTCTGAGGTTTAATGTATTTTTCAGTTTTATTTACTTATTTTTCTATATATTTTATGTATTGATTTGCTGTTTATACCTCAGGTTCTTGGAGTTATATCGGGTGGAGAGGCGGGATAAAGTAGGATTTAAGTTGTATTTGTACACTGGATTGGTGTTTATGGTTTGTTTTGCATAATGAAAAATAGAAACTGAAATTTAAAAAAAAATGAGAGCAATAGAGAGATATAACAGTACACGGAAAGCAAAAAAAAAATAAAAACAATTAAAAAAAAGAAATATACTACTACTACTACGACTAATTATTATAATTGTCATTATTACTGTTGTTGTTATTATTATTATACAATAAAAAAAAACAAATCATGGAAATTATCTTGCTGATAGTATCATAAATGTTTGTGTACCACAGAGCTTATTTTTCTACAGTTACTAACTTCTATGTCAGCCTACAGAAAAACATAATCCCTGAAGCAATCTACACTTCTGTACTTTTACAGAGGTTTCAGTTACTTGCTCAACAGAGAGGTCAAAGGTCGGGTTCAGGCACAGTTAGTAACCTGGTTTGAGGGCATCTCGGGTGATGCTTGTCGACATCAGCTTGAACTCAGCCCTTACGGTGAGTACATAAGTGATTTGGCATACAAGGCATATACAGGGATTAAAGGTCTAATAAACTACTTGGTTTATCACTCAGCTCATAATAATTCCCCTGTATGTTCCTTAAAAGAGCAGGAAGAGGTGGTGAAGGAAAGAGATCCCTCCTGATCCGGCTGATAAATGAAGACAAAGAACAGGTTTGACAGCTATGACTTCATCCTCTCAACAAAGACGGCGAGGGATGGATGGAGGCGTTGGGAGGAAGAAGGGAAGAAGAAAGCAGACATTAAAAAAAAAAAAGTCACATCACCGGCAATTCCAGATACATTAAGTGTGTCACATGTGATGCCATTGGCAGGAGAATGAACCGCACCCTGGCATTTTGTATTTGTCCACATGGTAAACAGCTACAAGTTGACTCAGGTGTTCTTGTGGCGTCTCACCCTGACATCTTGATAAAACCACTGCTGAATAAAACTCAGGAGACAGTTATGAAAACCTTGTGGACCAGAAATGGCCGGCTGATGCCTATCTAGTGGTTTTTCTCATGAATCTCACACTTAATCCCTCTGATCGTCTGCTGTCAGACCCTCACCCCACCCGAAACATGCCCCTAGTCTTCCCATGCTGCTCCATTTAATATCTGTCTATTTATCTCCCTGTCTCTTCTGTGAGTTTTTTTCTTGCCTCTACCTGGACCGAAAAACGCCGGAGGTTTTTCTCGTGGGAAACTCTTGGGAGAGGTATGTTGCCCCGTAAGCAGGGAGTGAGAGTGGAATCCCGTTTTTCTGGGTCTAGTCTCACTCCTTGTTCCGCGATCCCATCCCGGACTCAGTGTCACAATCAGGCATCGTGTTAGGACTCGCAACGGTGTTAGGAAACTCTCTGCTATTCTTGCTCAGCCGGATTTTGGGGGTTTTGGTTGTACATGGCAGCACCTGTGCACTTCTTCACCCTGACTCTGTTTCTTTTCCACTCTCTTCCTACATTTTATAAAATTATTTTAATTTTTAAGCATGTTTTGCTTTTTAATTTTTAATTTTCTTTAATTAATGTTATTAATTTATTTATTTTTTTCATTCATTTTTTTAATTAATTAATTCATTTATTTATTTATTACAGTTTTTCTGGTAATTTTCTTATACTTTTTTTTAACTAATTTCTTGCAAATTTTGGGGTCATTGCTTCTCTTGTTGATAATGGCTTTCTTTCCATGTTTTTGCAAGAAATCATGTCAATATGTTTAGTTTTCAAAGGGTTAAATGGATGCATTGCACTTACACACATGCATGCACAAAAAGCCAAAAGAACATTTTAAGTTGGTAAAACTGCTCAAGGATAATGCTAATGCTGGAATAGCAACTTTCTTTGCAGGACTCTCCATTAAATCATTCTTTCACAAAAGAGATGTGCATGCATATTTGCATTTGTAGAAGAGTCATTCGAATCATCCTCTCTCTGAAATGAACAGTGAGTGGCCAAAGTCTGCCGTCACAGGCCAGACTTTCTAAATCCTGAAAACAGAGAGGAGGAGTTTACTCATTCTTTATTGTTTTTTTTTTTCTTTCAATGATGCAAAAAACAAACAAAAAAAAAAACTGCCTACCCAGCTTTAAAGTAGACATTTCTGTGTCTGAAAGGTTCTAAATATCTAAAACATACTTAGGCCAATCTTGATATGAACAATTATGCAAAATAAATGAGAGGAGATAGAGTCTCTCCTGTTAGCTTCCTCATACCTGGAGATGGAAAAATGATTAGCTTGAAAACAAGGAAGAACCCTATTTTTAATACAGATCTCTGAGTCGACCCTTCAAACACTAAGGAAAAACCTGAGTGCCATTTCTTTTTTTTAGCCCATGTTTTTCACTAAAGGACTTAAATTTCACACATTTACAAGCAAACCATAAGCTGTCCATGGGTTATTTTGAGATGCTTTCAGTCTAAATTTTAATGTATATCTCTGAGAAGCAGAACATTCTCACATCCCTGTTACACTTTCATTTAAACAGAAAAAGAAACCTTAGTTTTTGTTTAACGACGAAATGTTTTAGCCACAATAACACAGGGACAGACGGATGATCACAGATCAGAGAGCAGCAAGCTGAGAGGCCAAGTTTCCAAACTCTTGGACCTGTGCAAGGTGGCAAACGGAGGTCAAGAACAAACAAGGCAGACAAAGGACAGTCACAGACTTACACAGCGATGACACAACAGCTGACATCCTCACGCCTCGTCATGTGGAGATGAAAACACCACGAAACCAGACTGTCCCCTGATGCAGACAGAGAGTGGACAGGAGGGGACAGCAGGAAGTGAGAGATATCAGCTGGGGGGAAGAGCATGAGAGATGACTTATGAACTCTCCTCATTAGTAGGGAAGAGCAAAACCCTTTAACCCTTTAAAACCATAAAAAATTAGTTTGATTTCTTTTAAAAAAAAAAAAAAAAAAAAAGCATGAGAAGATTGCAACCAGAAAAAAAGTGGTATAAAAGTTACAAAAAACTACCATATTTTTGGTAGTTTTTTGTAACTTTTATACCACTTTTTTCTTCCAAAAAAGAATAAATATGTAAAAATCTATATTAAATATTTTCTTATATTTTTCTGTTACATAATTTTAAATATAAAATTACAAATATAATTTTCTAGACATTTGTCTATTTTGTTGTTGGATAATTTTATAATAACTTGTTTAAAACTAATTTTTAGCTGATTTTCTTGTCACCTTTTTACTAATTTCTCGCAGAGTGTGGAACATTTCTTGCCAAGTTACCCCATGTATTCAAATCCATTTTGCTCAATTTTTAAAGGTCAAATATCTTGAGAAGGACATCTAAATGGAGCACAAGAGAACTAATGTCCACCCATGTTCTAAAGGGTTAAGAGTTTAGGAGTGTGTGTTGTTGGGAAATAGAAAGTGAAACTAAATCAAATTTTACTAGGAACCAGTTTGGTATTAAAAGAATAACGTAGGAGGTGAAACCATTTTCATTTTATGGTATAATCACATCATGGAGAACTGAATTAGAGGAAGTTTTATGCAGGAGGAACAATAAGAAAATCCAATATCTACATTCGTTGTGGAGCGTTGGGTGTATCCCTTTTTCTGCATCACACACACACACACACACACACACACACACACAAGAGAGAAAAAGGGGAAATTCTCTTTCAATGAAGTGAACAATACTTGACATATCTTGACATATTTTTACTACACACTTCCCCTCTTTGTGACAACTTCCTCACAGTTTTCACTACCAGCACTGCTTACTACTACGCGCTCAATGAAGACAGATGTGCACAGATACATGCAGGAGAGAACAAGAGAGTTGTTTTGCAACTAGAAAGAGGAAGGTACATGTGTCACTCATTCTTTTGTGACGCAACACGGACCACTCAATAAACACACAGCCTCTCACACTCTTATCCAATCTTGTATGCAAAAAAGTACATTGTCGGGTTATATTTTCATTACAAAAAAAAAAGAGATTTTTGTTAGCCCTGGGACAAAGAGGGAGCTAAGGGGGCAAGATGGAGCATGCAAGCACACTCACGCCTACCTCTCCCTGCATCCAAGCTTGCCAGGAGAGCAGATTTGCATACATATTTGCCAGTCAAATGATATGCATTGAAGAGTAGGGGTGTAACTTTGGAGAGAAAACTCCCCCAGAATTCCCCTACTTTTGGGAGACTCCCGAATCACTTCCAAGAAAAAAAGTTCAGGTGGGATTAGAGGATGTCTTGTACAAGAGGAAGCAACTGGACATGCTAATAACTTAGCGAATTCTGTCTTGGATTGGTTATCTTTGGAACCTGAAACAACGTCACTTTTCTTGTGTTGCTAATTAAAATCGTTGAACCCTAAACAAATTGGACGACAACGTCAAAATGCTAGTTATGCTGGTTGTTATGGAAAACTTCTGTGATATTAAAACACTTTAAAATGCTATACCTGTCCTGCCTTCGTGGATAAAAACCGTTGGACATGTTTCCTCGAAACGGTGTGAAACGCTATGCAATAGTGTGCAATTTGTTATAAAAAAAAAAAAAGAAAAAAAAGAACTGTAAGTGCAGGCATTTCTGTCAAAAACATGTGAAAAAGGGCACTGAGCATCTTGGTAAAAAATGTTCCACAAATTGCAAGAATTAGTAGAAGACAGTAAAATTATTTTTAAAAAGCTAAGGAAAAATGAAAAAACTAGAGAAAGCTATATTCATTATTTACTTATAACTATCCTAAATAAATATTTATTTACTATAGATTTTAAGCATCTTTTCCTTATTTGTTTGGGTCCTTTTTTGCCCCGGTAATTTTCTTTCTAATTTTTGGTCATTTATTCTTTCATTGCTCAATGCCTTCTTCACATGTTTTTGACAGAAATTATGCTAGTTTGCTCAGGTTTCAAAGGGTTAAATGAATGCATTGCACATGCACACATGCGTGCAGAAAACATGCTAAAAAGAACATTAAAAGCTTTTCATGCACGCATTAAAATTGCACCTCACCCAAATCGGCCTCAGGGCAGAATCCAGAAATAAAAGTACTGTCATTGTCATTTACTTGCAGATACATCAGTGATAAAGATGAAATTGTTTTCTTTGTTTTCTGCTAATTGATGCCTGAGGGGTCAAGACCTTTGATTTCGCACATATGACCATGACCCTGAATTCAAAGTCAGGATTTGGAAATTGCTCTGTTTCAGGTTCCACATTGGAGTTTTTGGTGCTCATTAGTTGAGCAAGAGGTCAATCACAGCACTTTAATTACGTAACTATATATCTCAGTCAAACAAGCTCAAGGTTTCTAAGGTGTTTTAAATTGGATGTAATTCACACTGTTACCTTTATAAAAGGGCATATTGTTAGAGTGTGTTTTATTTCTTTCATACTGTTTCATTGGTTTGGTAAGTTCACACTCAAATAGTACCAACACATTGCAACTATTCAACCATATTTTAGATATTTCAACTGTTTATCCATTACTTTTGATTTACTATTTCAACCCGTATAAATTACTCAGCTATCTATTTTGATTGTTTATCCATTAGTCTCAGCTTTTGTTTTGTAATACATTATTTGATTTTATCTGATGTCACCTCAAAAATCACTGAGCTAACTATTTGCCATTTATCCAGTGCAATTATGCTGTAAAGATAAAGCATTTGCTTTAAGTTTTTTTTTTTTTAAAAAAAGGTGGTGATTGACTGAATTTGAGAATACTAGCACGGTATATTTATAATGATTCAACTCATCTTCTCAAATTCAATCAACCTTAAAGTGTGATACTAGCTTTTATAAGATAAAACAAATAGTTTATTTTAGCTTCCTGTTTAAACCCTTTAAAGAAAATATCTTTAAAATAACCTTTTTAACCATTTATGCATCACACTTACAATTTGTTAATCACCATAAATTTACTATTTTAACAGTTTATCAAGTAGGATACTTTTAGCTTCCTGTTTAAACACCGTAAAGAGTAGTTTAAGCAAACTATAGAGAGCCCCAGGGATGACTTTTTCATGTAGGTTGACGCGGAAGTTATCTTTGACCTGGTTCCCACGTCAAAAACACTATGGGATTTTAATCTTGACAGATTAACACCACTTTTAAGATTTTTGAAGCCCAAATGCAAGAACTTACAGTAGGTAGTTTTTAGCAATGTAAAATCTGCAGAACCAAGAGTTGGAACCAAAACAAAAAGTTGGAAAGAAACACAGTCACTCTCAAGAACTGAGTTACCTGCTGTGAAACGAGCCTCTTTGAATTTGACTGGGTGACATTGTGAATATGCAAATGTGAGGGTCTGCCCTGAGGCCAAATGGTCCAGAATTTAGAATACTATTGAAGCTAATTTTCCTCTATTTTGGGTAATTAAGGATACTACAGGATCGTCCACAGGCTCCACATCAGCCTCATGTTTAAGCTGTCTGCCCTGGCTGAGCCCGTCTGCCTTCAGCTCAAAGACGATGCCCGAGAAAATCACTCAGACACGAAATGAAAGTGTTACATTTTGCTTTTGCTCTGGTTTAGAGTTTATACTGTAGTTTAGGGTATTCTTCTGATGCAAAAATGACACTTTGCAAAAGCAAGAAACATGTACTCTTTAGTGTAAATTGTAAGGTTAATTTGAGGTTTTCTAGGGGGAAATTTTCTACATTTAAATGTAACTTTTGCTTTTAAAACTACCATCACAACCCTACCATTAAATTTGGCCCTGCAAACCACAAGCACATCACACGCACATGCCCCAAATCTAGACAAAATAAACAGAGGCACACCTGCTTTAATCCAACACCAAACACCTTGTTTACAGCAGCAACAATATCACCAAGCCTGTATAATTGTGTCTTTGATAGCAATATAATTTGACTAATGATGCCGAGCCAAAGGAACAGGACGAGCAGGTTGGACTGTGCTTGTAATAACAAGAGGAGATGCGACTTACAGGAAGCTGCAGAGCAGGCCTGAGGAGGATTGTACAGACCAGTGGAGATTAGGCTTTATGGATACAGTGAGTAAATGCAATAAACACTAAAAGGCCCTTAGTACAATGATTTTGAGGGCCACCAGCAACACTTAAGTACTTATAAAACAAAAAAATTAAAACTGCCTTAAACCTCATTTGGCTTCGTCTTCTTTCTTTCTTTTTTTTTTTAAGTATCTCGCATTTAAAGCTCACAAGTAAAAAAAATGAGAGGGAATAACATGTAAATTACAGCCTGTTTCATACTAAACATTCACAAATGGACTTTTAAAGGGACACTACGCCAATTTTATAAAGGGAGTTCAGTTCGGAGAATACTACTCAGCCTGTGAATCATGTTTAATCAGCCCGTTCTCGTTCCCAACTGGTCAAATACTGGCGCCTCGTGATTTCTGCATCAAGCACTGATGCAAAAAGCCACCTTCCATAGTGATAAGACATGCTAGCAGGCGGTGTCAGTTTATGATGCGGCTGGACTTCACCTGTCACAGCAGTATGATAGTTTGAAATGCTGCTGATGATGAAGTGACATAAGGAGCTGGAAAGTCCCTATAGGACTGGTTGGAGGGACAGTGGATGGATACAACAAACCCGATGGATACAACTTTCACTTTTTGTTTCCCATATGAATGCTAAGTCAAATAATGATGTTTGTCTAAATATAAACCATGTGCAACTGCTAAAAGTAAGGATAATTGCCTTGACCTTGACTTTTCTTTTTTTTTATCTTCACAAGGGTGTGATAATAAATCATTCGAGAATTTCTTTAACTCTTTCTTTTGTACAAGCAGAGTTTTTTGGTCACAATGTTTATGGGTTGCACTGCAAAGCACCTCCTGAGAATAGATTCAAACAACATAAACATCAAGAAAAGACAGGAAACTCTACACAGTTTGGTGTAAAAACACTCACTGTGCCATAATGCTTCTACGTGGACATGAACATGTAACCAAGCCCTCAGTGCAACCAGGCTGCAGCCACCTGCATAATAATCAGCTGCTGAGCCTTGTGTCAAATGGCCAGAGCACACTGAAAAAACCCAATGTACATCATGTACTTTTCATATGCTAAAAGCTCTCTGATCTGCCCACACATTCTTACACATATTTGCAGTATGCAAATTGCCGAAAGCTTCCAACAAATCTGTGTGCATACGCACCCATTAACCCCCCAATAACCACTAAATCACCACTCAGTGAAAGTATGAGCTCAAATGGCTGCAGCACTAACTGTCCATCGTTCACGCAGAAACAGAGCAGGTGAAAAGTGGCAGGTGTGCCTCTGCAGTACCTGAGGGTTGTGTATATCACTCAGTCAGAGGGATAGGGGTTAGGACAGCAAGATAACATCTTTACACACACACACACACACACACACACACACACACACACAGACAGACACACACACAGACACACACACAAACAGACACACACACACACACACACATATACACAAATACACTCACAAAGGCAGAGGTGTAAACAGGTTTTGCTCCTGGATATTGATCATGTACATATTTGTTTGCAGAGTGTTTGTGAATGTGTGGGCGTTGCATGTCAGAGATCGCAATACAGCATGACAAATTAACCCTTTATTTCCCCTAAGTGTACGCTTTAGTCATTTCACAACACACACACAGTGCTGCATGGAAACCACCTGCTGCACAGAGACACTTAAATGCAGGGATGTATTGGAGTGTAAACCCGCCAAAAAACATTTTAAAACGAATTTTTGGGTGTAGGTCTGAATGCGTAACTTTTATGATCAAAACATTTATAAAATATTCAAGATTTAATAGAACACATCAGTGAAATTGCAAAAGTACTGATTGTTTGGTGATGCCCTTTAATGATCTGGAGGTCATAGGTTATGTTTATATTCTTTATTTACCACTAATTCACTTCAAATTTTTCCCTTTTGGAGATTTAGTGAACCTTGAGCAAATTGGTTTGCTTTCTTTTGAAAGCACTGGAAAAATGGCAATGAGCAATTCGGAGGGAATTAGATTTAGATTTGGAAAAAAAAAAAAAAAACAATACTTTTTAATCAGCTAGATATAAATGTCCAAATAGCTATATCTATAATTATAATAATTATACATTTTAAAATATTTTATATAATTAGTGTTATTATATTTAAGCACCTTTTTCAGTTCATTGCGTCATTTGTTGTTTTTCCCTTTTTTGTGCTAATTTTCTGGTAAATTTTTATGCTTTTTACATATCTTCTGCTAACTTTTAGGTCACTTTCTCTTAAGTTTCTCATCACTTTTTTTCCCACACAAAAATGTTGGCCAATTTGCTCTGGTTTCTAAAGGATAAGGGTAATAGTATACTTCACTGCCCTGATTTTTGTGCATCATTTTATACATGTTTCTCTGTATTTAGCATATCTACTATACGTCAGTGCTGATTATACAGTGTTTCCCCCGTTACAGGGTTTTTTTGGGGGGGGAATTTTTCCTTAGACGATGTGAGGGTCAAGGGGCAGAGGGATGTCGTATGCTGTAAAGCCCTCTGAGGCAAACTGTGTTTTGTGACAATAGGCTTTATAAATAAAATTGACTAGACTTGACTATGAGGTCAATTTTTCAAGAAAGACCTGAAAACATTCATGGTCGAACAGCCACGCAACAACCATACCAGAGCAACACGCACCATATAAAGCCAGACAACCAATAATCAATTCACAATACAATCAATAAGACAACTTAACAAACATCAAATAATGAGCTTTAAACTTTTCAAAGGCAATGACATAATTCAGCTTGAGGGAGTTTCAGTTCAAGGTACCTATTACCTGGAGCTGCTCCTTTAAAGGTTTGTGCATACCGTACTGAACATATGGAGCATTCAAGGTTAAGCACTCTGTGAAGGAAGTCCATGTGATAAAGAAAGTATGAGTATGAAATGTATCACTAGTGTTAAAGGGTAACACACTGTGGTAGACAGGGCATCTAGGCATCTTTTTTAAACCATAGCTATCTTGAGTTGAATGTAAAATTAAAACATTTTATTACAGTATATCTTGCAAGAGTGTAGGTTTTGTTTCAGCATTATGGTGGACACATATGGGGGGTCTTCTGCCAGCAAATTTTGTGCATCAAATTTGCATTTTTGTGAATCAATTACTGCCTTTTCTGCATCAATCTATGGTGTAAATGTCTTTAATTTGGGGGGAACAAAAGCACATGTTCTTATTATTGAATGTGTCGTGTCCCCCTGCATGTCCCCTGAAATCTACACTATGCTGCCTTTACATGTAGCATCTGTTAGGAATAAGGAAGCGAACAGACTCTGTATGGGACAGGAGCAACAGAGGAAAAGGGGGACCTCTACTGTGCACAGGACTAAGGCTACATTTCAGGTTAGTGTTCTTTTTGCAGTGCGGTCGCAACAGAGGAAACCAGAGGGGCACCTTGGTATGTCAAGGGTACTTTGGAGTGCCCCACACCAACGATGCAGAGGGCTACTTCTTTGAACAGGATGGCTGATTTGGTGGTCTGTCCATATGGTGGCCTGTACAGTTTTTTCTGTACCTAAGTTAGAACTGAATCTAAATTGTTTTCACGTGTTTTGCTTGAGCACAGAGGGTGGGCAGGTCCAGGTCTCTCCCCCATATTTTTTGAAATATTTTTTACAGTCACTCTTTTCTTTCTTTCTTGGAACTTTGATAAGAGATTTTACACTATTTTTTTTCTCCAAAGTTCAGTTTTCTAACATTCAGTTACCCAATTTAATATACTTATGACCCTTATTATTTGTATTTTTGCACCCAAATTAACGCGTATACGCAGGTTTTTATAAACCCAGGAAAGCCTGCTTAAAATAGGCAACAGACTCCTTTCCCATTGTCAGTAGAGCAAAGCTGTGAACACAGCTCTGCAGCAGACGAGTATGTCTCTGTGCTTTTTAAAAAAATTTTTTTTAATGATGTGCTGCATTCAACGTCACAGATGGGACTGACAACAGGGTTAGTAATTTGTGGAAAGTAGCATGGAGGCTAGTGAAAATATTACGGTGGTTACTTCTTTTTTATATCTCATACTTATTCAGTCTCTCGTTACAAACTTGGTGCAGACTAAATTTGGATTGATTGCCAGCAAAGGAGCTAAAAGTAGCACGTCTGCCTGAGGGTTGTATTTCTATCACTGCTGATGCAATCCAATCGGAGCTGGAGCCGATAAATACCGTGACTACTACACAGTCATTTGACCGGGGAATGAATGCTGACTATAATTTTCCCTTTTTTTTTAAAAAAAGGCATATGTTAACAGGTGTTAGTGGGTTTCTTGTGCGGCAAGAGACTGACTTTAAAAATAGAAATACAAAACTTTGTTCTCATTGCAAATGAGAACAAAGTTTTAAAGCACATTTATAACAGCAATACTGACTAACAACAGGAGATTAACCCTTTCAGTGCAGAGCACAGATGCCAGACAGAGAAGGTAAGACAGGCGCAGCATATGCACACCACAAGTTTCCTTTTTCACTTTCTTCACACAAGGTCTTCACTCTTTGTCTCATAGCAGTGGAGGGCTCAGATGTGATAACCTTTTCAAGTAAAAAATAAAGGTGTATTCCATCATTCATTCAACGGCAAAAAAAAAAGGCGCTTTTTCCAGGTTTGCATTTGGAGGTAGATGCTTATCGTCACGATGGGGTGAATGTTTTTAGAGAGGGAGTGGTTGGCTGACTGTCATTTAAGGGGCACAAGAGGGGGCTCTGTTTGCAGTGTCAATATTTACAGTGACACACGCTGGATGACTACTGACTGACTGAGGGGAATTGTGTGTGTGTGTGTGTGTTTGAGCGGGACACAGTAAGACGTAAAGACAGAGTGATGAGCATGAATGGATGTCAGATGTCATGCTCTGATGAACAGATTTAAGTCTTCAAAAACAGAACTTGTATATTGTTTTTGGAGAGTGTGTGTGTGTACTATTATACCCAAAGCAGTGGGAAAAAAAGTGGTAGGATTAAAAAAAAGGCCTCTGCTGCTCCAAAAAGTAAAGTTTAGAAAAGTTGACCAGGGCGGTGCAGTGTGATTTAATAAGTGACCAATCACAAGTGGACTCTGTCACACTCTACAAGCCTCTTTTGCATTGCAAATCAGAGATATGGAAATGAGGAAGGGAGACACGGCCTCACTACACTATCGCTCTTGTTCTACGTGCTTTCCCTCTTTTCCAGCATTTACATTAGCTGCACATATCTTCATTCTTATCTTTTGAATACTACATCCCCATTAATCCTCTTAACACTGATATCCCTTTGTCTTACTTTTTTGACTTTCCTGCTATATTTGCTTTCTGTAGGAGGGTTATTTTAAACAGGTGAGAAAATGCTGCAGTATCCCATGATTCAACAGTGTGACTCATTCAGCTTAGTGTTCTCTTTGTTTGTCCTGCAAACTACAACTCAGCTCAACTCCACGCTGTTTGATTTCAGCCTGTCTTTCTTCTTTCTTTAAGGGTTTTGTGTTTACATATGAGCTCATAGCCCCCGGCTACACTTGCACATCTGAAATCATCCATGTTGATTTGCAGGTCGACGACTATTGTATTTATACTGTAAACAAAGAAGCAGGGAGAGGCACCCATAATGTGCCCCCTGCCATGAGGAGCGCCTCTCTCTCATGCACAGTCACTGGAATGATTTTACTGCCCTCTAGCGGTCAAATGTTTCCTTTTGAAATTCAGTCACTTTTCACACACACACACAAATACACGTGGAATATCTACTGCATTGGATGTTCATTGAAAAACATTTATTTAATTGTTCACAGTGCTCAGAGGTTGGTTGTCAGAACATAAGTGTACAGTCAAAAAGTCAGATTGCAAACATCTCTACTAACTCACCGGACTAAGTATTAATTTTTTGACATCATGAGCTTCATTTGAAAGGTTTCATTTAAAAAGATTTGATTATTATTAAGCAAAAAATAAGAAATAAAAAATAAGTTCTTAAAGGGACAGTTCCCCCCAAAATCAAAAGTACATATCTTTCCTCTTAGCTGTAGTGCTATTTATCGATCTCGGTTGTTTTGGTTTGAGTTGCTGAGTGTTGGAGATATCGGCCGCAAAGATGACCGTCTTCTCTCCAATATCATGGAACAAGATGGCATTCGGTTTTTGGTGCTCAAAGTGCCAAATTTGAAAAACTCAACACCAATGTCTCTTTCCCGGGTAACCAAAGTAAATCCACAGATGTTGTTGTGAACAGCTTCATGAAGGAACTATTTTCTTTGTACCAAACTACACCCACCAACCATATCACAGCGCAGAAGGAAGCTTGTATCTACTTAGACGACATCACCAGGAGCGGCGCCTGGCTTTAAAGTAAATTTGATACAGTGGCTTAACATAAAATTTTACCTTCTGAGTTCGTCACATTCATTAAACTTTTTACCATAGATCTACATTGTAAGGGATGTCTGTATATCAGTGTATTTTTCTTTTTTTAAGCAACATAACCTCTGTGAAATGACTATCGCGATTCGGTCCATTGAGCCCAATAAAGGATCTTAAGTCTATCAAGTCGATTACAACATTTTTATGCCCATTCAAGTAACCGCTCCTCTGGTGGAAGTTAGTCGCACAGCTGCCATTAGTCTCTAGTGCCCTTGCTCTATGGGACCAATGATGCAAGCAACTTTAAGCCCAACATTAAACCCTGTATCCAGTTCTCTTTACAAATCCAGACAAGACACTCATGACAGGCCGCGATAAAAACATTACTGTAGTTGTAACTCTGTAGAAAGAAAATAGTTCCTTCATAAAACTGCTCACAACAAGGTCTGTGGATTATCTTGAAGAACTGGGTCATGATTTCTGTAAAGAGACATGCTGTTAATTTTTCTCTTTTTTTGGCACTTTAAGCACCACAAGCCGAGTATCATCTAGTTCCATATATTGGAGAGAAGGCAACTCCAACCAAAAAAATCTAGATGGATAAATAGCACTACAGGTAAAAGGAAAAAAAAGTATTTTTGATCTGGGGGTGAACTGTCCCTTTTAGGTAGTAAGCATGTACTGTAGCTTTGTGTTGTCATATAATGGAAATCTGAACACTTTCAATTCAAAGACAACTGGGCAAAAGCCATGTTCGGTGAAGAACATGTGAAATGACTGACAGCTCCAGAAGAGGCCACTAAATAGACCTCATAGTGGTTCTCAACTGATGATCATGAATGAACTTTGAGCTATTAAAACATGGATAAGAACTGCTTAAAGTTTGGGTCTTCAAAATGGGGTCAGCGACCCCTAGGGGGTTCTCAGAGTTAGAGCAGGAGGGCCGCCAAATTATTTGTTATTTGACAATTTATTTCAAAAGGTGTCTTTTTTTTTTTAATTAAAATATTATTTAAAATATACAATAACATGAATCCAACATAAACACATATTTTTGAAAGTGGAGTTTCTTTTCTCAACTATCAGAAAATCAAGCAAACCAGCAAAACTGCAGCCTGAGGCTACATCTGCCCGGTTTAACACGCAACTCAATTATATACAATATATGTAGTGAAGGGTCCCTGCTCTGTCTCTCTGTCAGCCTAAGGGTCCTAAGCCTGAAAAACGTTGAAGACCTCTGGCTTACAAGTATTCAGAGAAAATGTTAAATTAAGCGTCTACAGCTCCATGACAACTGGGATCACAAACAAAAATCACATGATGTGTCCAAAAGCTCCACATCCACTAATAAGAGACCCTGTGAGATCGTTTCACACGGTGCATCAGTCTCTGTGTTGATCATAAACACATGAACAAAGTAGGGAAAAAAATGCATTTAAACTTCAATCAGTAGTGGCACTAGAGGGACTCACTTGTGCCAAAAAGGGGGATATTTTCTACTTAATTCTGAATATTGGGCACTAAGATGACAATCCTTGAAACCATCAGGTGAATGTCTGCACTACACTTCCATAAATTGATGTAAAAATATGGCCAAATTCAGACAGAAGTGTACCATTTTTACAAAATACAGTAAAACACAGTACATCTTGGAGCCATAATAATATGTTGACATAAACAGTAGGTTGCTGAATGATTTTACAGCGTTACACAGTATTTTTTATTTAGTAGGTCTGGTGAAGGGATAGACGCCACATGCAGGTTAGCTACAGTATTAAACTGTAAACATCACATTACTGTAGAATACTGTAAAAAGTTGACGGTTGTACACTGTTGAAGTAAACAGTGTAGTGACACCCTAAAATAATGGTATTATGCTGGTAACTAAAGCTGCCAATAGTTTACAGTTATTTTACAGGAACACTTGTTACAGGGATGTGAAGATGGTGATTATACTGGTGGACATCACAGTTAAATCTGGGGAAGAGCTGCAACAGGGGATTCGTTAATTTAATAAAATGGTCACTTTTTAATGTGTATGACCCTTTAAGGGAGTAAAAAAGGGAAAACTTTTGTATATATGTATGTATAATTTACAGTCATGCCAGTATGTCTGTTCATTTTGCCATTTTTTGTGTCCGATCTCATGATAAAAGCTACTGTACTGTATACATAAGACCACGTGGGCCTTTACAAATCTCTTTTAACCATCACAGTAAATTGACTGATTTTGGGATTTTCTTAAGACGATGATAATCATAGTGAGTCTGTTATAATCATCATTCTGCCATAAAAACCTGTATTCAACACATTCATTTCTACGCACTTGTTGGTGTTAGTGAAGCCAGTGCGGCTCAGTGATCCTGCACCAGTGTTGTTTCTGAGAGGTATTGAAATACAAGACAGCCTGAGGCCTCCTTTCTCGACTTTCCGTTTGTCTACACTACGGCAGCAATGTGTGACTCACAAATGATAAAATACTGCCTTTTTAGGTAGTATACAGTAACTGCTGCTACACAAGTCCTGTGAGAGAATCTGTGATTCCCTATCACAGCAGAGACGTCAATAACAGTGACAACAGTGTGAACTGTAGACAATATAGCAGCAACCATACTGTGGGAGTTTCAGCAAAGCCAATAGAGTGCTTTAGTGAAAACATTATTTACTTATTAAACTCCAGAGCTATAGATATAAATATGGCCAGTGACTTTACTTTATTGCACTGCACCACATAGAAAAGGCTTAAAAACTGTCAAAGACATTGTTATATAATTGTTTTTTTTTACACTTTTTATGAACATAAATTGTTGATATAACTGTGATAATCTCATATAATACACTGCATCCAGAGTATAGTGTGTGTTGGCTGGGTTGTTCGAATCATAAAGCTCTCAGGGAAGACGTGGGCTTCTGTTAGCACCGTGTATTATACACAGCCTCGACCATGCCAGACAGGAATCATCACGTGACAACTTTAACTACACACATATAGAGCAGAGTGATTAAAAAAATACTGTTTTATATCTTTACATCCTACACTTGGACCAACTAGTAGTTAGTAATTGTATATATGCTTTGATTTGGGTCCATATGGTTCAGTTTCACCATTGAGATTATGGATATATAAGTATCATTTTAGATGATGAATTGTACATATCTTCATTTTTTTATTTTCTTGATATTCACTGCAGGGTGCTGTTAGGGGAGAAAAACAAATCTATAAAGCATAGCATCACAATATTTTACTTGGCAATAATGTATCGATACATAAACACTAAGTAAAGATTTTTTTTATAATATAAATGATTAATATTTCAAATAGAAATTGAATGTTTGGTAGCCTACTTGAATAATAAAATCAATTTCATTTCAGTCCACTAGATACATTTTGCTGCAATAAAACTGCAGTGAGATGAAAAGACTCTTATCTTATCTTTTAAGATAAAAAAAGAAGTTTTTAAAGAACTTTTTAAATATTGCATTGTGTCTTAAAGGGTAACTTCTATATTTCTTAACCTGGACACTTATTTTCTCATGTTTTTGTGTCTTAGTGATTAATGGGAACAACCATTTTTTAAAAAACTGGTCCAGTATTGAGTTACAGATGGTGACACAAGCTGCAATGTAACCACCCTGGACTTTTGTGCACAGTCAATTTTTGTCCACTAAAAGCCTGTTTTTGCCACTGACAGGTTCAGATTGGTATTCTGAGTGTCTGACAACATTATGAAGAGGATTACTTCAGAGAGGTAGACCTGTTTGTCAAAGAGTAACATCCTTGCTGCTTAACCCAAATTGCTTTCATTAAACCCACTAGATTTCATTTATATAAATGGTAATTTTCTGATTGTAAATCACTTTACTCCAAGTCAAAAGAAACAAAATAAAACTAATTAAAACCATCTCGGTTCAACTTTTCCATTGTTCCAACAATCACCAACTCTGGTTTTGCTGAAACAAACTCTTTCTTTACTCAGATAGATGTGAAAATATGCCTGCTCCGTACATGCTTAAATTACTGTTTATTTAAATGGAGTTTGGTAAGTTTGGTAAAGGTAATTTCCGGCTATTTCTAGTGTAACAAAAAGGGTCTTACTCTTTACTAAAAAGGTATACCTCTGCAGGGATCCCTTCGAAAATATTGCTAAAAATTTACTATAACAATCTGAGCCTGCTAGTGGGGAAAACAAGCACTTTTAGTAGATGTAAATTGACGATGTACAAATGCTCTAAATTGTTATATTGCAGCCTGTTTCTCAGCCGTTAGCTGCATCCCTCTTGCTCAATACTGGACCTTTTTTTTTTTTTTTTTAGTTGTTCCTGTTTGCTACTTAGACACAAAACACGTAAAAATAGGGTGCAGGTTGAAAATACCAGTTACCCTTTAAGTGTCATAATCCTATTGATTCATGGGGCCTCTGATGATTCTTACTTCTACTGCAGTGTTTAAAGGATGAAGTATTAGAAGTATTAGAAATAGAGGTATTTGCAATTACTAATTGGCCCAAGTCTGTCTGTGACATAACATGCAGTGCACATAGTACCTGCAGCAACTGTAAAAACATAACGTATAAGAAATATAAGAGCCTTAAAGAGGTAACAGAGCCGTGAGTGGATGTATCAGAACAGTACATTTGCACCTTGACATTGCTCGTTGGGTTTAAGACCCAATCTGACCCTGACAATAGGTGAAAGACCGAACAGGAGGCGAGCTGCTACAGTACCGGGACTGTGTGTTTCAGTGTGCTGGTATGGCTGAAAAACTGCAAGAAGCTTATCCAGAAAATGATCCAACACTTTTACAAAATGTGTTTCACAGACAGACCAGGTTAAGGCTTGGTTGTATATGAGCTTGTAAAGTGAGGTTATCAGATAAATAAATGCACCCAGTAAGTTGTTACAAAGGTAACACCAGTGTGAGAGTTATATTTCCCAATACCCAGCAAAAAGACATTGCTGAGATTTTGGCATGTGAAGTGCTGAGGTCACAGTATGTACAGATTATACTGTTTTATAACATTACATGAACACGTTAAAAAAGAATGGCCCCGATTTGTTTTCTCCACAAGTCCAAAAACATCCAGT
Source organism: Plectropomus leopardus (assembly GCF_008729295.1). Lineage (NCBI taxonomy): Eukaryota > Metazoa > Chordata > Actinopteri > Perciformes > Serranidae > Plectropomus > Plectropomus leopardus. The sequence goes on along the minus strand of NC_056478.1, from coordinate 9,510,576 downwards.
GTTCGCACATCTCGGCGACACCAGCTGGAGCCACTTTCTGTCACTCGTTAATCGTATCAGTCAGTTCAGTCAGTCAACAGGTTACCATGTTACAACAAAATACAGTTTACAGTACCGTGACATACCAATTTAGTGAGTTAAAAATGCGCTTCAGTGAAAAGTAGACAAGTGAGACACTTGTACAAAAGATCATCCAATAGAAGTGCAAGCTGTACAAAAAGAGGAAAAGTGAAAAGAGTGTCATTCAGTCTAAAAGTTTAAAAAGCATAGTATCGTGGGTATATTCATATATTCCTCTTTCATATATTTTATGTCATCTCTCCTGGCACAGTCCAGCTGTATAGAATTTTGGCTTCTTCATTGTTCTAGCAGCAGTGTTCAAACATTTCTCCTCCCTGATCCCTCTTCTGCCGTCAGCTTTGACCTTTTAACGCCTGCCAGATATCATTGGGTTAAAGAGCAAGGCATGACTTTGTCAAATTGGCATATATTTACTAAGATAATGCATCCATCTGCATGACCGTGAATCTCTCCATCTTCAATGCTACAATCCTCCGCTCCAGCAGAGGGCGCCATTTCTCCTTTCATCCAGTACTCCCACTCACAGAGCCTGCGAGCACCCAGCAGTGGGAGAAAATAAGCTGGAGGACGAACAAGGAGGTGGATAAACACTCCACTCCTCCATTTACAAAGGAAGATCAAACGCCTCAAGAGGCAAGAGGACGATTAAGGGATTTCCTCCCCCTCTCCTCCTTCTCCTCCTTCAGGCTCCTCTGAGTGGGAGTGCGTGTCTGACGGTGTGTGTGCATATCGTAGGCGGCTCCAGCGGGCCTTGTTCTTGTGCAGGTGACCCATCATGGTCTGACTGAGCGAGCTGGGCTCGGTAAAGCGATGCCACTCCTCAAACAGAGGCTCCACGATGTAGGAGATGAACCCTGAGAAACACACGACGAAGGTGGGTCATCTCTCAATAGGTAAAAAAAAACAGTTTAGATCTTTACTTCGAACATCCCAAATAAAATGGAAGAATAAGATAAAATATGCAAGAAAAACAACACAAGAATACTCATCAGACATATTCAGTAAACAATATAAGTATTTCATGTCTGAAAAGGAGCCCGCTCCCCCTTTTTCTCAATTTAAATAAAAAATTATAATTTTAAACATGAATATTCCAAATTTCTGCCCCGATTTTCACCATACACACCTTATAATAATAATAATAATACAACTATTTATACAGCACCTTTAAAAACACAGTTTACAAAGTGCTTTGACAAACAAGGCAAAGCCGAGGCTGTAAACTCCAGAGTTAATGAAACAATTTAGTAAATAATGCCGACAAAGGGCAGACAGGAGTGAAGGCAGAATGAAGTAGGGAATTTGGTGCAGAGACATATTAGATAAATACGGTAACATAAAGGCAGAAGACACAGAACACTGATAATAATAACAATAATAATAAGCATGTAAAAAAAATTAATTTGAGGCTAAAATTAAAAGACAAAATAAAAATTTAAATAAATAAAACAAATTAAAAGATGAGTTAAAAGACACATTAAAAAATAACTAAAAAGAAGAATTAAAAGAATTTAGAGATATCTACCATGATCAAATAAAACAAGACATAAGACAAAACAAGACCATATCAATCTGAATAAACACACACACACACACACACACACACACACAAACATTACAAAACAAAAGCACACATTAATGCAGGACACCTTTATAATGAAACAGCATACAGTTTTTGGAGGCACTTGAGTACTCACCTATCTGAATGGCTGGGACGGAGTCTGCCTGCTGGTTACACAGAGGACTGATCTCCATGTCAAACTTTCTCTCCAGGTCACCTTTAAGGTTAAAAGCCATAATTCATTATCCACATGAATAAAAGAAAAGCAATAACATCATAGGATGCAGATGCAGATCATCATTAAATATGTAGGGTGATATCTTTAACACACACAAAAAACACACAAAAAAGAAAGTATATTCTTTTACGCGGTTCAAACATCAATATTAGCCATAAGAGTTTTAAGGTATTTATACAATTACTGCAGAGACCATCTCTCATCACAACTTGGAAGCTTGACTTTTTCTGTATATCCGACATAGTGGTAAATAATACAAATATGTTTGAAAACATAACAAATACGAATGCCAAAAATCGATATTTCATGGAAATGAACCCTAAATTTAATGGATAGGGCTGTACCGAATAGTTGCAATCTGCATTCCTGACCACTAGATGCCACTAAATCCCCCTAAATCGTATACACTGGACCTCTAAATCTGGTATTTCTTCACTGTTAGACAGGTTGAGACACTTAACAGCAAGAGCTCCAAAACAGGAGCCCACAGCGGAACGAAGGCTTATAGCTTTACACACAAGAGATCCTACTGGGAAGGAAACTTACCGGCACAGGCCCAAAGACTAGGCCTCTTGCAATGGATCCACCTCCAGTGAGCAGGTTATGTAGCTGTGGCTTTCTCCTGGTTGGTGGTGTTGGCGGTCATAACGCAAAACAGGCAATATTTTCTGCTAATGCTAGCAGCAGATCCACCTGCGGCAGGCTATCCAAACCAGGATAGCTTGACGGGGCGGTCTGGTAGCAATCTAACAGCGCCATAAATCATTGAATAAAGTTGATTTATTTAAACAAACTAACTCAAGATTTTGTTTGAGTATTTTGTGTGTGTGTAATGACTCCATGAAACATGACAACAGACATTCAAAACTTTGTTTCAGAAACTCAAAAAAAATCCTCGACACAGTGGTATGTTGCTGACAGCGTTTTTAACCCTCATACAGCCAACGCTGCAATTACACAACTGTCTTAAGTTGTCCAGTAAATTTTTTTTAGTCATCTTTTAATATGTAGCAAGGGGAGCTGAACTGTGGTCTTACTTTGTGGTGGTATTTGCTCTAAAAATAATTTTGAGTCAGTCCCTTGATTGAGACAAAGCATTTTTTCTCTTTGTATTTGTATTGTATCACATTTGACTCACCCTGCCTGTAGAATTCCTCACACACTCTCTCACTCCACTGTCTGCTCAGCTCCCAAACTCGACATGGATTACAGACATCTGCACACTTCAGAGCAATCTGTAGACAAAAAGAGAGCCATTCACACATACTCTGCAGCTACACAAGCTTTACTGTTAAAGTGAAGTATATATGATTCACTTGTGAAGCGTGCATGGATGCACGGTGCTGTCTGTGCAGTTTACCTGCAGGATAAAGTGCCTGTGTGAAGCGAGCTGGAGGTCCAGGTCCTGGTTGTCCAGATGTTCTCTGAAGGTCGACAGGAACTCATTCTGCCTGCTGATGTCTGTCGCCAGGATGAGAGAGCCCAGCTGCTGCTCCATGTCCTGCCTGCAGAGTAGAGAGGGGCGCCACTGAGACAACAACACAACCATTGACACCCAAGCCTTACATGAAGCTCGACATATAATGCTGTATGTGTGCATGTGCGATAGTCATCGCAACATTATTATAGCCTGTACAAGTAAATGCAGGTCTGTGTGTGCGTGTATGTGTGTTGGGGGGGGGTTGTTTTTTTCCCACAATATCTTTAGGCAAACTGTTATGTTTATGCTTAATTTGTTGCAAGTATATGTTGAAATAAATACAATATTTTTCAGTATTTTGTCATATCATAAAGAATATCCTTATTGCATAAATACCCTAAAATAATATGTTATTATTATATTTGGTAAAAACTTTATAAAAGTCAATTAAAGTTCTTACGACATGTCAGCGGGCAGGTGGGACAGCAGTCCTGACTCTCGCAGCATGCCCACAGTGGATCTCCAGTGGTGACTCTCCAGCACAGACGTGTTCTGTAAATGTGTTTAAAACAGTTAAAGGTTGGATACAAAACCTACGGCACATCTTAACCCACACTCTGAGTCATGTGTACCTGGTAGAGGGACGCCAGGTGGTGTCTGGTCTTAATGAGGAAGGGCTGGTTGACTCCAGGATGGTCCACGTCATGGGCGGCTGCTGCCATCAGACCCAGAAACACGTCTAGAGGAGTCAGCTGCTCTGCCAGCTACGACACACAGACGTCCAATAGAATAATGATTCCTCTTAATGTAGGAGGGACACTTACACACATTTCAAATGAAACTTAATTACTAAATCCTTAAAAGAATTAGACATACTTTATTGATTTCTAGATGGAAATTGTGATACATAAGAGTTGCTCTGATGTGAAGCATAGTAAAGTATCAGAGAGAAGAAATAAATAATAAATAAGTATGTAAGAAAAAAAAACAAGTGCATTATGTCACAATGTTTTACAATAGTATGTAAAATAATAAAAAAATTAAAAATATGTGTACATGTCAAGTATGTAAAGTGTACAAAGTGTATAGACAATATATACATAAATAGAAATAAGAATAAGAAAAACTTATGTGCATAAAACTATGTGCATAATATGTTAAATATACACTCAAGAGTGGTGCAGGTAATAATAAATTAGGATATTGAAGCAGTCGAATTATTGCACCACTTATTGTACAGTTAATAAGATTTATTTTGGTGATTACAGCTGTGGCATAACACATATTTACAGCCCAGAGTATATTTTTTCCTATTCTTGTCATGTGTGGGTTTTTTCTCAATTATTTGGGAAAGTAATCCTCAGAAAAAGTTGTAACAATCAGCAGTGGGTCTTAAATTATATAAGGCTGAGAACCACTGCTTCAGAGTGCTAACGTGAAAAATGTGCATTTTTTTGTATTTTACTTTCCCATTTGGAAAATAAAAGTCTCATTTGTAATTGAAGTATAGTGGATGACATAATATTTATGATTTTTTAAATAAAAAAATAAATAGGTAAAACAAATTCATCTACCAATGAAATCAAATCATTTTAGCTCAACCAGTAAAACGTGAACTCAAAATTATTGATTTTAATTTAATTCACATTAGTGTGTCCCAGTGTAAGGATGAATGCTAAATGGTTAGTAAAGGACGAAATGGCATATTGATCTTACAAGCAGCAAGCTGCCATCTTACACTGTGAGTGTGTGCTTGTTTTCTAGTGCACATCAGTGTGTGTGTGTGTGTGTGTGTGTGTATGTGTTTGTGTGTGTGTGTGGGGGTGTGGTGAACCCAATATATTCATGTAAGAGCTTTTAACAAAATAGGTGCATCACTAAGTGCTTTATGGAGCAACAAAGGACACAAAAGTAATTACTGCACAAAAGGAAAGATGCAGTGACACTTAATCTGGCCAGAGGGCTTGACATTTCTCTCCAGGCTGAGGATGGATGTGTTGCTGCGTTAAAGTGAGCAGGTATTATCCCGCAGGAGGAGAAGCTGATAGAACATGTCAAGGAGAGGCCGTGTGTGTGTGTGTGTGTGTGTGTGTGTGTGTGTGTGTGTGTGTGTGTGTGTGTGTGTGTGTGTGTGTGTGTGTGTATGTGGCTGCATGCATGAATACAGAATTACTCATTACCTTGGGCTCCTTCAGGTAGCAGTACATGGCTTGAGTGACATCAGCAGCATGAACAGCGTTGTGATAGGGATTCTGGGAGTGGTAGTCCTCTTGCACCATGCCTGATAGGAATGGGTAAAAAAAAAAAAAAGAAATGATCTTAACTTTTGGCAACACTGCTGAATCTGTCGTGTAAACAATGTAATTGAATTAGCAGAGCAGAGTCATATGTGTGAGAAGTATTTGAGTGGTTGTGGGAACCCAGTGCCGACTATCGGTACCTAGGGGCCGCATTACGGTGCCAGATCTCTGACCAAAATTCTTTAAGGTGGACGGTGAAGGTGGACCAGCTATTCTCATTTTAGTAACAATCTCAGCCACTTTTAATCAGTTACTGGAGCAACGTGTGGCTGTTGAGTGTTTCCTGACTGAGGGAGACAATTATTGATCCCAAATGGTAATTGATTTTGTTTTTAGTAGTATTGTAACTGTTATCTTGTGTTAAATTATTGTTATTGGGTTAGGTTTTATTAACTATGTGAAACTGTTCTTAAAGGTGTTTTGTATTAATTCATATGTATATATTTAAGTATAATATAAGCTGTCACAAGTTAGGTCTGCTTTTACGACATAAAAGCCCTTCTTGAATGTTGTTGATTGCTGTTTTGTGCTTTTTGTGAAGTATCAGTTCAGATACTGTTTTAAAGGATCATTTTAGCACCAACATTGAGAAAAAAAATCCATACGATACCCAGCCCTAAAGAAGTATAATTCAATTTATGCAAGAAGATTTTGCTGGATGTTTTGATTAACTAGGTAAATGCATTTTTTTTTCCTACATTGACGCTACAGGTTGAAATTGTTTTTTTTTTTTCATTCACTGGTCGATTTTGGGATTTTATGCTATTTTTCATAGTGTCTTCAGACTAGAGGAAAGAAAAGAAGATATTTTGGCGTTCATTTTAACTCAGATTTCTATTTTAATGTATGCAAAAAGCACATATTTTACAAAAAAAGAAGCCAAAATATTCTGTAAATGGGCATAAAAATGTAGAGCAGTTATGTTTTACATCTTCATTATACAGTCTATGATGTTGAATACCAGCAGCAGAAGCCTGGTGAACAAATAACTTGACGTAGTGACAGTAAGAAAGCAAACATAGCAGTGGTCACCAGGATTGCTGGGATGAATAACAATCTGATGATTTTAAAGACCAATATAACAGCATTAGCTCTCATTTTCCATTGTTCAATGACGAGCTGAGGTTACGTTGCATTTTGTATGTGGAAAAACACAAAAGAAAGGACAAAATAAATGCTTATTGCAGACTTTGTTTCCATAGCAGCACTCAGCTAATTGTTACTCTTTGTCTGATTTAACATACCATGGATACTACAACAACAAAAACTTTATCCATGTTTGTTTTTATTTCAGAGAACATGAACCCTGCCTCTTTTGTAAACACTGATTGACACACAAAAGAAGCAGTTGACGTCAGTCTGGACTTTCCTGGAAAAGTTAAACCCTTCTCAGATGTCGAGATCATTTTGCCCCGCCAAAAAGGCCGCCGGGTGCACTTTTTACAGAGTGAATGCTTTATATGTCATGATGACAAATGAAAATGCTACTTGTAGATACACCAGAACTCTTGACCATTTAAATTAAAATATATATATGTATAAATATATATTCTGAGGCTAAATATACAGTTGTATAAATGTCTAGCAAATACAAGTCAATAGACTGATGCACTTTCACATAATGTCTATATGCATATATATAGATATATATTAAACTCATGCAGGCAAATTGTTTTCAAATGTGTGAGTTAACACTTTCCCGGCTATTTTAAGATATGTGATGCACAAATTTAACTGAATGATTAACAGAATTCGGTTATCATACTGGTGTCAAATCCTGCTTTTTTAGTGTTGTATAATAGGAGTCCCCACTGTGAAAACATTTGTATAACTGTCTTTTCTAAAAAGCCGGATTTCAAAAAAAGAATGCAATACATTCAAATGTTTTTTTCAGTTGACTGTGAGTCTGAACAAAGATGAACTGAACTGAACATTATTTTTTGCTGTAAAAGAAAGTTGGACAGAGGGTGGATGGCTGTAATTAGTCTCGCCTTAAGCCAGCAGCGGAGGAAGTGACAGCGCTGTAATTGTGTCTGTATAAAAGGGACAGCCAGCAGGACGGGACTCGTGTGACATAATGATGGCATGTTATGTGTGCAACAGACTGCCAGGAGATTAAAAGCAGCTGATAGCAATTAGCAACTAACTCAAAGACGAAAAACAGGAGCCGAAATTTCCGCAAACTGGAAAAACAATGAGATTCGGGAGCTCCTTACCCCCGAGCCGTGATCAGTCGTCATATAACAAAGACAATTAATATTGTTATTACCATGTTAATGCCAATACTATTGTTTGGAAAGTGCTGCTAATGTGTATGTTTTGTGTCACACTAGGGGCAGACACTTTGTGTTAGACGTCATGCCCCTCACGTCTTTCAGCATGCTTTCTTAAATCCCACAATCTGAAGGGGCAGGATGCAAACACTGTTTGGGTCTGTGTAAAAATGCAAAAGGGACATAAAAAAGGGACTTTGTGCGCACAATCTCTGTGTAAAAACGGCCACTGACACTTTCTGGAAGCTTACCAAGAAACCTGTGCAGTTTGACCATGTCCAGCTGGAAGTGATGAATGAGACCGTAGACATTGAAGAGATGGCACATCAGAGTCACCAGACTGTTACCTACAGCACACAAGTTCATTCACGAAAATTTAGTTTTAGTGCATTTTATGAAAATTCCATATTACAGGACACAATATATATGCAATAACTGTATTGTGACACAGAGAAAACTAATCTAAAATAAAATTTTAACATTATTTTACCATTTGTAAGACGATCAAACAGGAAAATGTCAAAGTTCCACGTGCCGACTTTTGATAACATATGCTGCAAAGAAAGATAAAGTGTTTTAGATGTACATTTCACACATACACCTTACAGAGAGCTGGAGGTACAGGGTACCTATACCTCAGATGTGTTTGTTTGTTTGTTTGTTTGTTTGTGAGAGTGTGTGTGTGTGTGTGTTTGTTTGTTTGTTTGTGAGTGTGTGTGTCCGTGTGTGTGTGTGTGTGTGTGTGTGTTTGTGTTTTTACCGCAGCTTGTCCCAGGTAGTCGTCGTCCAGTAGGTGCAGTGACCCGGGGGTGTGGGGCACCAACCCCCTGAGCAGCCTGGAGGCGTGACAGTATCTCTGAAAGCTCAGCAGACGCTTCACCTTTCTCCTGGTGCCGGCCTCTACCTCCCCCTGCTGGGCACTGGCTGCAAACACATGTGATTTATATTTTAACACCATGCAGGGGACGAAACTGAATTGCGCAGCATTGACACATAAGCATCTTAAAAATGGTTTTAAAATTGAAATATGAATTCAGATTAATTGATTATGCATCATTTGTGACTCTTTCCTAGGGCTGATAATTCTTTTTTTCGTCAATTAAGAGCAAGTTCATGCTCCATCAGGTAAGCAGACAAATGTGTGTCTCACTTTTGGAAAAACACACACTGAATTTAATGCACAATTACCCTGATTCTGCCTCGCAGCTGTATTCACAGACACATGATTCATCAAAGTCTACCACTGGCAATAATTAACAAACACAGTAAACAAGTTCATGACATACTAGATTCAATGTAAAAACAATTAAATGCTGAATTTTTTTAATCTAAATCACACATTATTAGCCATACCTACAAAATAGTTAAATGTGCAAAAATAGGTTATCATATATGTTTTCTTTTCACATTTTGTTAGTAATTTAGATTAAAAAAGTAAAATAAAGTTTTGTATTTTTAATGTATGTGCAGAGCTACTCAATTTAAAAAAGCTTTTTTTTTTACAGTCTCCTTGTATGTTGAAAAGTGTTAACCTTTAGAGACCCATTTTCGGCATTTTTAGGAGGAGACATGGGGTCTTAAGTGTAAGATAGCAGGTCAACAGTAGATGTCACATAGGAGTTACACACATCATCAAAAAAATGGAAACCTGGAGATAAATTTGGGAGTCAGTCCAGTATGGTGTGCAAAGTTTTTCTAGTCATAAATCTGTAATAATTATTGTGCTTTGGTAAGGTGCCTACTAAAAACTAAGTTAAGTTAGTTATGTGAAATAAATGGTTATGTCAAAAACACAATCACAAACAGCAGTTTTTCTAACATTAAACAGACCAGTTAGACTAAAACTATTGGCGCTGCAGCGAAAGTTTCGGCTCTGGCTTCAGAGCAGTTCTGCCTCTTGTCCGTTGTTAATGTCACAAAGTGCCCCTCAGAGTTCAGCAGACGGCCCTCCAGCTTCGGGGCACTTTGTGGTGAGTCTACCTCCTGTCTGAACCCCACTTTCTCACCATGGTGAGCTCTTAAGTACTGAAATTTGGCACGGACTGATTTAACATGAATCAGTACTCAGTGGCACTAACGTAACACCCTTAAAAGTATTGAGCTTGGTACCCAGCGCTACTTGCCAGTTAATTATGTACACCTAGCTAAAACTAATGCAGTCTACAGTAAACAGTCCTACAATAAATCCTCCATTTATTAAGGATATGATGTCAAATTTTGTTGAAACCTTTTAGAGAGACGTTAATTCAACTTTATGGTCATTTTGGAGGCTACAGTTTGTCAGGTGTTGACAGGTGTTTCTATTATATTGTCCATCCCACATATGTCAGTGAGGGTAGGCTAAATTTGACTAACTTTCACGTGCATTTACTTTCAAAATACAACAATGAGATACACTGAATGCACAAAGCACTCAGGTAGAAGATTACACACTTGCTGTGATCACTGTGTTCACAGATCGTAGGAAGTTTGAATAAAATCCCTGAAAGTTTTTAATGTTTTTGCAGATTATTTCTAACAGAACAAGAACATTTGCTGAAATGGCCAAATAATGCATTGTTTTTGTATTGAAACGGGTCAGGAGACTCACTTTTGAGGATTCGCAGGTCAATCAGCGGGTAGGAGCCTCGTCTCTCAACCAGCAACACACCAGCATGACCAGTGTTCAGTCTGCCATCAGCTGCACACAGAGAGAAGGAGGAGGGATGGAAAAAGAGAAAGATGGATGAGAAATATAAATATTTGGTGTTATTACTGATGTTCGTGTTGTGGCCATTTTTAGCAGACATGCCCGCAAAACCCATGAATAAAACTTTCCAGGAGGAAGCAGAGAGAGGTCAGTAGACTAGAGCTGGAAACAGACAGAAATCAAGCAAAAGGTTGATGGCTGAGCAATAAGTCGAGCTGCCGGTGGGTGATGAGAGGAAAACAGAGCAAAGTGTTCCCTGGTGTAGATGTTCAACATAATCAGTCTCATAAAAGCAGATTTAGAGTCTCTGTTAAAGCAGCCTCTCTGAAACAAGAGGATCTTTGACATGGCTGATCCAGAACATCATGCATCTGGGCCAAGTTTGCCCGAGGAGAATGGATTTCACACCGATGTGCAGCTGTTATGGTGCACGATTGGTGCAGCACTTACTGAGTACGTTCTGTTCATGCAATGATTGGTCATGTTGTTAGTGTCTCAGCACGAGGACTATCAGGATACAAGAAACGATACAAGAAAACAAGTTGACACTAATTCCAGGGAAATTCCATTATTTTCAAATCGATATCACAGTAAAAAACATATACAAAAGAATAAATCTCATGTACGTAAACATGGAAAACATCTAAATGAAATTGTAGACCCCCCAGTCTATGTGGGTTCATGCTATTCTGTGGGAGAGGAAACCTATATTAATAGCCTACAGTAGGGGTCGACCAATATTGTTTTTTCAGGACTGATGCTTTCTGTTAGTAGTTAATGAGACTGATAACTGATATTTCAAACCAATATGCATTTAAAATAAAAATGAAACATCTCTGCCAAAATTTAGAATTTGGAATATAACAAACTCCAACACAAACCTTTGTTTAAATGCCTTTAGCAAATGCTATTGGCCCCCATAATTGGCCAAGCCAATAATCTGTCGACCCCTAGCCTACAGTATATTTACATATTCGAGCCCGAGGTAGCTGTTGCTGGAGGAATTATGTTTTTGGGTTGTCCGTCTGTCCCATTCTTATGAATGTGATATATTAGCAGCTCCAAGAGAGATTTTTTTTAAATTTTGGCACAAACATCCACTTGGACACAAGAATATACTGATTAGAATTTTGTAGTTGAAAGTCAAAGGTCACTGTGACCTCATAAAATTATTATTTATATAAATTATTATATTGGTGCTCGGTAATATAATGCAGGTGATACCTTTAAAGGTACCTAGTTTGGTCCCAAACCCCAACTGAAATCAAGGACCAGCAGAAGGATTGGTCATTATTTTCAAAGGCTTTCTATTTGATCCTCAAACATAATAAGAAAAAAGGGGACACGTGTATTCCTCATGTGTTTGAAGTGCCCGTGTATTTCAGTCATGCTGACAGCACATTTCGTCCTAAATGGATATCAAGCATTTTTGTCTACTGTATGATTTTTTTTTTCCACAGGAAATGTCTGCAGAGTCCCAGAAGTAACATTTTGTGTTTTAATCCTTGCTGCGTGAGCACCTATCAAACAGAAAGGGAACACAGCGGCACAATAGTCCCTTGAATACTGCTTCTGTTTAAAATGCGCAATTCACACACCCTGAGGCCGGTGACAACAAGAAACAACAGAACTGGGTCCCAAGTTGCGGCGCACATGCGCACGGATGAACATTTTTACTTGAGCAAACTATGGGAATACTAAATAATTTACACATCATGATGTGAGGAACTGGAGCGTATTATGTCCCCGAGGTTGCCAGTTTGCTTCACCTCTGCAACTTACATAGCACCTGTTAATGGGGTCAGAGTGTATTGTCAAAACTCCCTCTGGGTGCCAGATCTTGCCATTGCACGTGTGGGTTGCTGAAGCGGCAGAGTTTGCAGGCGATGCTGTGGCTTTGGTGTGCTGTGTAGGCAGCTATACATAAAACATACGGTGGAAAAGTGTCATCATTCCCTATTTATGCATTTTAAAACAAATATAAATCGCTGCGGGGAAGTGACTCAGCCTGTTTGAGTGATGCAGAAGAGTCCTGCTGGCCTAGTTTGAGCAAGAAAAAGAGAACAGAGGGAAAGCCTTTTTGCTTTTTTATCCTGCGTGCTGGTGGGCAAGAAGAAGGGGAAATACATCATCTGGAAAAACCCCCTCTCCAACACACACACGCACAAGCACACACACCCTCTGGCTCTCCTCCTTCACTTATCTCTCCATACTTCCATTTTATATGTCACTCCATCCTTCATTCCTCCTCAACCTCTGGCTGCTGTCTCTGCATCCTCCTCTCTCTCTGTCTCTCTCTCGATTACTACCCCCTCAACCTTCCCATCATCCTTCATTCCTTCCTGTTCAACAACAACACCCCCTCTCCCCAGCTGATCCATCTTTTCACCCCCCCCCCCCTCTCTTCCTTTAACTCTCTGTGTGGTAAATAGGTCATTGTCTCCGTGCGGCACAAAACTGGGTCATTTAGGATGAAAACGTGAATCAGTTGGAAAAGGGCTGTTTGAAGACGGCGCCATGCACGTGTGTCTCGTCATGCATAAACACTCGCTGCACATACACACACACACACACACTTGCAAATGAGGTTAAATCCCTGATTTCCCAAAAAAAACAAGATTGCACACTTGGCACACATCACACACGCAGGACGCTGATATGAGTGTTTACTTGGCTTCACTGAATCTGTGGGTGTTTACAGCACAAATGGAGCTCTGGGGCTGTTTTCATCGCTGCCACATGCACACGAACACAAACAGTCTGAAAACACACAGTGACAGGTGAGGTTTCTTTAGCTGCTGCTTCTTTAGCAGATACATACAGTGCATCCACACAGTAAAAGATCTGTGACATCTATGTTTTAATGTGTGAGGGTACACTCTTTCAATTATTTATTTTTTGCTTTAGGGCTACAACTAGTGATTATTTTCATTGTGGACAAATCTGTTCATTATTTTTTTAACTCAATTAGTTCTTTGGTCTACACATTTTAATTTTTTTTTTAATGGCGACTTGTATTTCACAAAGCTCAAGATGTTGACGTCCTCAAAGTCTTGTTTAGTTCCAAACCCCAAAATATTCAGTTTACTATTATGGAGAGGTAGAGAAACTACAAAAATTGAAAAAATCAATTTAAAAGATACTCTGTTTAATGTAGAAAATTAAGAAAATCACACAATGACCACATTTGAGGGGCTAAAGACTGAAAAAAAAAAAGCAAAACAAAAAAATGATAATTGTGTTGAGAAACTCTAATTTCTTGACAGCCTTAATCTACTATTACTACTTGTGTGAATCAACTAACTGATTAACTGATATATCATTGATTTTCCTATCAAAACCCAAACAGCAGAAAAATATACTAATGCAGGACTTATATGCCCTGCAGGTTAAAGTCTTCTGTAGAATTTAACATTAAAACGTCTTTTAGTCAAAACAGCTCCTCTGCTTCTGTGGTTTGCTATTACAAATGTCAAAAAAGGAGAATTATTTAATAAATTTTCATATATATTTTAAAGATTTAATGATCTATAGGTTTGAGGGAAAATGCTTAAGTATTACACTCTGTACTTTTCTACCAAAATGTACCTATAAATATTTTTCTCAGCTTTTTACCTCCTTGGAAATGTCAGAATGACTCACTATCACCGCTGATGAGTTATCTCTCGACAGATGTCGTACATTGTGCAGATAGCCTTTCACTCTCTGTAAGGAGTCATCAGATGAATGAGGTCATCATGATGCAGAGGGAAAGTCACAGGCAGCAAAAGGCCTACATTTGTCCGTTTTTCACCTTATGAGTCTGCGCTTGCGAACAGGTGATTCCCCACAGTATGAATCATCACCTCATCATAACTCTTCAAAAGCACATTAAAGATTCACAACATACATTGATCTATTTCTGTTATCAGCTGATTAAAGTCTTATTGTCAAGTCTTTCAGTGCATCACAATCATTTATTATTGAACACTAAATGGCAATGTGATCACCGTCAGAAAAACATTTCACACCTTGAGTCAATCTGACATTACCGACAACATGATGCCAACATGAGGCAGGACGCCAGATACACATTAGATCTTCCTCATTTCCTTTCATTACTTTTGAGATTTGACACTTATTTAAAGGGGTAGTTCACCCCAAAAATCAAAAATACATTTTTTTCCACTTACCATAGTGTTATTTATAAGTCTAGATTGTTTTGGTGTGAGTTGCATATATATAATATAATGGAACTCGAAAATACATTTGAAAAACTCAATAGCAATGTCTCTTTCTACAAATGTGACCCGCTTCATGTAGGAACTATTTTCTTTCTATCGAAATACACCGCCCAACTGCCGCACAGGCTTTGAAGCCAATTTTTGTAGTGGCCAAACAGTGTAATTATAATATCACATGATGACCTGCGGTGCAAGAAGACGGTTTCTTGTTGACTTACGTGGCAAAAAAAATGTCTATGAATCAGTGGATAAATTTTTTGAGCATCATAAGGGTTCGCAAAATGACTGGTCTCGCCATCAGGAGCTCAAGTTAGCCGAGCGCCAAACCAGAATTTAGCTGCTCAGCTGCCATAAGGCTCTGGTGCACCTGCTCTATGTGCTGCACAATTCAGAAATATAAGCCTATCATCCCTGAATCAGGTAATTTAATAAGCTGTAGTTGCACCATTTTGTCGCCATGTGCCACTGAGCAACTCTCATAGGAATAAACAGGACCCTGCGTTCAACCCTATATCCAGTCAAAAGTATTAAATGTTTTTACATGAAACTACTCGCAACAAGGTCTGGATTATCTTGAGTAAATGGGTCATGATTTCAGTCCAGTGCTATCTAGTTCCATCATACTGAAGAGAAGTCAAACATCTCTATGGCTGATATCTGCAACACTCTGCAACTCACACCAAAACAATCTAAACTGATAAATGGTACTACAGGTAAGAGAAAAAATATGTCTTTATTTTGAGGTGATCTGTCACTTTAAGGTCAAATCATCCCTTCTTTATTAGAGAAACACACATCAAACTGTCAACAATGTTACTTTGTGTCACCACTCCGGACAGACGGCTTGATTGATGGCGTCACTCAGTGTCATCAGTGCAGCTCAGCAGATGGTAACACACTCTGGCTTTACAGCACAAATCCCTCATTTCACCGTCTACCCTGTCTGAGTGTGTGAACTCCTCTGAACCTCGTCTCGAAACACGTCACTTACAAACACACACGTAAACATCGCCTATCAAAGATTATCTGACTGACACACACACACACACTTGTCAAAAATGAAAACATGCACCCAGGCATGGAGACAAAAGTCTGATATTCAAATGCGAGAACTGACACACAAAACCACACAAAGACAGGACCAGACACCCTTATTCACAAAAGTGACCTGCCAGAAAACATTACCACTAATGAGAAGATAAAAAGAACAAATTATGCATAAATCAATGCACATTGTGGAGGAATGAGTCCCCCCCAAAAAATCACTTTTCTGCCATGGATGTGTTTTCATTGGGGCTGTCCGTGTCAACACATTAACTGCGATGTAATTAAGGTCCGGATGGAATTTTCATAGCAGCTGGTGATTTTACTCAACTCATCCTTCAACTCCAAATACGTAGCAGGATCAAAGACAAACTTTAATTTCTTTTGTTTTAAACTATGTTTAAATAAATTACTTATAAATCTAAGTACCTACATTTGTTTTCTTTTCCTACGTAAATTGCGGGCAATCCTGGCAGACACTCGTGCCTTTAGGAGGCTGTACTGGGCTGAGTTTTAATCTAGAGTGATGATACTGGTTTCCAACGGTACAAGTCAAGTCGTGCTAGTTTGTCAGGAAGAGGGGTAAACAACACTCCAAGGTTAGGATAAATTTTGGCGATGTAAAAATGGCATGGCCATTTCAAAGTTCTATGGGTGCCCATGAGTCTCTCATTTACAGACATGCCCACTTTATGCTAGATTTTGCTGTCATTTTAGTCCTAATCAAGACAATCTGGTAAGAATTGCTTTACCTTGTCAATATGGACTCCAAAACTAACTGCAAAATGATGGAATTGAATCATGCAATTAAAAAAAAAGCAATTAATCGCATTTTAATGTTCAAATTCAGCCATTAATTGCATTTTCAAAAAAATGTGTTTGACAGCCCTAGTTTTCATGTTGCGCGTAGTTACTGGGTCAAATGAAAAACATACATTGGACATGAAACATTTATGAGAACTCCCATAAGCTTTACAGCACTTGTGACAAGTTACCTTCCAGTGGAGCGCTTCTGTCCTCTATGTCAAGCTTCACCTCCTCTACCTCTCCCTTCCCTGATTCCACCCAAGTGCCCGCTTGACTTCTCTCAGGCCCCTGGGGGCCTCCCCTTCGAGCCCTCCAGGCTGCCCTGAGCTGCCGTATGAGAGCAGGAAGCTCCAGAGCCAGTGACAGCCCCCCGCCGCAGGTGATAGGAGGTGTCCTGAGAGGCCCCCAGACCGGCGAGTGAGGAGCCTCGTCTGGACAGACTCCGACATCGACTCCAAGACTTGAGTCTCGCATCCTGAGATCTGGGCCCCAGAGCCCCTCCAGCACTGGCATCCTCACGGCGAAAGACAATAGATAAATGACAGACAGGTGCGAGGAAAGGAAGTGAAGAGGAGGGTAAGACTGAGGAGAGGGAGAGAAAGAGGGACGGAGGTGAAAAAGACAAAGAGGCTCACCGTCAAGTTGCCATAGGTGAGTCAGAGGAGGACAGACAGACGGATAAGTCAGAATGTAGGACAGAGAATAAAGACTGCAGAGAGAGAAAGAATCAGCAGCGGGAAACAAAGAGGGACACAGAAAGCGAATGAGTGCGGAGTGATTGAAAAGAAAAAACAAGCGCAAGAAAAGGATGCAGGAAAAAGCCTGAAAAAAGAAGTGAGAATCTGTCCCTATCCCTCTCATCCAGAGTCAGCCACTGACGGTCTGTTCCCTCCTTCTGCCGCATTCTCTCTCCTCTCTATAGTCTCACTCGCGCCGGTGTTGTTGTGGAGTCTGAAAGCCCCTCCTCTCCCCGCTCCGAGCTCGCTCGGCTCGCACGCTCTCTCACTCTGCTACATTTGCTGCTACACCGGCAGCAGACGAATAGGATTTGTGTGAAGGACTGTGAGACATTGGGTTCATGGACACGGTCTCATGGTCAGGTCAATGGGAGTACAAAGCATACAGACTTTTCATTTTAAAGCAGATAAGAGCATCCAAATTGCAGGACTACCACTAATTGTTTGAGCTATAAAATGTCAGAAAACGATGAAAAACAGCGAAAGAAGTGCATCAGATTTTCCCAGAGCCCAGTGTAACTTCCACATATTGCTTGCTTTGTCCAAAAAATAAAAATTGTTCAAGTTATACCTATATGAAACAAAGAAAAGCAGGGAATATTACCAGTCTCTCAACCTGTAATACCTTTGTATATTCCACTAGTGTTTATATCTGCAATGAAACCAATAAAAAATGTCTGTCAGATTGATGTTATAGTACGTTTTTCCGTGAAGTACAAGTAGAAGTAAGTAAGTAGTAAATTTTTAAGTTATTTTGGGGTATGATGAGTAAGAATAGCAACATAACTACATTTTTAAATGAACATAATAATACATTTATAGCTGTTTGGGGCCCTTTTTTCCCAGGACCAAAAGACGTGCAGCTAACTAATAAACTTATATAGTTTGAAGGTAAAACGAGGAACGTGCTGTGAGTCACCTTTCATTAAGACTTCACCGCCACAGAAACACTTCAGCGGGTTTGTTTTGATTTATTTGTTCTGAATTCTGCTGTCCATGTGACTAACCAGCCTTGGGCTTTTACACAACTAGGATTTCTGAAAGTTCTGATCGTAAATTCTCGAAAAATGTTTGAAGAAATGACGATTGGAAACAGAAAAATGGTTAAATTAATGATGATGTGCCACTGTATGACCAGAGACAGAACAGAAGTCAACTAAAGATTCACAGATCATCAATTACAATTTAAGCCCCACTTGTCTTATCTTTCATTATCTGTGCTCTGCAGAGTCTCCTAAAATTACATGTTTTAAATGTCCTGAACTAAACTGCTTTCAACCCAAAAGAACTGAACATTTGTTTGGGCCTGAAAACACTGTCTTCCTCTTGTGCTAAAATGTCACACAAACACCCAAAGGCTGAGAAACCAGATATCAATTAACATGAACACAGGCTGGTGAATACAAGTGAATGAGACCTGTGTGTTCCTCTTTGCATGCACATCATCACGAAAGAAGCAGTGCTATAACCATTACATCTTTCCACAGAAATGTTCCCTTGAGAAACAGTCACATGCAGACAAAAGTACTGACACTGACACACACATACACACACACACACACACACACACACACACACACAGGCACGGACAGACACACAGCCTTGAACGTCACATATCAGGCGCAAGAAGTCGATTGCAAGAAATCATGAGACAAAGAGAGTTAAGATAAAAGATTCAGGCCGTGAGAAACTGTGAGAAGAAGGCAGAGGGACAAAATGTGCGGCACGGTTATTAAGTGAAAACACGCCATGGCTTTGTGCGAATGTATTTTTGTAGCTGAGCTCAGCTGATGATACTAAAGTGTAAAAATTTTGGGTTTTTTTATTGGATGTACTGATTCAATGAGAATTATGCCATGGTCTGGGTGAAAACTTGTTTCTGATTAGCTGCAGGGTGTCTTATTTCCTAAAATAGGACACCGACCAAGTAGTTCAAGGTAAATTGTCTGGTTAACATTGTCGTTAACGTGACTATTTTTACAAAATAAACTGATTTTTTTATATTGACAGTCATGGACAACTGAGTAAATACAGACAACACACTTAGATGACAGGTAGATTACAGTATTGGTCACTATGCAAACCCTCACAGTCCAATGAGTGACCAAAATTCGGTGCCACAACAAAAGTGGACATTCATCAAAAATGGTCTGTTTTGCTGATTTATAATGCAGTTTGTGTTAAAAAGCGTTCTGAGTTGTGACATCGGCTTTGCCTCCTACCATTGTAAAAATCTGACACGTTACGAGAATGACTGACAGCAACAAGATCACACCACACGCTGTCTGATTTTTATCTCGACTGTCAGCACCAACTGGCCCAGACTATAATGGACATTCGGTTTGTCCAACCTTGATGCCAAATTGTAATTCTAACCAGCCCTACAATTATAAAGAGTGGAAAACAGCCTGTATCAACATGAAGGAGTGCGACAGTGCCGATGACAGGGAAGCTATCCTTCTTCATGTTGCCACTGGCAAAAATATCTCACGGCCTGACTTTAGAAGAGAACGTGTGAATAAAGCTGCATGAGAATAAAACAGCAAACAAAGAGAGCTGAGATTCATAACTGCATGTATGTGTGAAAAGAAATAATGTGACAGAAAGTAGCGCTAATGGCACAGAATGAGAAAAAGATATCAGTCAACAGTAGACGAGGTCAGTGGGAGTTCTGAAGAGTAAACCTGGGAGTCAGCCAGAGGACTGCTGGCTCCAGAAGATCCCACACACACACAGACACACACACACACACACACACACACACACACACACACACACACACACACACACACACACACACACACACTGAGTTCGACTGAGATTCCACTCAGTCTCTGCACTCTGTTGTCTGTGTGTCTTATTTTTTATTCTCTTTAATGATACCGCTGGTCACGTTTTCTGGCTGGTCGCTGCAGAGAAGTGGGTCAGCCAGTGAATAAAATGGCCCATTTAAACAAAACAGTGGCAAGTGTTTGTTTCTGCGTTTGTACCCACATTTTTGCTGATTTGTGTTTATTCAAGTATGTAAACACGTGTGTGCATATATTTTTGGGCAGTGGTAATTTCCACCTCTCCTAACTGTACATTTGTTATCACATGTTAAGATTTCCGCACACATGTACTCAACTACATATTTCCTCAGGAACTTTCTAACAGCCTTGACATATATGGGAAAATAAAAAGCTGTATGTGTTCCTTTTTATCATTTTATGTCCCCTTTTAGATTGAGAGGTTTAAGCAGGTCCATGAACACAGCGCAGGTGAAAATCTACTATAACCTTTTTTCCTCCTCAGTACTTTGTGGAGTTTGAGTTACACAGTGGAAAATTTGATCAGAGCTGATCAGATCAGATCAGATCAGATCAATAGATTAAAGGAGCAGCTGCTACAGAGGCAAGAGAATGCAAACTTTCAGACCCAGTGCGATGAACAGTTATGTTTTACTTTCACTGCATCTGGCATTCTGCTGCTCCGTCTGTGCCCAGAGTACTCTCTATGCTCTGACATTTTGGTACAATCAGTATCTGAATGACACGTTAGGGGCTGTATCCATACAGTGTTTTTCTTCAGCAGAAAAGCGGTGGCAGGGCACTGGTGTACACTTCGTAAAGCTGTGTTTCCAGCACTTTTTTAAATGACGTTTTGTTTCTATGACAACAATATCTTAACACTGGTATTAGCTAGGGAGCTAATGTGACAGTAAAAAACAAGCTTCAGTGGTACAGTGATACACATGTTCAAAACTAACCGGCACCATC
Organism: Plectropomus leopardus; assembly: GCF_008729295.1. Classification (NCBI taxonomy): domain Eukaryota; kingdom Metazoa; phylum Chordata; class Actinopteri; order Perciformes; family Serranidae; genus Plectropomus; species Plectropomus leopardus. The sequence continues at coordinate 9,489,445 of NC_056478.1, read as the reverse complement.
CAGTGTCAGCTGGCTGATATGTTCCCACAAACGGGCTTTTCTGTCTTTGCTCTGACAGTAGCCTGTCTAAAAAGCGGTGGTGACAGCACATTTCTGAAGAGTTCAGAGATTTTCAACTAGAAGCACTCAGAGTGGCCGCACTTTAAAGGCTCTGAAAAAAAGACGCACTCTCCTCATTTGGAAAATTTGAAAAAAAGACACTTGTGCTGAGATAGAAAAAAAATCTATGGGGGACACAGGCCAACTCTGCCATGTCTCCTCTCGCCACCACATAAAAAAACAAAACCTGTAACATTTGATCTGTTTCACGTTGCCAGTGCTCGGCTCACATCTGTCAGGCACTAATGGCTCTGTCTGTCATTTTATAAACATAATATTATATTAATCACATTGTTATATTGCTTATTCCGAATGCAATACAAGTTGAATTTAGCACCGTGATGCCGCCAGCACAGGTTGCTTATGTAGGCTGTGTTTTAGTTTCCCAGAATGTGTCAAATATTACAAATCAAACCAGTTTAAGCTAGTACACCAGACTGAACCAGCAAAACCGCACCCAACTCTAGCTACATTTCAAGGACTGAATCTTCAAGGCCTGAGACAGTAGTTTTTATAAACAGTCACATTTTTGTGTCTCCAGTGTAGACACTACTTCACGAAACATGCCTGGAGTAAAACTCTGCATGGAGCTGCACCGTTATTAAACAAAAGCCATGCAACTGGACAGTGTGGAGCGTATACAGAGATAGCAGAGTTTATATTGAACCAAGAAGTTAGTGACAACCTAAAGCACCAAACATTTAGAAACATTTTCCACCATCAATTTGCAGCGGACTATATATATTAACAACCTTTTGCTCTGCGGTATTCAGGTCAGTTAAGTGTTCTTACCCAGCATGCGCACTTGTATGGCATTCTGCTCCGACCTTTTGAATGCGACTGCTCCACACCTCTGCGGCCAAGAGAAAGAGAGACTGAAATTAATATTTCAACACCCAAAAATACACACTGCTATCAAAAGAGCATCAATGAACCATGAAAATAAATAGAAACTGTGCGAAAAGTCACGGTGACCCTGTTTGCGGAGGGCTTCACACACACAGAGGCCTCTTTCACACTGATGTGCCATTTTGACAGCTCTCACTGCTGTTTTCACACACCTCCTCAAAATCTAACCTAACCTAAACTTTATCTTGAGCCCTGTAAATGTTTCAGTTTTGTCAGTGTAATCATTGTTTGATACAGAGAGGTTTTTGCCCATTCAACAGTTACTACGGTGGCAAATTCTCACTTTCATCTCTCTGGGTTTTGATCACAAACTGAATCAGAAATTTGGAATTGGATTAAAGGATCTCGCTTTAAAGATTATTTCTTCATCTCGGTGAGCAAGAAAGGGTTTGTGCATTAAGCGACAGTGGCATCTGCCGTTCCAGTAGCAACATGTCTGTGAGTTGGCCAACTACACAGAAAAAAGTGGGTCAGGCAGCATACTGGCAATGAACTGGCAACCATTTGCACGTTAATCACATGCTTCCACATGGTTGGCCCTCATGGTCAGCGGTCTTAAGTCATCTTTTTACAGCTGTTTTCTATGAAAGGTGTGTTTGTGTCAAGTTAAAAACACATGTTTTGTTTTGGGTTTTTTTTTTAGAAAGTACTGTTAAAGCCTGTACATCACATAAGGTCAATATCATTTTTCAATCATATGCCAGCCCTACTTAAAGGGACAATTCACCCAAAATCAAAAGTACACATTTTTTCCTCTTATCTGGAGAGCTATTTAGCAATTTAGTTTGTTTTGGTGTGATTTTCAGAGTGGTGCCTTATCTCCAATATAATGGAAGTAGATGGTACTCAGCTTGTTGTGCTAAAAGCACCAAAAATTTAAATTAAAATTGAAAAATTCCAACAACATTGTCTTGTTCCACCTTGTTCTTGCCAACTGTATCACCCTGCACCCTAATTTAAAATATAAAATGTATAAATATATATGTTTTTAAATATTCTTCCCTAGTTATTTGATACTTTCTTAATGATTCTCTCTGACATTTTTAAAGGCTGATTTTCAGGTCATTTTTTGTCACCTTTTACCTTTTTTTGTGTGTGTGTGTGTGTGTTTTCACAACATTTTATGCCAAGTTGCCGACTGCCTTCTTTCCCCATGTTTTTTGAAAGAAATCAAACCAATTATGCTTGAGAAAGGCGTCTGAATGCAGCTTAACAAAACTGATGTCGATCCAGGTTTCAAAGGGTTAATTAAAATTTTTATTACTTATTCCATTAATTCTTTTGCCTGATTAACATCAGCCTTTATTTGGCTGTTAGCGACTTGTATTGTCTCACTCCAAGCCTCAAAGTAATGTGAGTCTTGACAAATACTTTCCATCAACATCCCTGCCCTGTTTTTAGAGTAACACATACAGTACCTTGCCCATCTCTTTCAGATGAGTTCAAACGGACAAAGTACATCAGCAGAGTGGTAATCTGCCACTGTACCCTTGTTTGAAATCAGCTCCTAAGTCTAATTACAACCTAAAGTCTTGCGCTGAAGTTCAGGCTGACTCAGCTCAGTACATTTCTCAATTGAGGTCATCTATTTATAATAGCTAGTAACTGTAAAAGCTATAATAGCCCAACATCTGTGGGCGAGAGTGGACTGAGTGAACTTAGCAGTGTTGGTTTAGAGACACACGAAGGCAAATATATGTACACATTTGACAGAAACCAGGTACCCGAGCTGACCTGATGGATATTACACATTTCTGTACATAGCGTTCAGGTCAACCCCTTTTGGAGGAAGACAGTCAGAACGGTGTACCTTGAGTAGGAGGATTTACATCTGAATTATGGCACTGTTGTTTTATCGACATGCAGGAAACGGGCGGATGGAGACAAACCAGAGGCAATGACGGTTCAGTCATCCAGCCCACGTGGTTAATGTATGTTTACAGGACGCCCTCTGTCAAATGTTTTTCCATGATCTCTAGCTCTACGCTCACATCATTATTCACCTAAGCTTTCTCTGCAAACTTTGTCTTTGCTTATGGCTAGCTGCTGTCAAACTGTTTATACTGGGCAAGTCTGTTCACTGTCTCCTGAATGTCCACCAGAGCTGGCAAAAAAATAGATTTTGACTTTTTTTTTTTTTTTTTTTTACACAAAATACTGCAAGGACGTGGAGAAACAAGCTCTTTGAAAATCTAGTAACAAGTACTTATTTAAAATATTAGTATACAAAAGTAAACACTGCATATGGTACACAATATACAACTGAGCCATCCCCATGACAACCGGGCAAACTCCGCTCTGCTGAGGGAAACCATGAGTCCTGCTGGGCAATATGGGGATAAACAAATATCCTTATGTTTTTGACCAAATACCTTGATATCAAAACGTATAAATATATTGCCCAGCCCTGAACCATGATATGTGTGCAAAAAAAATCAGAAAAAAAGCTTGTGAGTGTCCCTTGAGTTCGACTGCTTTTTGTCACTGTTTCAAAGTTCAACAGTGAACTTTGTGAACACAAAGCGAGAAAGTGGATCTCAAGCTGAGATCTCTCTAACAAACTACTGTCTTAAGACCAAGAATTAATTTTGATGCTTAAAGATGAAAATTTACTTTAATCCTGTGAAACCTGGATCACTGCTGCAGTCACCTTTAAACACTTGCCATCAAATTGGTGCATTTTTTTCAAAAACATGGGAAAAAAGGCAATGAGCAACTTGGCAAGAAAGTCCCACAAATTGTAAGAAATTTATAGATTTAGACAAATAATTTTTAAACAGCTCGGTGAAATTTTCCACAGAATTATATTTCTAATTATCATTCTTCTGTATTTAAAATTATTTTACAAAATATTTATATTTTTAACCATATGGTTTCAGGTCATTCCCCTGTTTGTTTGGTTTATTTAACTTTCCCATTTATGCAGGTTTTTTTGTTTGTTTATTTTTCTTTTTTTATTGCTAATCTCAAGGTAATTTTATTGTGCTTTATTGTAAGTCAAATAATTTTAAATATATAGCAGTTCTCTGGAAAATTTTCCCTAGCTTTTCAAAAAAATATTCATCTAAATCTACTAAGTTTTTGCTAATTTTATGGTTAATTTCTTCTTAAATTGCTTGTTGCCTTCTTTCCATATTTTTGAAAAAAATCATGCCAATTTGTTCATGTTTCAAAGGGATAAACAGAACAGCCACTCAGCATGAACTTTTACTGTAAGGTAATATTAATGATTTTCAAGTTTTTGCACAATCACTTTACTTGTACTTCCTGTAGTGCATATTAAAATATCTTATGTAGCTTTCAGATCTGTTTTTAACACATCTAACCAACCTAGACCTATCTTATTTTGCATCATAGCTGCCTTCAGTGCACATCTGCCCCTTGTCTACATGTGGTCTGCGGTGTCCATGCTGCAGGTTGACTGCTGTAAAACCGTCAATACACATTGCAATAATATACAGTGCCTACATCACTGCAGCTCATAGAGGAGGTTACATGAATAAGTCTGCGTCAAAAAACTACCATAAAAAACCAAGGTCACTATAAACTCACTGCCTAGAATCAAAATATTTTAACCACTATGACATCGCATTTGTTTAGGTATATCACAATAACACAATAACATAGCAAAGTAGCCTAAAATATAAACTCTCAGTTGAGCACTGAAGCAACTTAAAATGTTAAAATATAAACATTACTCGTTACCAGGCCTGTTCCAAAACAACTCTGTGTACAAGCCCGTGTGTGTTTTTGGAGGCTCTCACCCCGCATACAGCTGTAAAGTCAGTGTGTACATACCTCGACCATTAAACAGGACATTTAACCATCGTGGCCGCTCGTGGACAGCGAGTGAATGCGGTGGAATCAGGCGCGTGCGGGAGTGTTTTCATGTCACAGGAAGCGCACGAGTGAGCCGCATACAGCAGGACGAAAGGTGACCGTGTCCTGGCTGACACCTGTTTTAAAAAAACGACTGTTTCTCTTTATCCTCCTCCTTTGTGTGTGACCTTACTCGCGCTGGACGGACAGTGTCGGGTTTTAGTGAAGCAAGGTGAAGTTACGGTTGCCCCCCCGCCGCGCCTGTCCGCGTGCCGTTTGTTGGTTTGTGAGCCGCAGCGCGCGGAGAGGGGAGGGGCGGGTTGTAGCATCACAGGGGCGGGACCTGTGGGGCGTGGACCAATCAGCGCTCGATACAGTGGTGCTCAATTAAACAGTGCTTTGGTGAGGGACATTTTACTATAAGACCATATATATTTTTACTTAACTAATTATTTTAATTTATTTTAACTATTGTTTTATTTGCTTTTGATTGGTTAGATTATTTTATTGTGTCTTGCTATTTTACTATGAGACTGAATATATTAATATTCCTGTGAGGGAAAAGACAGCCAAGAATCAACTAATGATTGATTATTATTATTATTATTAATTCTAATATTAATTAGAAAAATTAATACAAAACACTGCAGCTGTCTACTGTATATATAGGCCACTTTAAACTATTACTATAGTACAGTTAAAGGACCAGTTTGCACCAGCAGCTTCAATTTTTTGAAACTGTATTTCTTTTTAAAATTATTATTATCCTGCCTCACAATGAAAACCTCCCAAACTATAAAAACTGAACAAATTCCGCCCACCAGGGCTGGCCAAAGCCTCACAGGGATTTTGAGGCCTTCCTAATTTTAAGGGGTATAAAGAAACTTTTCTTTAGAAAAGAAATACATTTTTTTCATTCATTTTTGTGCCTAAAACTAACTTTATTGCATTTTTCTCAGTTCTGGGACAAAAAAATGTACCCATATAACAAATTTTAGTGTTAGTGGTCTGGTTCTTGGATTTGGGAGAGAGTTGTTCATGTTTAATTACTTTTTTTGACTGACCCATTTACATGCTGTTGATATAACTGCAGTTTCAGTGGTTGTTTGAACAGTGAATAGCTTGTTATTATTATTTTTTTTTTTAAAAGCCACATATGCCTTGTTTGCACTAAAATAAAACAGAAGTGTGGTAACCATGAGGAACAAACTCATGCTCACAACAGCTAACATTCACATTTTGACCACATATATATATATATATATAATAAAACTCCACCAAGACACTAAGAAAACGCTCTTTGATTGAAATTATTGCTTGTTTTTCCAAAATGATGAATTTGTAAAATAGATGAAAAAATGCAGTCAAACGAGACAATGCCAGATATGGTTTTAATGGGAAATACTGACATCTGCTGGAAGAGATGTTAAAGTTCAAGTACTACAGTATGTACAGCACTTAATGTACTTCAATGAACCAAAGACCTGAAACTTTAAAAATGTGGCTCTCAACCTTTTTCCTTAAGGGATCTCTTTTCTAAAACTAAGTCAACTGACGACCACTGACTAAGTGGCATATTTCATGGATATTAGATATTATATTTAATGTGTAACAATAACAGAGCAGAGTAACTGCTCAACGCAACAATTTACCCAAATAGTGAATGCAATAACTGCAGGAAGTTTGAGCAAAATGAGCAATTTGGATGAATTTTGAGCAGATTATTCTGTGAATACTGCATCAGAGATGAGTATTCTTGATATTTTTAGGACCTTTTTTGGGTCTGTATTGTATTAGTTTTCTTTTCCCTGATACATGGCCATTGTTCTGTTTGCTCTATGGCTGTTTTAACTGCATACTTTTTTAGTTTCAGGATGAGGCCGTTTGGTAGAGAGCAAAAGGCTCTGTGAAGCTTGTGTTCAGGTTTTCATCATGCCCTTATTTTGTAGTAGTAGTTTATATTTTGAATTCAGAAAAAAGAGTTTTTTTGTTTGTTTTTTTTTCAAATAAATGAATGGAATGCTTTATATATAGGCCTAAGTTTTCTTCCGACCCTCAAAATCATGAGCTCCTTACGACGACCCCCCTGTGAATCGTTGGCGACCCTTAGTGGGAGCCAAAACCCACAGGTGGGAATCCCCTGCTCTCTAACACATTTAGGTGCTGCTGGGTGGACAAGGTATACTAGTGAGTGTATAATAAAAGACAAATAGATTTAAAACGTCGTCTGTTGCAGTTTATTTTTTTCCTCTATTCTGCAAAAGATAGAAAACACTGGAGAAACTTTAATAAAGCAGAACTTAAATTCTGCACACATTGCACTTTTTCAACTCTTCATAATGCTGCACCATTGAACTCTGGAACAAAACATAATGCCAACTTTCATGCTGATATTGCACAAGGTCCCTTACAATGAAAATCTGACGAATATATTCAGTTAGGATAACAATAAATATGAAACTTTCATGGGTAGAGTTTGTGTAATATTTGGTTAACTTGTAGGTCACATATTCTGTCTGTAGAGGGTGCAGTGAAGGTAAATATCATGTCACCACTATTTACTAGGGTCATACAGCAGTACTGACCTGGTTTATACAGAATTACTTTCTTACCGTAATAACCCTAAGTATTGTGTGCTGACTAACAGCCTTCCCAGGTCTGATGCATTTATGCACCAATATTGCCATAAACCCCTAAAATAAACCCTAAAACAATGCAGAAAATAATTTAAAATGCAATGAGATTGCTCTTATGATGGGATCTTGTTTACCATATTTAAAAACCTGCACATTTTGTACTTCCTTTATATTTTGTTCCCTCGGTGTGAAATAGCAGGATGTGGGCAAGAGATCACATTTTATTCTGCCGATGCTTTCTACATCCTGTTCTGCAGAAATTCAAAGACTGCAGGAGTTGTATTCTTGAGAAAAAATAAAAGGCGACTGCAGATACCATAGAGATATATTTTATATTTTATGGGACAGTTCCTGGATAAATCTCGCGAGAGGATTTCAATCACCATGACCCAGATGTAAAACTTTTTCACGTCATTCAGACATCCTGAATGTGTTTCATTATTGGGTGTAATCATCTGTTTGTGTGGGAGCTATAACCGAATTTATGATGGAGCAAAACAGCCCAGGACAGTAGGCCTAAATGTGATAGATATGTTATACCTCATGCACTGTTACCCACAGAATGCTTATTTGTTATTTGCAGGAGGTTCCTGACAAAACAACCTGGCAGAGCGAAAAAAATAAATAAAATCAGTTTTATAACCATCAAAACATGAGCTGAGTGCTTTACAGCTAGCATTATACCTAAGCATTATGCCTAAGCTTTTCTTAAGCCCCCTTCCCTCCCTCCTTTGGTTCAAGTCTCTCTTGCATCTTTGATTTGTGTGTGTGTGTGTGTGTGTGTGTGTGTGTGTGTGTGTGTGTGCGTGTGTATCAGTTAGCTTTCTTTCCCTGTCCAAAAAATACATAAATAAAGCTACTTGACATTTATTAACAGAGCTGTATGCAGCATTCACAGCATCCAACCCGGACTCACTCCCAACTTGTCAAATACTGATGTTTGGTAAGTGACCCTCGATGTCAGATACCAATTGCAATTGCAACCTTTAGCAAATTCATAAGAAAAAATACACACAGCTGTCCTTAATGAGGAAAAAATGAAAGCAGTGCTCAGTTTTGTTTATATGCTTAAAATGGACGTACTGTTTTTTCCTCATGGGCGACCACTTGTGTCGATATTATCTGTATGCTGTAAGCAGTCCAGGCAGAAGCAGATGTTGCTTGGTCTTGCAAAAGGTGTTGGTGGACAGTTGAGTGCATGTCACTTCAACACATCAGCCTGCTGCTTACATGTAGTCTTTTCCCCGAAAAGGTACCTGTGGGTGGCTACACCACGCGTATTTTTTCTGTGCAAGTTTCCTTTGAGAACTGAAACATGCTTACTTGCTCATCCGTGGTATGCAAAGGAAAGTACTGCATGCTGATTTCATTTCAGCTCATCAGCAGAGGAAGATGGCCACTTTTTTTGGGCTGTAAAATCTTTTCAGATGATATAATAGAGAATATATCTTTAATGGATGTCAAAAAGGCATACATATTTATAATCCAACCAACAAAGATAGATTTTTTTTTCCCTCTCAGTTGAGATATTTAACCAACTTTGGAATGGAAGAAAGATCAGTAACCTGCATGCTTTTCAAGGGCGTTTTCAAGAAAAGAGGTAAGTTTAAGTTTGGGGGTGATGAACATTTTTATCTACTTTGGTTGGAAGCACATGTTGAATGAATCTTCATCATCAGTGTATAGGGAATATCCAGTTGAAAACGTGCTTTAAAGTTAGAAGATTTGAGGTATTATTTGGCGGGAAAGGTCTAATTTAAATTTTCGACAGTGAGTGTTATTTTAAAAATGAACAATGTTTTAGTTTGTAACATAAATTGGCAAGAAATTCTTCCTTCTGTTATAAAAAAAAGTCTAACACAAATGAAAAACAGCCTATCAGAAATAACCCAGTAAACCAAAGGTTTCATGTCATTATTTAAATAGCATTTTGACATTCTCAGCATTGCTGTACATTAACGTAATAAAATATCAGCGAGTATACGTAACACGTGACATTCAAGTGGTCAACGACACATGACGTAAGCCTGAATGTGAGGAGACAAAGAAGTCAAAAATGGCGTCTGAAAAACCGAGTGTGAGTTTGAACATATTAGGTTAAAATGAATATATCTGTACAAGAATTTGCTTAAGCACTGTATATGGAAGTACTGTAGTTTGGGAAGTTACTGATCGTATCTGGATGTGGATCGACTTGGTGAATTGATTTAATCAGAGTCAAGTTATCGGCCTCACACATTAGCATTGTTAGCATGTGGATTCAACATTCATTTAAGCAATTTCTTATCAAAGTCTTACACTTTGGTGTTGTTATATGGGGATTACATCATGGATTTCATTACACAATACATTTTTGATAATATTGCAGATTTCCATCAAGTGTGTGGACGATGCCGATGGAATTGGTGGAGTGGTCGTCTATGACTATCAAACATACTCCCTTCAAGTAAGATTTATACTTTTGAATTTGAAGTGTAGAGTCAAAATCTGTTTAAATATATGTTTAAATCCAGTATATGGTCTTCAGTAACATTTGTATGTATTGCGTGTTACGTGTTTTGTTCTCTTTGCATAATCAGGTTGCCGTCGAGCAGTCTGCTTCTGGTGGACAAGGCCCTCTCAGGTTAGGCAAAGCAAAGCGAGACAATTCAGTGAAATTAAACATAAAGGCACTGAGAGATGATTTAAAAGAAACACAAAGCATTTTTGAAATACAATACAAAAGACATACACACACATACAAATACAATTACATTTTTTAAATCAAAGTAAAATAAGAGGGGTTAAATGAGTAGCAACTAGAGTTAATGTAATGTAATTTTTGCACCTTTTACATGAAATGTGTGGACTTAAGTAACATTTTAATTTATATTTGTAAATACTGCAGGCTAAACCCATCTAATGTATTTTTTTTCTCTCTGTGCAACTGTCGTACTGTAGTTCTGTGAGACCTTTTCAATTTCCCCGTTATGACAATGAGGACCCTCCAGAGACTGACAGTAATGCACCATCCAGGTAAAAAAAAAGACTTATTTCAATTGACATTATACAGAAACCCTTAGAGGCTAAGCATTGCATGTACTGCATGTATTTATTATTGAATAGGTAACCCACCATTCTAAACTAAACTTCTGTCCCCCGTCTCTCAGGAGGAGGAGGTAGAGAAGATGAGTGATACACACAGCCATCATCCCTCTCCATGAATTGGCAAATTGAGACTCCAGGAAGTTACTGGTCCCGGACTAAGAAATAGTCTACAATACAACCCCTGTAGAGAGAAAACTGCCCTTTTTACAATTTGGTGCTTGTATGGATTTAAACAAAAAAACAGAATCAGTGAGCTTTAGTGCTAATAGGATTTTTTTTTTTTTTTGTTTGGACAGAGCCAGGTGAGCTGTTTCCCCATTTCAACTCCGTATTTATAAAGTATAGAGATTTATTAATTTTCAATTGAAACACTAATCATATAGTGAGGTAATATGTGGCCTGATAAGGAAGTGCGGGAAGTCTGAGAGACTGTGGAAAAAAGTCATAGATCATTTTGTAAGCCCTGTCTCAGCTGGATACCTAGCAAGTATTTTAAAGAAATTATCACAAGTTAATTGGGACTATCTCACCCATGACACTATGATCGAATCCTCTCAACACTATACCTAACAAATTCTTATCAGAGGATCTGGGTGTAGCCCCTTGTTTGCTTAACTCATTAGCAGTTCTTTATCTTCTGGATGTGTTTCAGACTATTTCAAGACCAGTAATTTCCTAGGCTCTGATCATCTACAGACCAGTTTTTAAGCTCCACTTTCTACAAAAAAAAACCTGGAGAAAATTGTCTCAAATCAATTGTTAGAGGGTTTGATCATTAACATAATTGATAATTCTTCAGTTTAGTTTATTTCTGTTTATTTGTTATTGATATTTACTGAACATGAATGTGTAACTTTTTTCTTTCTTTTATTTGTCCTTGTATTTGAAACACTTTATAAAGATGCCCTATGAATAGGGGTGTTATTATTATTATTATTTATGCACCTTCATTGCATTATTCATCTGTCCTTAATGACAAAATAAATAAATAAATAAAACACCCAAACTGTCAAGTAATTGCTTCACACTTTACCCTGGAGTGCAAGACACTAAAACTGATTAAAAGTTATTAGCAAACATATTGTTTGAATATTCACCTCCATGGTTCTAAATATGAAGGATTAATATGGGCCCTGTCCTAGGCAGCAGGTTTATTGCATAATCTGAATAGCAGAGTTAAACTCAGACCCTTCACTAAACTCAAAAATTGGACTGGTGTTAAAACTTTTATGCCGCAGCAGTTGATCAGCTAACTACACATCCTTCTTGAAATGTTGCTGTTTAAGGTCGTTTACAAATCTCTTTTACTGTATCAAACACTGTAGAGTAATTTGCTTTTGAAGGTAATGGGGCAAAAGTGTACAAGTGTGATTGAAATAAGTGTAAGTGCATTAATGTTCAATGACACTTGGCTTTTAAGTAGCACATCTCAACAACAAGAGAGTCAACAGCTAAATACCTGCTTTGAAATAATACTGTGGCAAAGGCCACAATTTAACATACTAAAAAATGCAGTGGTTTGAAAATAACATTTCTTTCATAGCATTTGAAAGAAACACTTTGATTAGAGTTACTCTAGTTACACAAAATCTTGTCCAGTAGTCCCACTAATGTCGGCCCTCCATTTTTTTAAAATTTAAAAGGACATTCGTGGGATTCTCCATCTAAGAAAAGCATAATGACAATCTTCTTAAAACCAGTCATTTGCTCAGTTTGAACTACATTTAAAAAGTTTTTCACTGCTGAAAATATAGTCTTTTTTAAATAAAACTAGGCTGTCTATACAAAGGAAAGATGCAAATACTTCTGAAATGTGCTACATGATTTGAACTCTTTGCCGCAGTAGTCTAAGAGCAGCGAGCTGGGTGGCTGAGGATCTGTGGCGCCGTTGACGTGGACGATCTTGTGGTGCTCCAGGTTCACAGTGAGGTCACAGCGGTGCGGTTTGACCCTCGAGTGGATGACTTTGTGAGTTTTCATCCTGGACCTGCAGCTGAAGGTTTTCCTGCAGATGGTGCACATTTCATTGTCCAATCTTTGAGGGAAATAGTTTGGGATTATTTTACTTCTCTACTACATTTATTTTGACATTTTAGCATGACTTTGTATATTTATTTTATAAACAACTATATAATTAGCTGCATTATTTAACCCAGATTTATGTAAATGAATTAAAATGAGCTTCGCCTTTACATTTGCACATTTGAATGATTAACACTTAAATGCATTAGTAACTTTAACCCTTTATATGTTATGTATCTATTTTTTTGTTAATATGCTTGTAATAAAAATAAAATATTTAACAATTTACTGTGTGTGGGGTTTGTTTTTACAGGCTTTGCTGAGGGTTCACCCTTCTTGGATATGGGGAACACAACCTCATAGACCGCTTGTCCTTCAAATGTTGTTGCTTGTTCACAGTCTGAATTTTTTTTGTAATGCATGACCTCTAGGCACAACCTACTGAGTCAGAACTGCTAAATGTAATGACTGAATGAAGCTAATATCAGTTTTATATATCAGAAGGCTCTGCTTGTTCTGTTGAAGAGATAACAGTTGCAAAAGGCTTTTAATTTTGAGAGCTAATCGCCCCAGAACATGAATACATTTTGATAATACATTTTTATTTTGTTGGTAGTAGCTGTCAAATATTACATGAGAGGGTGTGCTTTTACGTCATTTGAGCACTTCAGTGATGCTTGCCTATCTCTGTGCAAGCACCTTGGTCCTAACTGTATTTGTCATGCTTAGATGATGTTGAAGCACGCCCTTTCCTGTAATATTGCTTTATATACAAACTGCAGTTCTGCATTTACTGAAGAAAGTACATAACATCATCTGTTGCTGATTTATTGAAGGCTCCAAGCAACAGCTGAAAGAAAATCAGGGTTGCAGCCTTTGTCACTTAGGTTCCAAAGTTATTAAACACATTACCTATCGATATTAGAGAAGCAAACTCACTAAATATTTTTGAAAAAAAGCTAAAAACGCATCTATTCATTCTAGGTTTTTACTAACTGACTTTTCAAAAACAACAATTTTTTTTTTTTTTACAATTTTGTAAAAAAAAATGCTGCATCTTAATTGCTTTCATGATTCATGGTTTTATCTAATAATTTCAATATTCTAAGAACTTAATTTTTGTTTTAAATGTTCTTCTATGCTGAATTGTCTTCATGGCCTGTTTTATGTCCAATCTGTCTGTTTTCATGTGAGGCACTCTAGACTTATAATGCCCTCAATGTGCTGCATTTCTTGTTTGAAAGGTGCTATATAAATAAAGTATATTATTAATCATTATTATTATTACTACTACTTCTACTTTTATATTATCATATTGATTCATGACATAAAGGCAATAAGAAAATATATAAAAGAAACAAAAGACACTGTAAAAACGCCATTATTAGCAATTAATCTAATATTTTTTTAGCCCCTTTTTATTTTACCATTCATATATATGTTTCTCTGTCTTTTTTTTGTACATGCCTCTATTATGAAACAGTTGGTCCATAGTGTGTGTTTTTACTCTGTAGAATGTACCATGACTTGGAAAAATGCACAAGCTGGTCATGTCCATTTTAAAGACCAGACATGTACTCAGACATCTTCTTCTACAATGTAGGCTTGCATTAATGCAATAATTAATTACTCTAACACCTTCTAGTGAGTGCTATAAATGTGTAATTTAGAGATAAAAATGAAATATTCAAGTATATTATCAAACAAAATGTTAAAAAAAATAAAGTGACACAGGAATGAGTCCTAAAACATTAAAATGTGTTGGCATTTTAGCACTTCTGGGCCCCTAGTCTGGAGGTCAATGGGTTTCTCGAATGTTTTTCTTTTGTCTTTTTAACACCTGACATAAAGTCTGTGGTTAACACAAGCTGAAGAGATTTTCACGTTTTGCTGTACAGTGGCTAAATGAGACTACAGAACTTCATCACCTCCAATACAACTTTACAGCCTCATTGTCACGGCGATGTAGAATTTGTGCGACTATCGTGTAGTTCGTTCTAGCCTATCATTAGCTTTTAACTTCTAGCGATTGCATTTATGCTCCAAAAATCATAAAAGTGGTGTTCATTACTTATTGTCTTGCTGAACAAAATGTGTAAGTATCATAAAAGTTAGTTTGCGACAGACTTTATTTTCTGCAGTGGTCAAAATTCCAGTGGAAAAATCCCATAGGCTTTTTGATGAGGGAACCGATGCTAACTTCCACATTAGACTTAAAAAAAAAAAACATCACTGGAAATTCTGTTGGTCTTTGGCAACATTTCTCTATTTGGTCATGTTTTCTCACTTTGCAGCATTTATTTTCAAAATACATGAGATGTCAAATTGGTGGAGAAATTGGTGGAGTCTTTTGTTTTTTTGTTCTTCTCACAGCCACTGATTGGTTGGGTTTTCTGGGTTGGAGAACCTGAAACAGGCTGACAATAATCTTTGGAATGTGCATGATAAAATGGGGAAGTACGTCTTTATTTTTCACGTAGACAAGATCTAATCATCCCTCTAGGGAGTAAACACATTCAGATCATTTAGAATTCCAACCACCAAGTGGAGACTTGTCTGTCAGACTGAACCAAAGTAGACCATGAACAGAGGGAAAGTTTATCGATGTTCTGTCCAGGATCTCAGGAAAAGAGGTATGTACAGCCAAAGTTATGTATGTTTGTCTTACATGGTAATGTTACATATGTTTTGGGTCATTTTGACCCCAAAGAGTTCTTAGTCTAAGTTAGAACAAACTGTTGCTGAAGACAGATGAGAGACGTTCAGACAGACTTATTTGAGATTTGGGAGGAGTAGTGCTGATTAAAAAAATGTCAACACGAAGTAGTTTTGGTAGGGAGAGAGATACTCTTACATTTCCCCATTGATTGTTGTTTTAAAAATGAATTATATTTTTATTTGTCACATAGATTGATGAGATTCTTTGTCATGTTATAAGAACAACAAACCTGAAAGAAAAAACTTAGAAATATTATATATATTAGAAATAACCAGCAAGGTAAGGGTTCAATATTGTAAGCACGCGCATGGTCCGATGTGTGCGTGCTTACAATGTATGCATATAACACGTTTCACCGGAAGAGCGAGAGCAGAAAATGGCATCCGACAGCATGGAAAAACAAGGCGTAAGTTAAAACTGCCTGAAATTAACCTACCTGTGCAATTATTTGGTAATGTATATGGACGCACTGCAATTTTTGTGTTTGTTTGTTTGTTTTGTGTTTGTCTTTTGTGTTTGGATGTACATTATGAATTGACTGAATCAGCTTAGTCATTTTAAACAGTAGCATTTTTAGCATTGTTAGCACTGATCAAACACGTGCGCATTTATCGATTCATCTGATATTTTGGAAGGACTTGTGCTGACAAGAAAGAATGTCAACACTACAATCATGTTTTACAGCTAGAGTCTGTGAGAAGTACTTTCACTTCAGGACGAACATTATTACTTTTCGTTACACAGCGGTGCAAACTCATCGAGGATAGGGGGTTGAGGTTGCGTTTACAATGGAAGTAAAAAGTACCTAATAGAATGTAAGTAAATTTGCTCGAGTACTGTACTGTGAAAGTACTGTGAAAACCATATATCTTCAGATGTGTGAGGGACTGAGAAATGCAAAATGCTGAAAACAGGGCTGTTTTTCTGACTTTTCATTGATTTATGGTTCTCACAGGACAGACACACTACAAACACGAACATCTTATAGAATATCTGTAGATTTACCTTCCCAGCAGGATATAAAGTAGTTAAACTGAGCACAGCCTTAAGCATCTACAGCAGTGAAATCACATTAAAACACACATTAATGCAGCTGCAGGAAGATTCATACAGAAACATCAAATATAACAAAAAAACACTGACAGGGGATTTTCCTGCACATTGACTTCTTTTACTTTACGTAGGTTACTTTAAAAGTACATTTTGCTGATAATACTTAAATAGATACTTTTAATACAACTTTGAATGCAGTGTGGCATTAATTCAAATTTTTTATATGATGTATATATTTTGATGTATTCTGAGGCACATGTGTTCATTTCAAACATTATCATTATTAGAAGATTAAGGAATTTTACATTTATGTAAGCATTTTGCTGTTTATGTGGAACAGTGTGGTGTCGCATTGTGGGAATTATAGGATACATTTCATTTTTGTAACACATTTTTGATGACGTTGCAGAATTCTGTCCAGTGTGTGGACAATGCTCATGGATTCGATGGTGTGGTCGTCTATGATGATCAAACATCACCCCTTCCTTTTCAACATGTAAGATTTTCACCATTTTATCTGCAGTGCATAATCTAAATCTTTACATGGTATATATACATGGTCTTAAATAATTCATTTGTATGTTGTGTGTGTTGTGTGTGTTATATGTTTTTTTTTTGTTTCCAGGATGCCAAAGTGCAGGCTGCTTCTGGTGATGGAGAAGACCCTTACAGGTAAGCCAAAGCAAAGCAGGTAGTTCAAAGTGCTTCTCAAAAGTCATACATATCAAAAAAATACAAGATAATGTAAAAGATATATATATATGTACACACACACACACACACACACACACACACATATATACTTCTTTTAAGAGAATAAAACAAAGTAAATAGTTAAAATAAGCTAAAATAAGACAAATCAAAAAGTGCTTCCATAGTGTAGGCTGAACCAAAAATGTCTCATTAGTAGTTAAAACTTGAAGTTTAACAATGCTGAACTTGTTGATCCCTCTGTTGACTGTAGGCAAAAAACTGGGCTCCCAGTGACGTGATTTATTTTGGGGTATTCATTTATCAGCTCTTTATGTCACAGACTATTACAGCACCTGGAATGAACAATGTTTTAACTGTGTTAGTGCTCATGTTTCTCCCATAACTACAGTTAATGTGATTTAACTTTGCACATCAACTGTGCGGACTTACTCTATTTATATTCTAATCGATATCTGTTAATACTACGAGCTTAACCTGTAATTTATGTATCTCTCTGTGCAACTGTTGTACTATAGTTCTGTGCAACCTTTCCAATCTGCCCGTCATCAGAATGAGGACACGGAGCCCATGGATTTGGGTCCTTCACAGACTGACAATAATTCACCAGTCAGGTAAAAAAAAACAAAAAAAACTTTAAGCTCTTTTTTTAAGCTACCTTTGCACACAAGGCAAATCATTTTTACTTTATGTCGCACACCATTATTGCACTTGAAATCACAATGTTTTAATTGCCTTGCTAGTCATGTTCCTGATAGCGGCATCTCCTGAAATTATTCTAATCAAGCTTTTAGCCGACACTTTGTACATGCAATGTGTGACATTACTTATTAGCCCGTTCTCATTACTAAGTTGTCAAATACAGATGCTTTGTCAGTACTTCCGGCGCAACATATCGGAGCCAAAAGCCACCTTTCATGTCCACACCTTTTGCATAAGCTTAGAACATGGTTGGACAGAACATGGTTGGACAGAACATGGTTGGACAGAACATGGTTGGACAGAACTGGCTGTGGTGTTATAATGTACCGGCTGACAGCATCTGTCGTGTCTGCATGATTCGCAAACAGGCGGCGTCACTGAAGAACATAGTTGGACAGAACCTATCCTGTCGGCATGATGTGCAGCAGGTTGAAACGCCCAGTCACAATGTAATATAAGCAGTGCAAGGTTGTCTGTAGGGGGTGGGAGGGAGGGAGTGTGGATGGATCCAACAAACCCCAGACTTTTATCACGGAGTCCAGTATTCACTCCCCATGTGAATATTTTTTTTCGACTCCTAATCATGTGCCTCCTTCCCCTAGACCTAACCATACAAGCCAGCATATGTGTTTGTTGACATCCCGGCATTAGTTGTCATGTGCCTTTGTTTCTTAAACATAGCCATGTGCAGCGTCATTCCTCCATTTGGTTGTGTTAATATTACGGTAGTGGCATCCCCAAATGTAACTAGCAGATGCATAAGGATACCTAGTTTGTGATGACTTGGGATGAGAACGTGTTGGTATTATCTGTTAATATTACAGGCTAAACCTATCTAATTGATTTCTCTCTCTGTGCATCTATATTTCTGCAGTTCTGTGCGACCTTTCCAATTTCCGTGTCATAACAATGAAGACATTGATCCCATGGACTGGGATCCTGCACAGACTGCCAATAATTCATCAGTCAGGTAAAAAAATAAAATAAACTCTTCAATCTACGGTTGGGTACAAGACTAATCGTTTTTTTCTCTTTATGTCACACACAATTACAGCACCTGAAATGCACAATGTTTTAATTGTCTGATGGTGGCATCTCACACAATGAGAGTTAGTGAGATCTAACTGTGAGATTACTCGAGTAATATTCTCATCGATATCTGTTAATACTATGGGACTCAACTTTTCTAATTTAGGTTTCTCTCTGTGCAATTATTGTACTGTAGTTCTGTGCAACCTTTCCAGTCCCGTGATCAGAATGAGGACACAGAGCCCATGGATTTGGATCCTCCAAACACTGACAATAATTCACCAGTCAGGTAAAAAAAAAGGGGAAAAAAAGGTCTTTTACTCTACAGTCACATACAAGGTTAATAATTTTTTCTCTTTATGTTGTGGACCAATGATAGCAACTCAAAAGCACAATGCGTATGTGTGTACTTACTTTAGTAATAATATAGAAACTTGATGGTGCTCCCCATGCCAGTATTTTAATTGTCTTGCTGCTCATGTTTCTGATAGCAGCATCTCATATAACTACAGTTATTGTCATTTAACTTGTGGCCTACACTTTGCATGTGCAATGTGTGGATTAGCTTTAGCAGTATGACCATTTATTTCCTTTGATAGTGCTTATCTGTCTGTGCAACTGTTGTGCTGCAGCCCTGTGGGACCTCTCCAATCTGTGGGTTATGAGAACAAAGACGTAGAGGCCATGGACTGGGATCCTCCGCAGAATGACTGTAAATCACCAGTCAGGTAAAAAAAAAAAAATTTCCATTGAGGGACCAGACAAAGTGTAGCTCACAAGACCCCTATGATGATGACAATGAATGGACCGGAGTTCCCCTCGCCCGGACGCGGGTCACCGGGACCCCCCCTGGAGCCAGGCCTGGGGGTGGGGCTCGATGGCGAGCGCCTGGTGGCCGGGCCCTTACCCATGGGGCCCGGCCGGGCACAGCCCGAAGAGGTGACATGGGACCTCCTTCCCGTGGGCTCACCACCCGTAGGAGGGGCCGTAGGGGTCGGGTGCAATGTGAGCTGGGCGGCAGCCGAAGGCAGGGACCTTGGCGGTCCGATCCTCGGCTGCAGAAGCTAGCTCTGGGGACGTGGAATGTCACCTCTCTGGTGGGGAAGGAGCCTGAGCTGGTGCGCGAGGTTGAGAAGTTCCGACTAGATATAGTCGGCCTCACCTCGACGCATGGCTTGGGCTCCGGAACCAGTCTTCTCGAGAGGGGATGGACTCTCTTCCACTCTGGAGTTGCCACTGGTGAGAGGCGCCGGGCACGGCTCGGTGCCTGTACGTTGGAGTTTACGCCGGTGAATGAGAGGGTAACCTCCCTCTGCCTTCGGGTTGGGGGACGGATCCTGACTGTTGTTTGTGCCTATGGTCCAAACAGCAGTTCAGAGTATCCACCCTTTTTGGAGTCCTTAGAGGGGGTGCTGGAGAGTGCTCCTTCTGGGGACTCCCTCGTTCTGCTGGGGGTCTTCAATGCTCACATTGGCAACGACAGTGAGACCTGGAGGGGCGTGATCCGGAGGAATGGCCCCCCCGATCTGAACCCGAGTGGTGTTTTGTTATTGGACTTCTGTGCTCGCCACAGATTGTCCATAACGAACACCATGTTCAAGCATAAGGGTGTCCATATGCGCACTTGGCATCAGGACACCCTAGGCCACAGTTCAATGATCGACTTTGTAGTCGTATCGTTGGACTTGCGGCCGTATGTCTTGGACACTCGGGTGAAGAGAGGGGTGGAGCTGTCAACCGATCACCACCTGGTGGTGAGTTGGCTCCGATGGTGGGGGAGGACGCCGGTCAGACCTGGCAGACCCAAATGCATTGTGAGGGTCTACTGGGAACGTCTGGCAGAGTCTCCCGTCAGAAGGAGCTTCAACTCCCACCTCCGGAAGAGCTTCGACCATGTCCCGGGGGAGGCTGGGGAAATTGAGTCCGAGTGGGCCGTGTTCCGTGCCTCCATTGCTGTGGCTGTAAGGTGGTCGGTGCCTGTCGGGGCGGCAACACCCGAACCTGCTGGTGGACACCGGCGGTAAGGGGTCCTATCGGGCCTTCTTGGCCTGTGGGACTCCGGAGGCAGCAGACAGGTACCGACAGGCCAAGCGGAGTGCGGCGGCGGCGGTCGCCGAGGTGAAAACCACGGCATGGGAGGAGTTCGGCGAGGCCATGGAAAACGACTTCCGGACGGCTTCGAAGAGGTTTTGGACCACCATCCGGCGTCTCAGGAGGGGGAAGCGGTGCTCCGTCAACACTGTGTATGGTGGCGACGGGGCGCTGCTGACCTCCACTCGGGACGTTGTGGATCGGTGGAAGGAATACTTCGAAGACCTCCTCAATCCCACCGACACGCCTTCCGTTGGGGAAGCAGGGCCTGGGGACTCGGGGGTGGGCTCCTCTATCTCTGGGGCTGAGGTTACCGAGGTGGTCAAAAAGCTCCTCGGTGGCAGGGCCCCGGGGGTGGACGAGGTCCGCCCGGAGTTCCTCAAGGCCCTGGATGTTGTGGGGCTGTCGTGGCTGACACGACTCTGCAACATTGCGTGGACATCGGGGGCAGTGCCCTTGGACTGGCAGACTGGGGTGGTGGTCCCTCTTTTCAAGAAGGGGGACCGGAGGGTGTGTTCCAACTACAGGGGGATCACACTCCTCAGCCTCCCTGGTAAGGTCTATTCGGGGGTACTAGAGAGGAGGGTCCGCCGGATAGTCGAACCCCGGATTCAGGAGGAGCAATGCGGTTTTCGCCCCGGTCGTGGAACTGTGGACCAGCTCTGGACCCTAGGCAGGATCCTTGAGGGTGCGTGGGAGTTTGCCCAACCAGTCCACATGTGCTTTGTGGACTTGGAGAAGGCATTCGACCGTGTCCCTCGGGGAGTCCTGTGGGGGGTTCTCCGGGAATATGGGGTTTCGGACTCCCTGATACGGGCTGTCCGTTCCCTGTATGACCGGTGCCGGAGCTTGGTCCGCATTGCCGGCAGACTGCCCTTTGTCACCGATTCTGTTCATAACTTTTATGGACAGAATTTCTAGGCGCAGCCAGGGCGTTGAGGGGGTCCAGTTTGGTGACCTCAGGATTGGGTCTCTGCTCTTTGCAGATGATGTGGTCCTGTTGGCTCCATCGGGCCGCGACCTTCAGCTCTCACTGGATCGGTTCGCAGCCGAGTGTGAAGCGGCTGGGATGAGAATCAGCACCTCCAAATCCGAGACCATGGTTCTCAGCCGGAAAAGGGTGGTGTGCCCCCTCCGGATCGGGGACGAGATCCTGCCCCAAGTGGAGGAGTTTAAGTTCCTCGGGGTCTTGTTCACGAGTGAGGGAAGGATGGAGCGGGAGATCGACAGGCGGATCGGTGCAGCGTCTGCAGTAATGCAGACTCTGCACTGGTCTGTCGTGGTGAAGAGGGAGCTGAGCTGAAAGGCAAAGCTCTCGATTTACCAGTCGATCTTCGTTCCTACCCTCACCTATGGTCACGAGCTTTGGGTAGTGACCGAAAGAACAAGATCGCGGGTACAAGCGGCCGAAATGAGTTTCCTCCGTAGGGTGGCTGGGCTCTCCCTTAGAGATAGGGTGAGAAGCTCGGTCATCCGGGAGGAGCTCGGAGAAGAGCCGCTGCTCCTCTGCGTTGAGAAGAGCCAGGTGAGGTGGCTCGGGCATCTAATTAGGATGCCTCCAGGACGCCTCCCTGGTGAGGTGTTCAGGGCACGTCCCACCGGTAGGAGGCCCCAGGGAAGACCCAGGACACGCTGGAGAGACTACGTCTCACAGCTGGCCTGGGAACGCCTCGGGGTCCCCCGGGAAGAGCTGGACAAAGTGGCCGGGGAGAGGGAAGTCTGGGTTTCCCTGCTTAGGCTGCTGCCCCCGCGACCTGACCCCGGATAAGCGGAAGAAAATAAATGGATGGATGGATGGATGGATGGATGGATGGATGGATTTTTCCTTTATAGTCATAAATGAGATTAATAATTTTTCTCTTTATTTCATGCAAAATTATAGAACCTGGAATGCATAACGTTTTAACTGTCGTGCTGCTCATGACTCTCATGCTGTGCAACTGTTGTACTGTAGCTTTGTGGGACCTTTCCAGTGTTCCCATTATGAGAATGAGGTCATGGAGGCCATGGATTGTGATCCTCCAACGACAGACAATAATTCTTCAGTAAGGTAACCAAAAAAAAAAAAAAGATCTTTTAATTTGCAGTCACAAACGATGAGGCTAATATATTTTCACTTAATGTCACACACACTTTAAGGACCTGGAATGCATAATTTTAATTATCTTGCTGCTCATGTTTCTGATATCTCATATAACTAGTTTATTTATAGTTATTATCATTTAACTTGTGGCCTCACTTTGCACATACAATGTGTGGATTAACTTTAATAATATTACCATTTATTTCTTTTAATTGTACTTATCTCTCTGTGCATCTGTTGTACTGTAGGTCTGTGGGAACTTTCCAGTTTCCCTGTTCTGTAATTGAAGACGAAGAGGCCATGGACTGGGATCCTCCGCAGAATGACTGTAACTCACCAGCCAGGTAAAAAAAAAAACAAAAAAAAAAACATCTTTCAATCTATAGTCTTAAATGCGGTTAATATTTTTTTCTTGATGTTTCATGCACAATTATAGCACCTGGAATGCATAATGTTTTAATTATCTTGCTGCTCATGTTTCTGATATCTCATATCTCATATAACTAGTTTATTTATAGTTATTATCATTTAACTTGTGGCCTCACTTTGCACATACAATGTGTGGATTAACTTTAATTATATTACAATTTATTTCTTTTAATCGTACTTATCTCTCTGTGCATCTGTTGTACTGTAGGTCTGTGGGAACTTTCCAGTTTGCCCGTTCTGTAATTGAAGATGAAGAGGCCATGGACTGGGATCCTCCGCAGAATGACTGTAACTCACCAGCCAAGGAAAAAAAAAAAAAAAAAAAAAAAAAAAACATCTTTCAATCTATAGTCTTAAATGCGGTTAATATTTTTTTCTTGATGTTTCATGCACAATTATAGCACCTGGAATGCATAATGTTTTAATTTTCTTGCTGCTCATGTTTCTGATAGCAGCATCTCCCACAACTAGTTATTGTGCACTTGTGTAACTTGTACACTTGTGCAATGTGCCGAATAACATCAGTAATGTTAGCATTCATCACAGTTAATGATACTTACCTCTCTGTGCAAATGTTGTACTGTAGCTCTGTGGGACCTTTCCAATTTCCCCATTATGTAATTGAAGACATGGAGACCATGGATTGGGATCCTTTCACAGAATGACTGCGAATAACCAGCCAGGTAAAAAACAAAAAGGATAATGTGAGAGACAAGCCATTCAATATTGCACTTTTTCTACCAAAAAAATGTCAAAAAAGTAAAATTAATACGCATTGTACACAGTTTAGTATTTGAAGATTTATGAACATGTGGTGGAAAAGTCATTCTTGTTCATTTTATTATTATCATTATTATTATTACCAGTCTCATTTAATTTTTGACACACTTTTAGGCCTTTATTTCTGCATATATTTATTATTGAATGGGTGGCACAATGTGTTTACATGAAACCATATATTACTGTATGTAGCAATTATAATACCAGTGATCATAACATCAGTATTACATCATTCTAAACTTCTCTGTTGTATTTTCAACAGTTTTCATAAGGAGGAACGGAAAAGAAGATGAAAACAGGCGACGGAGACTCCTGAAATAAGCAAAAAAATTTTTTTTTCAATTTGGTGTTTGTATCAATAAAAAAACCAAGAAATTTCCTTATTCTCAGTATCCGTGACAGTACTACATTGCATGATTTCCATCGATTACATATCCTCTGTTTAGGGTGCGAACAAGTATAGATGGTATGAATCAAAACATAGAATAAGAAATGTTACTATAGCTGCTTATTGGTCTCTTAGTTGAGACAATGGACCAAAGCAGACCACCATGAAGGCTGCCTTAAGATTTTTAATTTGATTGAATTTGAGAAAACAAGTTTAGGTAATTTTAGAATGACTCAACTTTTCTTTTCAGATTCAGTCAACTTTAAAAATTTTAAGGTAGGCCAGACACTACTTTTATAAGTGAAAAGAAATAGTTTCTTGTTACAGTGTGGTGATGTTTCGTACATATGAGGTCAATCAGACCCCATAGAAGTCTCTGACACTCCAGTATTTAATTTTACTTTATGTCGACAGATCAAAATCATGTTATAATGTCATAAATTAGTAAAAGTCATATGTAATCAAAGTTAACGTCACTACCACAACAAGGCTGTAAAGCTGTACATTTATTATTAGCAGTGGTTGAATGTAACTTAAAAACAGAGACCTACCCGACTTTCTTGGTTGCTTGAAACAGCCGGACTGATTTCTATGTAGGTGCCTCATACTGTCACAGTTTCTTCCACAGTCAACAGCAGCAGCTCAGGAGGGAGAGTAAAATAAGAGTAGAGAAAAATAAATAAATTGTATACATTGGTGTAACGCACAGTATGCAGATAGTTTGAACAATACCCTCTGTTTGTTTATACTATAGACTATTTTAGGGTCACTTTCTCTCCAAGTGAGATGTTCATGCTCACCTTTCACTCCACAGTGAAGGGCAAAACTTAAAATGACAATAAACCCAAAGGCAATCATCAGGGTTAAAATAAGGAATTTAAAAAAACAAAAAAAACTGTAAACCCAATAGGATATTACCAACCCCGCCAGATGCAAAGGCCAATCGTCAACTGGAGCTCTGTTTAGTAAAACACTTACAGAAAGCTTTAAAAAGGCGAATTACTGTGTGAAACCACATGAAAAACACTGTAGTAGTAATAAATTGCTGAAGTACCTATTTATTAACGTGATATAGCTCTTAACACAAAGCTAAAATGTGAAATGACATCATGTGCACAACTCCACAAATGTGTTATAACCTTTGCATTTTGGAAAATCAATTCAACGCTGATGATCTCACTGCTGCGAAAAGCAACAGCGTTACAATATAAAGTCACAAACATGAACTAAAAGTGGATTTGGACAAACAGAAAACAAAATATTTATCAGTGCACTTTTGACAGTTTAATTTAATAAAACAAGCTGAAACAGCAGTTGCATAGAACAGAGCTGTGTGAATCTCAATACCCAGTTATTCATCTCACTTGTTTGAGGTAAGAATTTTAAGGCCTCACAAAGTCACTTTAAAGCATGTAGCTGCAGTGCATACCTGCTTAAAAATATTGTTGAATCTAAACATATTACTGTATGAACAACACTAACATTTCACTGTACAAAAACAAAATATTTGTACCAAAACCCTCATTCACAGCAATCGCTCTAACGCAAACATACATTCATGCCTCCCAACAAAGAGAAACAGAAACAAGCACTTTGTTCATCGTGAGACAAAAACTCTTACAAGAACAACAGAGTAGACAAACAAAATAAAAAGGAAATGTGAATCAGCAGCTGCAGCAGTGGGAGCTGTAATTAGCCGATGAGACATCTGACTTTGACATTTTCGGGGTCAGGTCAACGGGATCAGAGGTGGAGGCGCCCCTGACTCCGTCTGATGTGGAGAGGGACCTGAAACAGAAGCATCAGATTAGTAGACCTGCAGACAGCGGCATGAGTATGAGGTTTGTCTATAGTACTTTTCACATGTGCACTGCAACCTTGAACATATCTACACATCAGGAGGAGCTGTATGTGAGAACACACATGTCAGGGTTAGCTGGACTGAGCACTGAACAGATACACTGGAGATACTTAACTTACGGCCTGTGGGCCAAATCAGGCCCATGATAGGGTGCTGGGTGACCCTCTGACCATTTTCAAATTCAGAATCAAAATGAATTGATTCACATTAGGATTTCTTTTGTACATCAAATATAAGAAAAGTTCAAGCAGTGCACACATCAAAAGTGGTAAAAACTAGGTGCTGGACCAAGCAAAAACTGATGTGAAAGAACAAATAAAGCTAGCACACTAGTGCATGCTCCCATAAAAATGATCCGATTGCCTCTACATGACGTTTTGGGCATTAGTCCTTAATGCCCGAAATGTAACGTGCGGAAAAGTAACTAATGTGTCCGAGTGCATAATAGCATTAAATATAGCTTCTCTTTTGAACTCCCCAACAGAGGTCTGAGCTAGAAATGCCCTTAAACACGCAATCTATATGAGGATGGAGTGACAGGATTTGCTTTGTTTTATTCATTTCTTCTGATAAATATTATTATTTTTTATTTATAAGCCTCTTGTCATTTTGCAAAAGTGGGCCCCAATAAAACAGTAATAAATAATATATTTAGACAAGTTTTGGAAAATTAATTAGCGTATAGGTTTAAATTATTAAGGAAGCTTATCAATTATAAATTAATGAGTTATGGAGAAAGGGCAGTATTTTAATAAGTTAGTACTTCTTATCACTCCTTGTCAGAAATGTAAACAAAGTCATCAAGTGTTTGACAGTTTCTTTTGCTTTATGCTTTTCATTGTCTGTAAATATTAATTTTTTCTAGCTGCACACTTTTTTACATGTTCTAAGTAAATTTCAAAATCAAATCAAACCTTGGGTGTTTCTGGACTGCCGAACGGTGAGAGCTCTAATGAGTTCTCTTTGTCGGAGGAGCTGTTGTGGCGATGCTGGGCGAACTTTCTCTTTAGGGCTTCAGCGATAAGAGCCGCTGGGTCATTCAGCAAGGCTGCGCCTCCCTTACTGCGTCTCTTTCTGACTGGCGTCCCCCCGGGTGATCTACAAAGAAGGGAAAATGCTTTGTTATTTGTTTAAGTTAAAACATAAAAAATGAGAAAAGGTGAGGAAAATTACAATCACGGAAAAAAAAAAACTGCTAGAAATTACAACAGATGTTTGAATGCTGAAACTAAAGGCATAAAAAAAACCTTCTTCAACATTAAGACATAAATTTTCGCTTTTAGGAGTTTTAACATTGGTATAACTCAATCAAAAGTTCCATATTCTATCGATGCTAACGCCTACCTCTTCACTGAACGCAGTTTAACTTGATTTAAGTCCTTGAGAACATCCAACATGGATGGCAGTCCTTTGACTTTGGAGTCCTGGGGCAGATCCTGGTCTTTCTCTTTCTTCCTGCGCTGGCGGATCAACTCAAACACAGACGAAGTCTCAGTGGAGGAGGCAGGGCAGGGAGGAGGAAGAGGAGGAGGAGGTGGAGGTGGTGGTGGGGGTGGAGCAGCACAGCGAGGTGTGGAGGTGAGAGCTGGCAGAGGGGGAGGAGACATCAAAGGTGTGCCTGGGGTATTCTGGGACTCGGTCAGACCTAACGAAATGTTGAAAGAACACAAAAATATTATTAAATGGCAGTGTGACATGCTGAACACATTTGTGAAAAGAAGAGGTTCACAGAGTGTGCACCTGAGGCTGGCGCAGCAGTCACGATCATGGCTATCTGAGCTCGGAGTTTGAGCAGCTCGCTTTCCAGCGCTGTGATCTTCTTCAGAGCTTCTGGGTCGGTTGTCTGCCTCGCAGCGCCGCCTCCTCTCTGGACGTGACTCTGAGGGCGCGGCCCTTGGTACCTCACCATGTTCCGATTTACAGTACTTTGCGTCTTTGGAGGTAAATGGTTCCTGTATGGAGATTATACATTAGTTTTAAACTTGAAATGTATTCATTCGTAGTGCCTTTGTGCAAATTTCAAATACAAGGTGCTCATTAATACAACAAAAATACCACAATACAAGAAAAATACAGCAATGCAATAAAAATAATAAATATAAGGACAATTTATTATAGAGGATTATAAAATAGAATGAACAGAGTAAAAAGTAAGATACATTTTTAAAATAATTAGTAAAAGTTTCATTATTTAACATTTCCAGCCCTAACCAACCAATCCAGATGTGTGTGTGTTTTCAAAGCTGCAAAACAAACAAATCCAGGCAGACACATATATATAAGATGAACTAAGTGGCAGTGATAGAGGCAGTTTCCCAGATAATACTTTACGGGCCATTTCACCCTTTTTACTTTATAACCAAATTATTTAGTGTACATTAGTCAAGTGTACTATTTGTCTGTAATCCACAAAGTTTATGACATTACTTTCTTCATATAGTGCCCATTTGCATCCTTACCTGGTCTTTGCAAAGCTCTCTCCTTCATCCTCAAACACCCACATGACGTCAGCGAACGAGGGGATGGACGGAGTCTCCACGGCGTCGTCGACATAACCGTGGGGCCGATGGGTGAGCAGGGGGATCTGAGGACCGAATATGGACAAGGAGATATTACACACTGTGACACTGACAAAATAATAAGACAATCATAGAAGATGGTGGGCTTATATTTTTATCAAAATGTGAAAATGATCTGCAGAAGAAGTGTGAGAATGGAAAAAACTAGGACAGTATGAATCTGTGTAAAAATGTAATTCCTTTGGTGTGTGTCATGTTCATACAAACAAAAGTTTACACAAAATTAACATCCGTTAAGGGAGCAGTATGTGAAAAATACAACATTTAAAGTTGTTGTTAATAGTAGTTTAGTTAATATTTTGTTAAATATTAGCGCTGCTAAAGGCAAATTTTATAAAAAGCACATATTTCCACTCGATTGAATTGAATTTAACCAAGTAAAGACAAATTCATCATAATCTTCAGTCTGTTAGAAAACACAATCGGCACAGTACCTGAAAGTGGACGCGCGGCGTAGGTGTCAGGGGGAGGTTGGTCCCGATCATCCGCACAATGCTGCGATACTGACCGCACAGCTGACTGTCCCACACTGGAACCAGCTGCAAGCAAGACGGTACACAAATAAATAACACTGCTGTCTGACATATTCACTCCGTTAATTTTCAGGAAGTGAAGAAATGCTACTGTACTGTTGGCATCCACAAAAACAGTTAGCAGGTCTCTTTATATCCCCGAATAACTTAATAACAACATAAGTGCGTGCGCTTACCATGTCCGGAGGCACTCCAAAGTACTCCAGCACGATCCGCAGCACGTCCAGAATATCCTCTACTAAAGACATTGGAAGGACTTTTCTTGCACCGGCTGATGACTGCAAAGCTCCTCTTTCTGCTGACTGACTTGGAAAGAGGCCAACACAGAATGAAGGCCACTAAGTCACATACTTAACACCTGAAACGAAACAAGATACAACACTTCAGCTTTAAAGGAGAATGATTAAAAGTCAGTGCTTGAATCTCTAAAGACAACAAATCAAGCCAATGTCTTAGTGAATATCATCCATGTTAGGACAATTTCAAAACCTTTTGTTGTTTCTTGCAGTACCTTATACTGCAAGAAACATATATATCTCAGTAAGGCTTAAGCCCTGACTATTCAGATATTTTTACAAGTGATATTTTTCCCCTCTGTTTTAATAGCTTTTTATAGCTGCCTGCTGCTCTGATACCCCGGACACACTGCATCAATGAGCAGCGCATGTCAACAACAGAAGGGATTCTTTGATCAGAAACATTGTCAGAGGGCTTTTCTTCTGAGAGAGAAACAGGAAGAAAAATGTATTTTCTCAAGTCCTGACAGATAAAAACATTGAAACTGTAGTAAAAGATGGTATAAATTGGATATAATTATCAAAAGACCATTTTCACCAACTATTTTAGCTGAAAAATGTGTGCGTCAAGCAGAAAAAATGGACGAGACTCTCTAGGTGTGCCGCAGCTGAGCAGCAGCCGTGCCGTGTCTGAGCAGCACTGCTCGCTTCAGCAGTGTGGCTGCATCAACCTGTTACTTTGGGCAAATGAAAAACAACACCTTCCACAAAGCACACACGCTGCTCATGCAGGCAGTGCGTGGCCCAGGTGCTGTAGTTCTATAATTAAAAGCCAGTACACATTCACTGAGCTGTGCAAGCCACTGCACTGTCAGCAAATATTTCACAACAAAAAAAAATGAAAGGATTTGGTCTATAAATGCAGTGAAAGGTGGTAAAATGCCAATATTATTATCAAAAGACCATTTTCACAGTCTATTTTTGTTGAAAACCACCTGCCTCACCCATAAAAAATTGCAGAGCCTCCTACTCTTAAGATGTGCTGCACTTGAGCAGCGCTGCTCACAGCGACACTGTGGCTGCTCTAATATATTAACATGAACACCACACATCGGCAAGATTGCTGTCACACGCTGCTCATGCATGCAGTGTGTTCCAGGCGTATGTTTTGTCTACCTGCAATGTGCAATTTTCACCACTAGATGCCACTAAATCCCCCTAAATCGTATACACTGTTCCTTTAAATGCTAGTAACTCAGTATTATCATTCAGTAACCACTGAATTAACCAAAATGTCTACATTTTTTGATAATGTACAGCTAAATTTGTTAACTTAAAGAGGTTTCAATAACTTAGTTGGTGATGATTTAACAGTGAACATAACTTGTAACCTGCCTTGTGCACCTTTAACCAAAACTGAAACAGCTGGGGCATTTTCAGAGTCGCCAATCTGAATTAAGATATTTTTCAATGTCTTATTTAAAACTTTAATTCCACGAGCTCCTGCAGTTCATCACTGATGCGACTGTCAAAGTGTCACCTGGTAACATCACAAAGTGATGCTGAGGGAAGCAGCTGTCTCTGTGCGGATGCTGACTCGGCTGCTGAAGTCGCGTGGATCAGCAGTTAAAAGACGGTGCAGGGTGTATTTTAGTTTTAACCTAAAATAAACAGTAACCTTTCTGTGCGGGGCACTGCAGGTAACGGTAGCCCGCACAGGTACCGCAGTGTGTCCCTCTGTAAAGCTGCATGGCTCATCAACAGTGAAGCGCGGTACCAGCAAACACGCGAAAACAGTAACTTCATTGTGTACTTACCGTTGACTTTTCTCGTCAGAACGTACATTAGCAGCTACATTTGTCGTGTAACTTTATAATAACCGCTAATATAAAGTGTAACTGCGGATAAACACTAAAAACTTGCAGCTTCCCTCTGAGCTCACGCGTCCAGGCAGAAGGTCTGTTAAGTCAAATAAAGCCGCAGCAGCAACGCCTCCTCTGATTGGCTGTAAAAACAGAAGTAGTGTGAGTAGCCAATAGGAGTGCCCGACCATACGGCGAAGCAAAGGCGGCTCGACCAATCGCGTATCACGAAAAATCTAGCACCAAATTTGTATTTTTGTACACGAGCTACTTCTTCTTCGAGGTAAGTAATATCGATACAACTTAAATTAAACTGCATTTATCGCGCCTTCGGGGCATTTATATGAAAGGTAGTTGTAGGAATCACATAAATGTATTTTTTAGCGGCGCAACGAGATGAATAAAAATGTCCTTTACTTCAGTTTGCCGAGCTCTTCGTGTTTCTAACGTTTCAAAAGTAGCTAACGTTAGCATGTTTCGTTAGCCACGATGTCAGCGCTGCGGTTTGACAGGACACTTTATTTAGTGTTTATAAACTCTTCTTATCCTGGGGGTCCTGGTTTAATATCACACACTAGCTGTTACCTCAAATCATGCAGCTAATCTGCGTATAACTAATGTTTTGTCAGAATTAAATGAACTTAGTTTAACGTGTCCAGCATGCCTTTAACGTTAACATAAATCAGGAAAAGTTCACAATTAAAAAACACTCCGACTCTCAGGTTTTCAAAGATGATGGATGCTCTGTCGGTGGTGAGCCAGCTGCGGGACCTGGCCTCTGAACCGCAGAACCGAGAGGTGATTGTCCAGGATCAGGGCTGTCTCCCCGGGCTGGTTCTCTTCCTGGACCACCAGAGCCCAGAGGTGCTCCTTGCAACCCTTCAGGTGGGTGATGGAGGCTGTTTGCGGTTGTTCTGCTTTCCTGCTGCTCACACATTAAAGGAGCATTCAGTGTTATGAGCACATGTTTACTGTAAGTGCATGCAGCATACATTTTTATACCTCTGATGTCATCCTTTGTTTTCAGACCCTGCGGTACTTGGCTGAGTTGTCCCCCAACATCCCCACCATGAAGAATGAACTGGGTATGATGGTGAGCTTGGAGAATCTCACTGGGAGGTGAGCGAATGTTTATTTATTTATTTATATAATTTTGTACACTATTTAGAGCCTTGTTACCACTGCACAAAAACCCACTAACATCTGGCTATTTTTCTAATGAGAAAGGTAATGCTAGAAACACACTGTCTGCTTGAGTAGTGGTGAGCAGGGAGCAGATAATTATAGAATTAATTGCAAAAGAAGCCGGCTGTTGCGTCAAACACACCACAAAGACTAAAGCCAACTAGCATGTGCGTTCTGCACTTGCGTTAGAGGAAATAACTCATCATACTAGCAGATGGTGATAGTCTGTAATTGTTATTCTAAAAGAGATTCAAGGTGCTGAGTCAGATGGGAAAAAAATGACAATGGCAGACCAGTACCACCGACCCAAAGATGTGGGTAGCCATTCAGAGGTCTGGGACCAGGCTACTTTAAATATCATATCTCTCCATACAGGGAGAACCTGTCTGTTGACATCACAGCGTTGGCTCAGGAGGTGTTTGACATTCTGAGCGCACCTGCTAATCCTGTGCCGCGTACACCTGAGAGGCAGAGGAGTAAGAAATCCCAGTTCTTTATCAACTCCAGCAACAAAAAGGCCAAGTCTGTCACTCTGCACATCCAGGGGCTGGACAGCACTGTGAGTACACTGAAACACACACACACACACACACACACACACACACGACATTATGCATGATGGTGTCAATTATTATTATTGCTAGCAAGTTAACCAACACAGTGTCCCTTCTTGTCAAGGACCAGCGAGGCTTGTGTGAGGAGGCCCTTCTGAAGGTTAGAGGAGTGATCAGCTTCACCTTCCAGATGGCATCTAAGAGATGCACCGTCCGCATCCGTTCAGACCTGCCCACTGAGGTAACGCACAAACACAAACATTTACTAACAGTGTCTGCTTAGGAAGCAACAAGCCTGTAGCTATGTAAAATCTGTTATTTCCCAAGACGACAAGAAAAGGTATTGCAGAATATAAAATTAGATTAATACATTTATAGTAGGCTCAAATAAAGACTTGTATAAGGTTAAAAGTGCTTTAAGTGGAAGAAAAAGTCTCAACTTAAAAAAAGAGGACTTTTTTATCAATATGAATCCCCAGGGATTTGGTGGACATCACTCTCTAAATAATTCAATTCTTTGTTTTGTTACAAACATGTTCAACATTATAATAATAAATAAATCTGCATCATCATCAGCAAATAATAATTAATGTAGAATGCTAGAGGAATTAGTAAAATAATTAATTTACTCACTGGGGGACCCCATAGGTCAGTTATAGCCAGCATTTGTATTATTGCCTTATCAAAGCCACTTAAATACACGGGTGCAGAAGAAAACAGTACAGTAGTATTAATTCCAGACATCTGTTTCACTAATGTGTCTTAATTTGCAGAGTCTGGCATCGGCCATCGCTGCCACGAAGGTGTTGTCGGCCCAACAGGTGGTGAAGAATGAG
This sequence comes from Plectropomus leopardus, assembly GCF_008729295.1. NCBI lineage: Eukaryota > Metazoa > Chordata > Actinopteri > Perciformes > Serranidae > Plectropomus > Plectropomus leopardus. The sequence continues at coordinate 9,455,242 of NC_056478.1, read as the reverse complement.
GCAGGAGAAGAGGTGAGTGTTCATACATTTTGGGCACGTTTTGAACACGTTAAAGAAAGTAAACTATTTGAGCATCCACTGGAAAATAAATCAAGAATTGTGGGTGAATTCTCAAATTCTCCTTTTTTAAACCATTTTACTCAGGTGTTAATCCCTCTGAACCCATCTGGAGTGAAAGTTCAGCAAAACTCAGCTTTACCAGACTACCTCCCAGAGGAGGAGGAGAGCCCGGAGAGGGAAGTCGACAGAGCAATTTCCCGCACGACAGCAAAGGAAGATTCAAACGGAAGCTGGCTCAACGCCGCTGCTAGTTTCCTCACCAAAACGTTCTACTGGTGAAACTGACGCAGTTTGATTCCTTCAAACCCAGCTACGCAAAAATTGCGTAAAAGACTAGAGCTGCTGTGTATGTTACTGGAGTGGACATTACTGGATGTTAGCACACCAAAACCCCACACTGTGGCTTTGTGTGTATCGTCTGAACTTGATAAAATTTCCGTCAGTTCTTTTGGAAAAAACACAAATTATCAACTTGTGCAAAAGCACTTCTGACTTCATCTGTTTGGTTGAATCGAGGCACACACACTTGAAAAATATATTTTGTCTCTGGACTTACATGATGCTGTTTTCTATCAACTATTCTCATTCAGTGTAAATATTTTCTTTGTCTTTCCTTTTTGGTCAAACTGTCCATCTTCCCTCTACATGTAAAAAAAGTTTAAAGATTTTACTTTTCTGTACACTTAGAAAAGTATTTTCAGTATATCCTGCTGTTTGTTGGTGGTTTTGGTTTATACTAAAATAAATGTATTACATGTTTAAATTGCACTGTAAATTATTCTTTTCCCCTGCTATTACTCTGTATTTTAGATTAAAAAAGGAAGAAAAAAACAGCATTACCACATCAGTGCCTAGGTAATCAATTCAAAAAGTTTTATTTACTTGCCAAACAGTACAGCTGCAACAATTGTACAGTGATTTCAGTTTTACAGTGGTTCAAAGATCTCACCCCACAGCCGCTCATCTGAAATGAAGGGCTCATTAGTTGTTAGTCTTGTGGTCAGTCTTATAAAATATATCAACTTTTAAACATAATTTATAGGATATGTATGTATAATGTAATTTACAAGCAAGTTATCTTAAAGATAAGTTAGCATGTTGAACAGCATGCTATGTACTGCTGGCAGAGACCAGCACGACATAACAAAGACATGGGTAATCTTTCTGAAGTTTCCTTCCATTTTGGTGATGATGCAAGATTTGAACAAAGAAGAAGTGCAAAGGTTTGAGAACCAAATGCTAAAAAAGCAGCATTACTGGAAGTTGAGTGTAAAAGATAGAAGTGAATATCAGAGGCGTTTGGGTTTCAGTGTTTGACTTTAAAGGGTAACTTCTGTATTTTTCAACCTGGCCTTCATTTTCTCACATTTTTGTGTCTATGTGACTAATGAGGACAACAGTTTTTTAGTCAGTCCAGTATTGAGCATAAGGGCTGCACCCAGCAGCCACAAAATACAATGTAACCACTCAGGGCATTTGTACATCATCAATGTACGCCCACTAAAAGTGTTTTTGCCACTGACAGGCTCACATTGTTAGTCAACGTTATGGGAAGGATCCCTACAGAGATAGACCCTTCAGTTTAACTAGAAACAGCCCTGAAATTGCCATCAACAAATCCAACAGACTCCATTGAAATAAATAGTAATTCTCACGAGTTGGTGATTGTTGGAACGGTGGAAATTAAAAACCAAGGCGGCTTTTTTGTTCGTCTCCATTTTGAATTAAGTGTGTTTCACACTGACAAAATGAGTATTTACCTAAAGGAAGTCTGGTGGGTTTAGCAATAACAACTTTGTGTTTCTAGTTAAACAAAAAAGGATCTTGCTTTGTAAAAAGGTTTATCTCTGAAGGGGCCATTTTTCAGTATGTCAGATATTTAGAATAACAATCTGAGCCCGTCAGTGGTAAAAACAGGCAATTCAAGTGGACGTGAATTGGCGTTGCACAATTGCCTGTTACACTGCAGCATGTTTGCTTTTGTTAAATAGAGTTCCTGAACATTTTCATGGATAAACAAGTTTTTTTTTATCATAACATATCAGATCCAAACTCTATTCCAACATAATTTCAGCTGGCATACATAAAGAGAGATGGAAGGTGGGGAGAAAACGACTTGACGACGATGACTTTTCCAGGTTTTCCATGTCTGTGGGAACCCTGCAGGTGGTTTTGGGGCATTTTCTAGTTAAACAAAAACAAAATTAACAACAAATGGGTCTGTCTCTGTAGGGATCCTTTCCTTTTAATGCTGTCAGACACTGAGCCTGTCAGTGGCAAAAACAAGCTCTTTTATTTGATGTAAATTAACGATGATCAGTTGACTGTTAATATTATGTTGCAGCCTTTTTCCCTTTTGCTCAATACTGGACCAATTTCAACATTTATTGTTCTCATTAGACAATTAGACACAAAAAAAAACGAGGAAATAAGGAGCCCAGGTTGAAAATCACCCTTTAATTCCCCTCGTTTTTCTTTCATGACTGACAATGTGTATTAAAGGACCAGTTGTTTGACATCATAGCTCTCATATGACAACATAACTGACACTTCATCACGAGCTTCATCATATTAATATAAATCAAGCAACAGAAGCCACTGGAGCGTTATGGCATGTGGCCTGAATGTCAGAGCTCACGCTGGGAATGCATATCTTCATTTCAACCTCATTCTTTCTACAATGTGTCCGGTAAGGCAAAGGAACGTCAAAATTAGCAGCATTTCTTCTTAAATCAAAAAAGATCAAACGAATCAGATTATCCCAGAATTAACAGAAAATATTTAAATGCTTTTTGTTGTTGTTGTTTTATGCTTGGCCAAAACAAACCTCCAATACAAGGCGGCTAAGCTACGGCTGCGTGCTCCATCACCGGCCGAGTTCGACAGCGTGACCGGATGCAGCACTGATGGAGGGAATATAACGGGTAAACCAATGAAAGGGCGGTTAACGTCAAAGCATTTTCTCAATTTAAACAGAAAGACAGGAAGAAAAAAAGAATCACATTTCATCTGTACAGCAATTAAATAAAACTAAACAAAGAATAATCTGTAGTTTACACCCTAATTCTCATGTGAGAACAGTATTTTCATTTCGTCAATATTTAACTTAAACTCCATGATACTCTGACGCTCCTGCCTCACCCCAATAATAACCTCTAGTCTTTAAACATTGTAGACACAGCAAAAATATATATTACATTACATGACACTTTCCTGCAGTTTTAATACATCTTCATGCACTGACGTCATTCCTATATCCCGTCACTGTAACGTTTCGATATAAACGTTGAGAATTATGAGGTTCCAGTTAAAGAGATGAATGAAACCTGGTAATTCGGAGCCTGTTGAGTTCCAGTTTTTGCTGATTTTGTCAATATGATTACAGTTTTCTACAGCAACAACAAAATCTCTTCAAGTATCACGGCTGAAGACTTTACGGCAGATCTCAGTTTACATTATCATTTGTCTCTCGCGTCGCGTCGGGGCTGTACACAGAACATTGTGACTGAATGTATCAGAGACAGAGGAGACCATTCGTGCCCCAGAGAGTCTGCTGAGGGAAAAGTCTCTCTGGAGAATTTTTAGGGAGGTCTTTGGAGACACCATCTTTGGGAAAATGGCTGCAGTGCTCTTCAGTCATGGGAGGGTGAGAAAGTAAACCTCTGAAAGAGTCTGGCTGTGATGCTGCGAGTCCTTCCTTTGATTTGGTCCAGCAGCTCTGTCTTACCTCTCTCTGGCCGTCTCACTTCCTGTCCCTCTGTGTGTGCAATCATCTCCACCTAACAGCGCATCAGGCAACATCTAAACAGCAAGAGCAACAACAAAAAAACAAAAACCTGTTAGTTGCTACTGGGGCTTAGTTAACCCTTTGAAAGCAATTTGGCTTGATTTCTTGCAAAAACATTGGCAAAAGGCAATGAGCAACGAAAGAAGAAATTACCCAAAACTTAGTAAAAAAAAATAGGAGAGGAAGGACAAGAAGAATTACTTGAAAATTTGATTAGTAAGTAAATAAATAAATACATAAATAAAAGAAAAGAAAATGAAAGAAAAAGAAAGAAAATTAATTAGAATCATTCCACAGCATCATTTTAAAGATGTAGTCATGATAATAAGAAATAAAGTCTTTCCCGAGCTTTTTTCCCTGTAAATTTCCGCATGCCTTTTTAAAATGTTTTTCTCAATCTTCTAATTTCTTGCTGTATATTAAACATTTATTACCAAATTGCTCATTGCCTTTTTTCCAATGTTCTTGAAAGAAATCAAATTAATTTTCTCAGGGTGCAAAGGTTTTAATACGTGATGTCATTCAAGGTCCAGGCCAAAATGTGGCCGGCGACTGACGATAACTCTTGTTTTTAGCAAAGTCAGTTTCCAGAAAACTTGCAACACCTCCGGCACTCAGAACAGGCCACAAGTTTGCAACTCAAATTTTCTGGCAAAGATCTAAAGCTTAATCCAAAATAACCCTGATGACATCACTCCGACATCATCAGGGTTATTTTACTTCAGAAAGCACCATGGACCAACTTCCTCTGCAATTTTATCAAGAAAATAAAGACGAAAGGGTTGAAGTACAATAAGAAATCAGAGAACCAGGTGTGAAGCAGAAAGAAGACGCTTATTGACCTGGTCCCTGCTGGGCTGATATGTCCTCTATCCCGCTGAGAGGCTTTAGGAGACCGTTCTCCCTGAAGGCTAAGACAGGAACTCTCTCTTCCTCCTCCTCCTCCTCCTCCTCCTCCTGCTGCTGCTCCTCTTCTCCCTCAGGAAGAGACAACCTGGAATGTGAAGGCAGTTCAATCACCTCCTCAAACTCCCCGTTCTCCCTGAAAAAACAGAGGAAGGAAAGGAAAGTGTTACATTTTGAAAGTTATAAATAACACCAATGCTACAATTCATAGCCAAAAACATTGTTTATGGTATATTATGTTTGCTGTGTGTGCAGTCTACAACTCCACCTCTGGTCAGGACGGCTCAGCGCTGTGGTGTTCGTGTCGGAGTCAGCTTGGCGACCGTTGCTGTTGTGTGTTGGTGATGCGGTCACTGCAGATGGAGTCGGAGCAGCAGGGGTCACTGATGATGAGGGAAAACCAACAAGGCAGTCAGAAACAGCATCAAAGTAACAACTGAAGAGGATATATTTTAAAGGGACAATTCCTCTTACCTGCCGTGCTATTTATGCAAAAGTGACTTTGTTTTTCAAAATAAAGGCATGTCAAATCTAAGGCTAATTAAGTTACCTGCATTGTCTCCATTCCTGTTAGGAACAACTTTCTAAAGATGGGAAAGGAATAAAAAGAGAATAAGTGCAACGAACAACATGGATTCCTCTTTTGGTGAATCAGACTTTTCTTTAAGCCTTTACCTTCTCTGCTGGATCTGAACGTCTCGTTCTCTTCATGATCTCCTCCAGACGCTGACGAGAAAAAAGTGATATGGACAAAATCAAATATCACATTTTTTGAAAATGAATATCTCGATATCAATTTTGCAACAAGAATGAAGGGTCGACTATTTGTGCTTTTACAAAATATTTCCAGATGAGATTTCTAATAAATCATCAGTAATGTGGATTTAATGACAAAGTATGTAAAGACAAAAAAAACAGTATTCTGGTGAGTTAGGAAAATTACATCATTATACTAAAATGTAGTCTTTACAACCAAAAAAGACATCACAATCTCTAAAATCCAAGACGATCTCATATCATATCACAAGATAATATCAATATATTGCCCTACTTTTACATCCACTGAACACGAGGAACATTTGGAAATGTGACCTTTGTGCGAGCATGCTTCACCTTTTTTCTCTCCAGGCGTTCAGCCTCCTCTTTCTGGAAGTGTTTCTCTCTCTCCTGCCTCAGTCGCTCTGCCTCCTCTCTCTGTCGAGACTCCTCCTCCTCTTTCTAACACACAAACCCACAGAGTTTGATTTTATTTTGAAATCAACAGACGTTGAAATCAGACAGAAGTTCAGCCTTTCGCTGGCTTGTACACTTTCTCTGACCTGTTTCTGGAGTCTCTCTGCCTCCTCTCTCTCTTTCTGAAGTCTCTCTTCCTCCAACTTCCTCTCCTCCTCCTCTTTCCTTCTCATCTCCTCTGCCTGACGCTGAGCCTCTTCCTCTCTCTTTGCTCGCTCCTCAGCCTTACGGCGAGCCATCTCCTCCTGCGCCAACCTGTATAGAAATAAATGAATCACAGTTGAGGATGCAGATACACACCTTCTTTCTCCCTCTGGATCACACACATGTTCAGCGCAGCCAGCTTACCTCCGCTGCTCCTCCTGTTGCTTGCGCTCCTCTTCCTCTCTCTCCCTCTGCTCACGGGCCAGCCGACGATTCTCAGCCAGGATACGACTCGCCTCCTCTGGATCTGTGGTGCCGGCTGAGGGCTTGTGGGCCGGAGGACTGCTTATACCCTCTAGAAGGCATCAGAAATTAAATCTTGACCAGTTTATTTTATAAACCAACTAATAAAAAAACAGTCCAGGCTGAATAATAATGTGGACATGAAGAGTTTGGCTGTAGTGACTGACCGCTGGCTGCTGGTGGTGTCGGCTCACTGCTGGTCTTGTTTTGACCCACCGGCTGAGGTCGAGGCTGAGGAGGACTGAGGGCCTGCTCTTCTTCCTCCTCTCCCGGGGCTCTGGTGGGTTGAGGGCTCTCGGGTGTGACCCTAAAAGGACGAAGATTTCCAGGATCCTCTGCCCCTGGAGACTTAAGCAGCTTGGGGGTCGGGGGGCGTCCTGCTGACTTTTGTGGAGGCCTGTGTGCAGCACGAAAAGCAGCAGTTTGAACTTTTTTCTTGGAACGTCAGATGATAACATGAAAGTCCATCTTGTCAGGCTTCAAGTAATGAATTTGTGTGTGTGCCCTCAGTGTGTCTGATCAATCAGCGTCCTGTGTGGAGCTACTGGCAGCTATGGGTGTGCTTTAGCTGTGTATCGACATGGGGCGACTGTTCGGATGGGGGGTGATTCTAATGCCATTGTCAAGCTTTTGTCAAGTAGTGCGCCAGAACCGATGAGGAGTAATAACAACAATGCTGAGTGCCATTGGATGATTTGTGGGTTGCAATGTCAGACTGAAGAACGAGTTGACAATTCTGTTTTTTTTGTTTGTTTTTTAAAGTGGATGCCCTTCTTAAACACAGCTGACCTGGTATTTGGACTTAGACTGAGGTGCTAGAGCTGAATTGTTATCAACAGTAAAAAAAGCACATTCGCACGCGCACACTTATTCTGTGCAAAAATCATGCTTACTATGCAAGCTTTCAGTCAGAGACCTTCTTGAAGGCAGACTTAAAGAAGGTCTCTGACTGAAAGCTTGCATAGTAAACATGATTTTTGCACAGATCTGAGTGTGCAGATGTGATATTTTTCTATTTGGATGCCCTTCTAAAAACAGTTCCCAGCTTCTTATTTGGGTCTGTGTAACACATCAGTATAGTTTACTGATGCTTTCGCCCCAAAACTTGCACTTCCAACTCATTGTCTTCAGCCATCATGGGTGTGTTCTCCTACCTGCCAGGAGAGGGCGCTGTCACTTTGCTGTTTCTCTTTCCTGGAGAAGTGGAGCGCTTGTTGGGGGGCAAAGTCAGAATGGGAGCCAGTGGGAGTGACAGGTTGCTCCATGACTTCCTCACATTGTCGCGGTCCTTCTGCTGTTTGGTGCAGGAGGGAAACAATAAGAAAACCATTATTCAAAATGAGCAGTAATGTTTATATTCACATGATCAGGACCGAGGGGAGCCAGCAGCATAACGTCACAGAAATGTACAAAAACATCATTAGTGACTCACAACGTAACAGCACAGGACGTGCACAGACTTGGGTTGTCCTACTGACAGCAGCAACAGATGATCAGTAACAGGATTAAACTCAGACAGCCTTCCTTCGGCCGTGCCTAACCTCTGGCACCGAGCCACGACATCAACATAAAAAAACTGCTGCCAAAATAAAAATCAAGTTTTCTCACTCAAACTCAGAAGTTCTTATTTATTATCTCCTGTCTGTGGAGGAGGCGGAACTTACTATAGTTTGTCTGGGGCAGCAAACTCTCACTCGCATTAACACTGACCTACAGTCTTTAGACATTATGACACATACGTGGTTTAACTGGTGTGTCACTGGTCTGCTGGACTGAATCTGGATTATGAATGAGTCCACGTGTGCTTTATGCATGTGTGTGCAGGTCACTGTGTGGAATATAAAGTACAGAAGATGTCCTCCTTCTAAGACCTTAATGGTATAAGCTGTGACACAGCAGCAGACAGATGGACAGTGGGTTCAGTAATGTGTGTGTGTGTGTGTGTGTGTGTGTGTGTGTGTGTGTGTGTGTGTGTGTGTGTGTGTGTGTGTGTTTGTGTGTGAGCAGCAGGGCTATACGGATATATTGTGTTCGACTGATCCGGGGCATCATAACTATATTAAGTACAATTAGAGGAAGAGGAGCAAAATGCAGCATATCACTGATGTGCCCGAGCATAGTAAAACACAAAAAAATGTGGAACCAAATCAGGTGTCACAGGTTACATTTCTATCAATATTGTACTTACACACTGAGAACCCACAAACTCTAGATATTTAGCAGAGGTGTAGACTCAAGTCATGTGACTTGTACTCAAGTCAGACTAGAGTCACAAATTGAATGACTTTACTTAACAAAATCAAAAAAGACTTGCAAGCTGACTTGAACTTTAACACCAATGACTTTATTTGGATTTGAGCCTTTTGACTCAAATCCTTCAAGCCCCAAGATTACCAAGAATGCTTATCATGTCCAACAAGTTAACGCTTAATTTCCCAGATCCACTTTGTTTGAACCAAACTGACAGCATCCAGTGAAGTTGCAGATATAAAGAACTACTATTACCTTACTGAGCACCAGTTGGAGAAAATGATAAAGATAATTTTGTTTGTGTACAAAAACCACATGGTGGTCAACAAAAGAACTAAAAGTATACAAGCTAAGACTACTCTTACCATAGTTGGTGAGCTAATGATTAGCAAGCATTAGCTTTTCAGCAATGTAACTTTTTAACAAACTTGTTTTAAAAAAGAAATGAACATTTTGAAAAGCATCCATTTTTTAAAATTTGGGATTTGACTCTGGACTTGGTTTCAAAAACTGGATTCTTACGTCTGACTTGCAAAACAAGTACTCTGATATTTAGTCAAACAAAGGTGCAGGTTGATGACATAACCCACCTGTGTGGTGCCGGTGGTTCTCCTGCGGGGAGTCGTGGCGGAGGACGAGACCGTCCCCCTGCTGAGGCTCCTCTCCTGGCTGCGGCAGTGAGGGAGCGGCTGCGCCTGCAGGGCTTTGAAGGACATGGAGCCCATGGGGTGGCAGGACACTGAGCGAGGACAAACAGGCATGGCTACGGTGATGTACAAGGTGGGAGTTCGGAGTGTTTCGAGGAAGGTGGATCGGGGCAGTGTGAAGGTTAGATGATCAAAGGTTTGATAAACAGGAGCACGAAGTGAGGGATCAGGAAGGAATGAGAGGGATGTCGAATGAATTAATAAAGAGAAGAAGTGGGTTTGAGAAGACCAGTGGAGGATTGAGAGGAATGGAAAGATGTTTAGTGGAAACAGAGAAGAAGAGAAAGAAGGCGTTAGTGCTACTGACTGCAAGCACAAATGCTAATAAATTGCAAGAAATATGAGTTATACTTTTGAAGAAGGATTTAGTAGGGTTGATAGGTGAGGTTATAGATTTTTTTTCTATGGGAGTAGTTTGGCAAACCAATCCCTAAGAACTCTATAAAGTCCAAGAGTTAGAAGCGTCTCTACTTTGAAATTAATGGAGTAAGAATAAATTATTATTGTAAATGCATTAGACCTGACACCACAGAGAGCATGCAGGAGAACATGTAACACAAAAAGCAAGAAATGCACGTTCACACTGTAGGCCAGGGATACTCAATATGCTTTGACAAGGGAAATAAAAGACACATTAGAAATATTTATCAGTATGTAATAAATTTATTGCCCTTTTTTAGCCTTTTGAAATGACCAATAATAATTATTCTGTAAAACCAGGATACTGTGAAACCCCGATATTCTCTGAGATGGTCATTGTACCGGGAAAATCTAATACTGTTGCAACCCTATTTTGGTCTTAGCCCTGACTTCTATTGGGGTTACAAACTAAAAAATATATAAACAAGCTCTATTTTTATGCTTTTTTAAAAATATATATGTATAGTTTTTTTTTTTTAATTTGGAAATGATGGTATATAAATAAATGCAGTAGGTGTGTACTTAAACTAACATTTCCCTTTTTTTCACTCACTCACTCACTCACTCACTCACTCACTCACTCACTCACTCACTCACTCACTCACTCACTCACTCAACTCAACTCAACTCAACTCATTTACATTCAAAGTACCAAAAGAACTCCCAGTGTGAATCCATATATTTACACTGAGAAATTGCAAATTTCTCCACCTGGACTCTGTAAATTGAGTATCACTGCTCTAGACAAATGTATACGAGTGTGCAGAGTAGAGGAAAGCAAAAGAAAGACAGTATGTTGTGTGCAAAAAGAGGTCTTGTGCATGTGTGCATAAAAGAGAGAGTGTGAGTATTCAAAAAGACACACAAAAGCACAATACCAAAGAACACAACAGAAACATGCAGAAATACACAAGAAAATGATCCTGAATGGAGCGAAAGCACAGCAAAATGGGTTACAATGTAACCACTGAGGGCATGTGTTCAGTGTTAATTTGCTTTAAAAGGGCTTGTTTTTGCCACTGACTGGCTCTGATTGTTATTGTGAGTGTCTGACAACAGAAAAAATAAAACGTTTTTTCTGGCATTTTCTGTCGTTGCTCTCAACAGACACAAAAAACATGGGAAAATGGGAAAAAATACTGGAGGTACCCTTTCAGTCATATTTCTAACAAAAACACAAACTGTCTAAAGCCATTGTTGCCATGGTAACAACAGTAGGAGACAGGGGATGATATCAATGGGAGAAACTTCCTGAACAGCTTACTTGTTTAGATCTTTATGTGTGTGTGTGTGTGCGTGCATGTGTGTGTATGTGTGAGCTTTGAGAGCCTGATACAGGCTGGTGAAGGAAGTTTCAGACAGTGTAATGCTTTAAGTCTGGCCAAATCTGATTAACATCCGAAACCGTTCTGGTCAAGAGGCCAAAATATAAACAGCGTAAATACTTCTATGAGCAGTGATTCCTACATTTGTGTGCACTGGCAATAAAAATCCAGTATTTTACTCATTACTGACCGTAAGAGTCAGGAGGGGTCTTTGGCATGGGATGTGTGTATATTACCTGCTTGCTCTCCAGACAGACTCATGGCGCTGCGGCTACGAGCCAGGTAGGAGTGTGTTGGCTGCTGCAGGCGGTTCACCACATTGCTCTCCCATGGTGTCAGCGGAAGACGGCGCAGTCCTGAGCACACACACGTAACATTTAAGGTTTGATAACAACTTAAACTACTAACTGCCCACTGATTGGCCCAAGCAATCAGTCAAAGCAGATTAGAAATTGCTGTATTTGTCACTCATTCTTTCCCTCACACTGCACAGCAGTGGAGGCGAGAGCTTAAGTGAAGCCGTAACCATGCACAGGCTGCCTTGTTACACCTACACCTGCATGCACCAGTTTGTTAATTATGAAGGAAAGCAAATAGCCTCGAGAGAAGCGCAAACACAGGGAGGGAAGCATTCAAACAAACAGTGAAGAACAGAGGACATACTGCATCTGCATTTGATGGTCTTTACATAAGCTTGCAGAAATATATAAATTGATGGCAAATTGTTCAAAAAGTATTGACAGCTTTTATGCAAGTTTAATTATTTGGCCATGCAGGGTACTTGGTACCTGGGTAGAAATACTTGCAGGACCATAATTTGTAGCTTATTTAAGGATGACTTTAATATTTAACAACTTGGTCCCTATTTTCACATGTTGTTGTGTCTAAATGGCTAATGGGAACAACACATTTTTGGTCCAGTAACCACATGTGCTCACCGTCGGTTTACATGCACTAAAAGTGCTTGTTTTTGTCACTGACAGGCTCAGATTGTCCAAAGTGTCGGACAATATTATGTAAAGGATCTCTACAGATAAACCTCTCTACAGATAAACAGCATTTTTGTTAATCTGGAAACAGCTCAGAAATCAAAATCGCCAAACTCACCAGGTTCTATTTTAATAAACAGTAATTTTAGCATGTATAGATCAAGCATATTTCATATCTAACTTAGTGAATTAAGGGTTTATTTCAGCAAACCGGAGTTGGTGATTGTTGGAACAGTGAAAAGATGAACCAAGATGGTCTTTGTGAGTTTTATTTTGTTTCAGTCGACATTGAACAAAGTGTGTCTTACAATGATAAAATTTGTGTTTATTTAAATGGAGTCCGGTGGGTTTGATGACAGCGATTTTGAGGTTGTTCCTGGTCAAACAAAACAAATCTTTCTCATTAACAAAAAGGTCCATCTTTGTAGGGATCCTTTCCATAATGTCAGACACTTAGAATAAATGAGTGAAACCCACCAGGCCCACTTTAAATAAACAGTAATTTTATCGTTGTAAAACACACTTCATTCAAAGACAACAGAAACAAAATGAAACTCACAGTCGTCGTGGCTTTCTGCCCAACAATCACCAACTCCAGTTTGGGCAGAAAAAAACCCCCAAAACTCTTAATTCACCCAGATAGATGTGAAAATATGCTGGTTCTTTACACGCTAAAATGATTAATGATTAATGATTTATATGGAGTCTGGTGGGTTTGCTGGTGGCAATTTTTGGGTCGTTTCTGGTGAAACAACAACAATCTTACATTTAAACAAAAAGGTCTATCTCTGTAGTGATCATTTCCATGATGTTGCCTGTCTGTTGCAAAAACAAGCACTTTATGAGGACATACATTGATCCTGTTAGCTGCTGCCGTCTGCAGCCCTCTGGCTCAATACTGGGCCAATTTTTAAAATTGTTGTTCTCATTAGTCACTTTGATAAAAAAAAGGGGTCCAGGCTGGAAAACATCAAAGTTACCCAGAAGTGAACAATGCAACCAGTAATTAATCTTCAAGATAACCTGATTAACCACTTAAAAGAGACAAAGGAGAGTTTATCATGCAGCACGGCTCACTCTGATAACGAAGCACAAGGTTGCAAGTTCAGTGTGAGGGGCAAAGACACAGCAGGGCTGGAAACTGTGCAAAGGAGCCCGAGTCTCTAATCTACACCACTTTGTATTCGAGCAAGAGTTTGTGTTACACTCAGAAAATGTGTAATATTTCTCACAGTGTCCATCTGAATTTGTCTGGGCAGCATGATTACGTTTTATGTCAATAATTATGTACACGTCTGATTGTTGAAATTTTTCAGCTGGGATAAAAACAGCGTACAGTGTTCCCACAAAAACAAAAAGATTATCCTACCGAGGATTAGAGAAAGGGGTCACGCTAGAGGGGGGAGAAAAAATCTTGATCCCTCTGATAAAATACAGAGAAGTGCAAACACATGCACTTATATAGTACATGCCATTTGGTGATTGTATTGTAAATATTATAGATCATATTATTCTATAAGGATTCTGAATCATTTACTCTGTTATCAAATAATTGCAATCCAGGTTTAAAGCTAAAATGATGTTTTTACAGTTGAAAAAAAATGCAGAAGGATTGTACATCTACATATATTACATCAATGGACTATCAGTGTTTTCTCTACCTAACTAAGACAGTACGCAGGATAAACACTATATTTTTTACAATTCTGTTTTGAATTCCTTCACAGTTTCCAGCCCATGATCTTTTTTTGCTTTGCAACATGTGTGTAACACAACACAGTGTGTAACATATAATATGAGCGTTCAAGCTGCAAAAGGTTCCCAGAAAACACCTGTGTTTTTGTGCTGGGTGGTCTTTCCTGGGTGTAGGCGGGGTTTGGACTGAGCTTTGCTAATGACAGGAGAGGAGGCTGTTCTCATCTGTAAGCCTGTCAGCAACATACGAACATCAAGAGCACATCGTCCGATGGTTAAATTAGCACTTAAAATATATATACATATATTTATAGAATAGTTGGACGTTCTGAAAATCCCGCTTATTCACTTTCAAGAATTCAGAAGATCAATCCTGTATCTGTGAGTGAAATCTGAAGATACAACCAGTAGCTTGTTAGCTTAGGTTAGCATAGACACTGGGAAAAAGGGGGGAAACAGCTAGCCTGGTGCTGTCAACCCTCCAAACTCTCTAATTACAAAATTTTATCTTGGTTGTTTAATTCACACAAACACTTAAGTTTAAAAACAACAGCTAGTAGTTTTTAGAGCAGCTGTGTGACTACTTTGTCCAGGTGCATTGACTTTCTGGAGTCACCCCCTTTTTTTAAAGATCAAAAACAAAAAACAAGATATAACATACTTATAACATGCTGCATGTTAAGGGGCCGCATGTCCTTATGTTCACACAGAGCCAGACGAGTTCTTTGTCAAAGGGACATTTCACCCCAAAATGAAAAATAGATATTTAACTCTTACCGTACTTCTAGATTTTTTTGGAGTGAGTTGCCAAGTGCTGTAAATATCAGCCACAGAGATGCCTGCCTTCTCTCCAATATCGTGGAACTAGATGGCATTCAGCTTGTGGTGCTCAAATCGTCAAAAAAATACACAGAAAAAACTTTCCAGAAATCATGAGCCGGTTACTCAAGATCATCCACAGACCTTGTTGTGAACAGTTTCACAAGGGAACTGATCTTTCTACCAACCTACACCTGCCAACCGTATCAGTGCAGAAGGAAGCATGCATCCACTGCTAGCTCACCTAGCACCACTGAGCTAGTTAACATAGCAGCTGAGCCGAGGGGGACTCCATTAATGTTTACATCTTGCAATGTCAAGCAGCACGAGCCTCTCGTCCATGAGTAGATGCACGCTTCCTTCTATGCAGTGACACATTTGGCAGGTGTAGTTTGGCAAAAAAAATAGTTCCTCTGTGAAACTGCTTACAACAAGGTCTGTAGATTATCTTGAGTAATAAGGTCATGATTTTTGGAAAGAGACACTGTTTTTCAAATGTACTTTTTTGGTGCTTTGAGCAAAAAAAGCAGAGTGCCACCAGTCCATTTTGCTGGAGAGAAGGCAGAAATCTCTATGGCCGATATTTCCAACACTACAAAACAATCTAGACTCATAAACAGCACTACAGGTAAGAGGAAAAATAAATACCTTGGATTTTGGGGTGAACTGTCCGTTTAGGTAAACGCTGGTCTGCTGGATGTACCTTGACCATACAAAAATGGACGTGGTTCTGATTCTTTCATCTAATTCTTGGCAAGAAAGTGAATAAAAGCATTTCCCAAAATATCGAAGTATTTTTTAAAATGAGAAATTCTGTTTTTTGTCCTTATCAGTGTCACCGTAGCCCCAAATCTCACTTTGAAATCAAACAAACAAACAAAAAAAAACAATGAAACCTCTCACAAGAATCACAACAAACACAAATGACATAATTTACAGCCAAATGCAGTGGATACTGTAATGACAAATGTTTGTGTGTTCAGGTTGATGTCCATTACCTCGGTCTGGTGAGTGTAGGAGTGTGGCGGAGGAGTAGGAGAGGCGCTTGGTAATAACAGGATCTGCGTGTTTGGATAAATTCATTGTGGATACTGACCGCCTGTCAGCATCTAAAACAAACAAGAAACATAACAAAAGTGAATGGACGTTTCATTGAACAGGTGGAACGGGGAAAAGAGAGAGAGAGCCGGAGCCAGTAATCTCTCTTTGAAGGGTTACTCTAATCTATTTTGGTTAAATCGGGTTAGATATGAAAAAACTACCAACATGTTGCTAAAGGGGACAAAAATATTAGAAAATGAATTAGTGCTAAATGGGTCTTATGTAATCTAAAAATGGGGCTAAAATGGTTTGGATAAATGATCCTGTCTTGGAATATACAACCCCACTTCTGAAAAAGTTGGGACGCTGTGTAAAACGTGAACAAAGCTAAAATTCTATGATTTGCCAATCTTTTTTTTTTTTTTTAACCTATATTCAATTAAATACAGTACAGAGACAAGATATTTATTGTTAAGACTGATGAATTTAGAGTAAAATATTGATGCTTGCATCACATACCAAAAAAGTTGGGACGGGGCAAAAAAAAGACTGAGAATGTTGTGGAATGTTAAAAAAACACCTGTTTGGAACATTTCACGGGTAAACGGTAAACAGGTTAATTGCTAACAGGTGATCGTTTTATTAATTTCTTGAAAGGCTCAGTTGTTCACAAGCAATGATGGTCACTTTCTGACAAACTGTGTGAGTTTCTCAGTGCACAATTGAAAGAAATTTAGAGATTTTTACCATGAATCCAGATAAATCTCTGCACATAAGGGGCAAAGCTGAATACCAGTAATGAATGGTAACCTTTGATTCCTTTAGGCAGCACTGCATTAAAAACTGACATGACTGTATAAAGTGTATTTCTACACGGGCTTGAAAAAACTTTGGCAAAACATTATCGGTTAACGGGTGCTACATCTACAAATGCAACTTGAGAATCTACCATGCAAAGTGAAAGCCAAATATCAAAAACATCTGGAAATGCCGCAGACATAAACTGGAAATCAATTCGAGCATTTAACATCTTGTCTTTGTATTGATTAGAATAAAGGTTTTAAAAGCATTTGCAAATCATTGCATTCTGTTTTTCTTTACGTTTTATACAGCGTCCCAACTTTTTTGGAACTGGGTTTGTAAATTGGAGTTACAAACTGGACTTCTACATGCAAATAAAACAAACACTAATCGTGCCATTCACATTGGCCTACGTTTACACTAATGCCAGTGCTATAACGGAGCTGTACAGTTACAGTTCTAGAGCCAGCGGTCTAACACTGGCTGCTATAATATTCACATTGGGACGTCATTCCGTATCTGCGGTAGAGACTGAAAGCACCCTGCATGTGCTCCAGTCCAGCAAGGTCGAGTGGATAGAGGAAAGCCGACTCGACAAAACCTGGACCAGGAGGGGAGAGGACAATGGCAGAGAAACAAAGAGCGGAGAGGAGACAGAGGGAGATCCGAGGGTGTGAGAGGGAGAGAAAGTGAGTCAGAGAGAGGTTGAGAGTAAAGGAGAGGGAGGGAGGGAGGAAGGGGCAGAGCAGGGTGTGAGTCAGCAGTAACAACAGAGAGCAGGGGATCTGCAAAGTTCAAATATAAACATGGCAGAACAATACTGACACGCAGAGGCAGGCAGATAAATTTACACAAGAGACATGCAGTCAGACATCTGGGAGATGAGATATCAAAAGCACTGATAGTTTCTGCAGGTGTGTGGGTGTGTGAGCATACCGGCTGGCGTGCTGGGAGTGTTTGTGTGCAGCGCGCCTCCCCAAGACCACCGGTTGGGCTTCTGTCTGGCTCTCTGGCTCCTCTCTAACGTCCGACGCATCACTGCCTCATGACGAGCCTTCAGTCACAAAGACAATAATACGTAGTCAGTATTAAAAAACAACAACGCCCCAATATGCAAATACAGGAAGAAGACTGTAACAATAAGCTCTTAATTGACATCTGTAGAGTTTGTTTTTATTAACGGCCTTGAAGTGTGTTTTGAGCTCCAGCTGAGTTATACAAATACCTGGCAGACAAAATCTAAATTGTGATTACGCAGCAGGCTCAAAATGAAAGTAAAACCACTCCATTTAACTCAAACTTATTTCCTGAAAATTTCTTGCATCCTGGAAGAGAAGATACTTTCTCCTGTACGGTAGAAACCTCTTACAGTGATCAGAAAGTTTGGGACAGAATTATTCCTGTACAAATACTTAAATAATTCTCTTACAGTAAAAATCCACTTAGATTGTTCATTTGGGGTCTTTTTATACATGACAACATATGAAAATTTTTTAGGTACAGTTTGTCAGATTTAGGGGGATATTTTGGCAGAAATGGAATAGAATATAATAAGTATGTTAAGGTATAATCACCTGAAAATAAGAATCGTGTTTTCGTTACTTTAGAGTGAGACGTTTACATCTACAAAGGGAGTAGGTCCTTATCTACCAGGTTGTGTTGCCATGTTTTGGCAGCAGCCTAGAATGAACAAACCAAACAGTGGCTCAAGATAGGGCCCTTTCTGTTTTTATGTCAGCCACTGTAGTTAGCAGCCCCTCCACGATGAGAATTTCGGAAAAACACAGATATTATTCACTGTGAAACTGCTTTATTCAGTTTGAATCACTTGTTTCATTTGTTTTCGAGAAGAAAAGAACTCTGTGGATAATTCAGCTCATGTTAAAAACCTCCTGACCAATGAAAACTGAAGGAGAACTGGGAGAAGTTTCAGCTGGTTGCAATATGCAATCCACTAGATGCCACTGAATTGCTCTAAATATTATGACCGTATATATTATATTTTTTTCCCCCTGGGAACATGTGATGCTGTTGCAAAGTCATCAGCATGCGCTGCCTCACAGTCATGTTGTGTGTCTCTGACTCATCAGTGTCCCCATGACCAATAAATCAATTACCTAATTAGAGCCTGAACTCACTGTCAAGTGATCCACAAACTACTGAACAGCAAAACTGCAACTCCTTTAATGGAACATTACATATATAACTAAACGTTGTGTGCATGATGCCTTGCATGTCCTCCTGCATCCGTTTGGAACGCTTATTGCGTACATTTTCAGAAATTATTGTTAAGCATGTACAAGATACAATATGCACATGAACAGTAGGGGCAGTGCAACATGCAAACTCGCCGTAGTCAGGACGCGCTTGATTAAGGGCTTTTTGGCATATCATTGGTGATGGCACAATTGTCACTTTTTCTGCCATGATCTCAGAGCTAACAATGTAATAACCTATTTGAGTTTATTGTTTTGTTTGTCATGCACACCTGAAGGTTCTGGACAGTCTGAGTTCTCTTGTGTGCCCTCTGGTGGAATCCTCCAGTAACATGGGTTGTACATAGGCAAGTATGTAAACAATTATGTTCACGAAGTCTGGTTGCTTGTGCCAAACACAGACTGTATATCAAAATAGATCACATGACAGCCCCCCTTAAAAGTGAAGCCAAAACATCCCTGTTGCCCCCTGGTGGCTGGCTGCAGTACAGGTCATAAACTCCATCCAAAGATGGTGTTTGTCATTTAAGGAACTTCTCATCATGCTTCTATTTGTTCAAGTGTTCATTTTGACTGGTTACTTGATGCTCTAAAAAGTTGATTTGATGACATTATTGACAGCTGTGTAAGCAATCGATGTGCTCGCGTGCAACAGCGCTGATCACTATTGGTCGGACGCATAAGATTGCTACTTCACAGACTCTTGCTCCAAATGACATCCCCTGGATGCCATTAAGATGGCAGCAGCTGTACATGGATATTTCATTTTTTGTAAAGTGGGAGTAAATGGAGACGTTCATCTTTTTATACAGTCTATGGTGCAAATGTATGGCTAAAAGCAAGTATATCTCTGGCCATAAGCTGATGATGACTCCAAAAAATGTCAGACTAAATAAAATACAATAAAAAATTTGCAGATTTTGACTTATTTTTTCCCTTAAGATTCTTCAGTTTTACCTAGGTTTTGGTTTACACAGTTTTTGTACCCTGGTGGCTTATTCGAAGGATATTTTGTTTTCAATCCAGAAAGCAGCAGTGAAACAGTATTGTATGTTTTGGGTGGTATTTGTTTGACTGTCAGAGGGTCTCAGCTTGTGTGTGTGTAAAAACTGAAAATAAGTACAAGTTAGGAGATAGGAGCTAGCAGTAAAGTTCAAACTCCAACTCACTTAAGAGTGAGAGGTCATGGAGCTGTAAATGGTTCACTAAGGACTAATATTTATTAGCCTGTTCATGAGGATGAGAATGATGTTGGAGTGACGGTGTTTATGTACAAGTGTTGAATATGTGAAAGAAAGAGTGAAAAGATCATAATGTAAAGGTGTGTCACACCTTGTCTTCCTCCAGTTTCTGCCGTCGTTTCTCCTCCACGGCAGCTCGTCTCTTGTCCTCCTTTATCCTCTGCTCCTCCAGCTTCCTCCTCCTCTCCTCCAGCTGCTTCTCATAGTGCAGCTTGGCTCGCTCCTCACGTGCCTGCCACTGGGCCTCCTTCAGAGCTGAGCCGTAGTGCGCACACACAGTTAATAATGTTTGATGCATTAGTGTGTTCACATGTTCACATGCAAAAAGAAAGAAATGAAACGTTTACAAACACACATGCACACACACGGGCTTATAGCAGCAGTGTGATGATGGGTCAGCTGTGGATCATGTGACGAGGCTTTAGCTCTCAACACAAAGCAAATCCCTCTGCCCCTCAGCTGAGGTATGACCACTATACAACGAACACAAACACAATTCACCGATAAAAACATACACGGGCGATGACTTTCTTAAACCCATCTGTTGCTGCATGTCACTCACACACTCAAACTAAAACACACATTCAAAACACCAGCCTCTCTTAAACCCCGTCCCCTGGCCTGACCCATTATGTAACATTGGTGCCATGGCAACAGGGGGTGCCTGGCTTCAGCCTGGACTTTATATAACGACCAGAGAAACGGGCACTTCACCAAAGCTACCGACCGAGTTCAGTCATGATATGTTGGTAAGGGCATAAAAGAAAGTGTGTTTAAAGCAACCTACACACAAACACACAGTTAAAGAATACACACCATTCTGTTTCTCACGCTCCCCCCGGCGCTCACGGGCTAACCTCTGTCTCTCGTCGATCTTGTTGAAGAGCAACGAGTCTGCAACACAAACAACTGTTAAACATCAGAGTAAACTACTGGGTTGAAGTACTCATGAAAAACAATCCTTCATAATGTCTCATGTAATTGTCTAACACGAGAGAAGTCTTTCCTTGTACCTGTTTTGGTGGCAGCATTGTTACTGGGGCTGTTGCTGGTGGTGGTGCGTGACGGAGTGGGAGTGGGGGTCAAGGTGGGAGTGTAGGTCTGCCCGGAGCCTGAGGAGCTGGGGCGGGTGGCTGAAGACGCTCTGCCATCCTCCGATTTATACTGGGAATAAGACGCTGGAAAGACAGACAAATCAGACAAGTATGTTAATAACAAAAACACCCAGAGAGTAATAAATCAACAGAGAGAGCGACAGAGAGAAGCGTACATTGTAAGATCCATCACTCAAAAAGTTCTGACTTCTCATGCAAAAAAAAAGCTCCAGAATCATCCACAATAAAAGTTTTAAAACTGAGTAAAAGTCCTTCCCCTAGGTTAACTAGGGGAGTATTTCCTCTCAGCCAAGATGGACAAGAATCCGTCTTTCAGTGCTTGTTTGGGGATGCAGCTGTATCAGCATTAGAGCTGCTAGCCTCCTCACAACTGTCACCAGATTTAGGTTGCATGATGGACTGAAAACACAGGTATTAAAGCTGCATTTTTGGATGTTTGGGGAGGTCAGTGTCTTTCCTTGCTTGTTTTTTGGGAACTTTTCTTTTATTGGATGTCATGTAGCAAGTTTTCATTAGCTCTGCTAACTCTGCCATCCAAATGAGGGATGTAACAGAAAAAGCACATTACAGTCACTGTCTTGTGGTTGTATGCCTCTGCAAACCAGTCAAGTTGCACACAAATATTCCTCCGCAGCAGCACAGAAGATCTATACAATCAGCACAGTTTCAAGGTGGACACCCATTCAGGATCTGATCAAATGCATTCCCTTCTGTTGCTGAGTTATGACGTTGAATAATGTCCAGAAAAGTGTTCTTGCAGAAGATTATGATGTCACAGTTTTGGATGTAGAATTTCATCACTTCATTATTTAATCCTATTAGACCTTTGTTTGAATTTTTGAGGTCACAGTGACTTTGACTTATGACCACCAAATTATAATCAGTTCATTCTTGATGTTTGTGCCAAATTTGAGGAAATTTCCTTAAGTCCTTCTTGAGACATCACACTCACAAGAATGGACAGATCAAATGTCACAGTGACCTTTGACCACCAAAATCTAATCAATCCAATGTTAAGTTCAAGTGAACATTTGTGCCAAATTTGAATTTGAAATCCCCTTACAGTGTTCTTGAATTATTCGTATTATTTTCATTAGCCTCATAAACAGCTTAGCAGGGGTGCTGTGTTTTTTGGAATAACAGCAAAAACCTGAATATTTCGTGCATGTAAACATGTCGGTGTATCAACCTCTTATTTTGGCCATCACCCTTTTTCTCTCTCAATATGAACACACATAAAAACATCCATTTGCAATGCGATGTCCCAAGTCATAAGACGTTAAGATACTAATTTTTGTGACAGCTCTGTGAGGTCCCAGGAGTAACTGATACTGAGTCACTTGATCAGACACACAGCGTTGTAGGTTCTACAAACAGAATAGCTATGTGTTGTATGTATAAAAACAAGCAAGATTGAGAATAGTATGCAAAGATTGATTTAAGAGGGGGCACCCATTCAAACACAAACCACCTTCAACCTGACAGTCGTGTTCTACCTCTGCTGCACTCTCTAGTTTTGGTGGGATTTACAGCCGAGCCTCTGCAGTGCAGCCTGACAGGAAACAAAATCGGGTAAAACAGTATTTATTGTGCTCCTTGTGTTCTCAGATGTTCCCAGTGTGTTGCAGTGTTTCCCCTCTGCTCAGAGCCAGGCTATTGATTAATGGCACTATCAAGCTCAGGGTGACTCAGCACTTTTACCCCAGCCTCCTGGACACGAACACCAAGCTTAAAACATCAAGCTAAACAGATGAGCCTGTCCCGAATGACAACACTCGCATACATTTGTGATTCGAGATAAAAAAGTTGCATTAATTAGTAGAGGATCCAAAGACAAACAGTAGAGTAAACAGAGAGAATTGGACGCTTTATGCAGAGATACTGTGCGAGTACAAAATAACTGTTCCAACACCTCTTTTGTGTGTGAAGACAGAGACAGTCCACAGAGACCAATCTGGCCCAGAAAGTCGGAGATTGAACTAATTCAGCCGCCCTGACCCAGACAGACGCTAACACAAGGACTGTACCTGAAATAATACAAGCTGCACACTTTATCCTACATTTCCCTCTCTAACTCTTCTCCACATGGTTTCTTATCTTCTTCTGTTGACTCAGTGGGGTAATTAATGATGCTGGTTGAAGAGAAGAGCAAAGTACAAGTTTCATATTCACTACAAGAAGCAGAATTGCTTACACCTTGATGAACGAGCTTAAGTGCACTTTGGACAGAGCTGCAACTAAAGATTATTTTCATTGTCAATTATTTTTTTTGATTACTCAAATAGTTGTTTGGTCCCTAAAATTTCAGAGAATGGCAGAAAAGGTAGACCTGTGTTTCCCAAAGCTCACAAAGAAACCCTCAGTTGTGTTATTTTGTCCACAACACCAAATTATTCAGTTTACACATTTAAGAAGCTGGAATCAGAGAATTTTCACTTTTCTTTCCTTAATTGATAATCAAACTAGTTGGCAAATCATTTTAAAATTGACTTCGAAATTTGGATTTAAATGTAACAGTCAAAACTTTAACTGCACATCCTTTAATGCATATCTTGGTGCTAAAACTGACTTTCTCCCTTAGCTGAGTTTGGTATGGTCAGATGTCTGTGTGATATTTATGCCATTAAGATAATAATGCAGCAACTATGACACTAACATGCCACAGGGCTGAGAACCACTGCACTGAACAACATGTGTTATAATGTGAACCATATCTATTAAAACTGTATGCTTAATGTGCCGCATACATAATAATATCTAGAATAGATACCAGCTAATGAATAAACATTCTGATTTTTAAAATTGATTTGCTACATGTGTATAAGCTAACTGAGTCTTTGGTAGGTGGAGGGGGTGGTGGATGGTGCGATGTCGAGGTGAGACAGGTGCCAAGCTGCAGACCAATTTTCAATACCAACAAACAACAGTGGTTGTTCATTAGTGACACAGGGAGGTGTTTTTTTGTGTTTCTATCCCCCAACATGGGTGTGTTTTGGCAACCTGTCACTTTGCCCTAATTGTGGGCGTTTTTTAGCCATCTATCATTGCTTTTCCAGCAACGTTTCTACCCCCAATGTGGGTGTTTTCTAGCCACCCGTCGCTGCATTTCCAGTGGGGTTTCTGTCGCGAAAACATGGGTGTTTTCCAAGACCAGCCACTGAGTTTCTGCCCCCCAGTGTGGGCGTTTTCTGGTGACCTGTCACTGCGTTTCTGTCCATCCAACATGGTTGTTTTTTTTATCAACCTGTCACTGCGTTTGCAGCTGTGTTTCTGCTCCTCAAAATGGGTGTTTTTTGGAGACCAGTTGCTGAATGTCTGCCCTTCAATGCGGGTGTTTTCTGGTGACCTGTCACTATGTCTTCAGCTCTGTTTCTGTCCCTTAACCCCTGGAGGTTTTTTAGCGACCTGCCACTGCATTTACAGCTGCCTTTGTGCCTCCAAACCTGGGTGTTTTAAGCCAAAACACAATATTTTCCTAACCATAAGCAAGATATATTTGTGCCTTAACATGTTCACCACAGTGTTGTTGAAAAGTAAAGATGCATAATGTTTTGCCAACAGCTATTTAATAGGGTGACAATGGCAATTTGAACATACTGGTCAGTGTAGCAAGAGCCTTTGAAGCTCACTGGTAATGCCTAGTTCAGAGAGTGATAGCTTTCAAAATAGCTGAGTGTCTTGGGCGTTTGTGCCTCTGCAGCCAACAAAAAAAAGACTTCCATTTTTACACTTTATTTGGGATGTGGGATGTTGCATAAACTTTTATGAATCTAAACTGCCAAACCGTCCCCACCCAAACTCACTGAGATATTTTGAGGTAATTCATAAAAGGACACGCTGGACAAAGACATGAGGTCATAGCTGCAGAGGTATTGCATTACGCAGTCTATGGGACATCCACAGAGGTGTGTACACAAGTATTAACAGGTCTTCCTTGCCTCAGGTGCACTGGCTTGGAACTGGTTTTATAATGTCTATTGTATGACAGAAAAGGCTGGGCCAGGTAACAATAACATTTAGTCAATGTATTCCTTCCCCTCAAGTTATTTTCCTGAAGCAAAAGATTAGCTCACTGACAGAGGAGCATGGCGTGCTGAAGTCAAATACTACACTGGATATTTGTGAATGGCTTTGCATCAGAAAAACACTCTCAGGTTAAAAATAACAAGCTCTTTCCATCTGTGGAAGTTAACCTCTAGTGACTGATGAAGTGGACCTTCAGACAAGCTGAGTGGGGCGCTACACAATAACAAGCCTGTGGTGACAGGCTGAGGGCAGAACCACTTTCCTCAATTTGACAGCTTGGATTAGAGCACTTCACTATGAAGAGCTGGGAGCTCTCTGAACCATATAAAACAGAAACAATTTGCTTCTTTTCAAAGTCTGGACAGGAAACACAAAGACACAAAGAGAACAAGAGGGACGGAGACAAATAAATGGTCTGATATACAAAATACCACTATTCTTTGAGCAGCAGCATGCATCTAGCATTGAAATAATTTATGATTGATCAAACAATCTATTTCACCACTCCAACAGAAACTAGCATTTAAATGACTCTTGTTGATAATAAGGATCTCTGCAGCAGGAAGAAGTAATATGAGACATCAGTATGAATGACTAACACAGAGAAATAGCCTATAAAAACAGGTATAAGTATTAAAATATATAGTGCATTTGAATAACAGCCAGGTTTCCCTTATCAACGTATTTGCAATAAAATACACACTATGTTCTGTGATGAAGCAGTTAATGGATGTCGAATGTGCCACGTCATAGGTGTGTTAGTTTGCATGTGTATGATACAGCACTAGCCCTGTGAATATATGCATGAACACATTCCACATTACAAAAACACGAGTTTTAGGCCTGTCACAATAGTTACTTTTGTTGGACTATATTTTGTCCCAGAAATAATTGCGATAAATGATATTTCTGTCATTTGGAGACCATTTTATGCAATTCATATAGTGTCAATATTTAGGCATAATATTGGAAGCACACCGTTTCAAAGTGCAATAAACTTATAATTCTTATGGCTAAACTCTCAGTTCTTGGAATAACTTACAGAAGGACCTGAACTTGTCTGAGCTGATTACTAGACACATGTCGAGACGCATGTAAACACAACGGGCAGTATCGAGGTCTGCAAAATGATCAAGGTCATGTCCAACATACGTACGTTAAGTGACTAATGTAATTATCATGACCTAATGAGAGTGCACTAAACATTAAATTCAGTTGTCTACATCTCTCTGCCGAAACCAGTCAATATCCATATTCAATTTTTGTCTTCTGACATCTCATTTAGCCAGTCCAGCTTTCTGTGCACACACTGTACTGAGCGAGGCTGAAAAAAACAAGGCCTGATGCAGCTGCAGTCTCACTTTGACTGAAGTTAAGGATGTGGCTTTGTATAGTTTGGCCAGCCATTGTAGAGCCATGAACTGGGGTCATCCAGCTGAGGTCAAAGGGCATCCTGTAGCTTTGGGTTTGCGAATGTGTGCAGATCAGGGCAGCATAAGGGTTTTACTTCAGGTATTCCATTATCCTTATAGCTGTATCGCCACAGCCAAAAAGATAAATGCTTTGAATGCAATTTTCAACCCCATCACAAATGAACTGCTAACCTAACTTAAAATGAAGTCTTAGAATTCATCTGTTTTCACATTAACATCATGGTTTTGCAGAGGTATAAATGACCATATTTATGATCAAAACCAAGTGCACCATTTTACACTTCTATCACTGCACTGTGTGAAGGCTGTCAAACTGAATCCTAAAAGACTGACACACTTGTTCAACACTAACAGCATTGCATGTGATGTGGTGGATTTATTTCTGGTGCAGTTGTTTGCTCCGGCTGAATCTCGCAGCCGTCCATCTGTTGTTGGGGTCATTAAACAAACCAACCTCCAATTGCAAAAAGTATATTTGCTCGCTCGCAGCCATTTAACAGCCTTTGCAAACACACCATAGACCATTTTTACTTGGATCATAGTGCCAACTCCCAGTGCACCTACAAAGACACTGACCACCTTTTGCTTCCTCCACATTTCACCAACCAGGAGGAAGAGAGGGCACCACAAAACACAAGGTTCAACAGTACTGGGTTTCTGCAAATTTGGAGGAAGGAAACCAGATAAACTCCCTGTCCTTACATGATTACCAGCATTACACTTGTGTTCATTCCCTTCACCTTGTTCAACCTGTGTTATCAATGAAATATGAAGAAGCCCTGAGATCAAGTCAGAAGTCTTTACCTGGAGTTTGGTGCATGATTCCAGGGGTGACAATGCCAGGATGGGACCTAGTGAACCCCCTGGCTAGCGTCCCACTCCAACTAGTCAGATCGGAGGGCCAGAATCAACGTTCCTACTTCCTGCAAACATCCTATACAGTGGAAGATAAGCTCACATCCACAGTCCATGGTGCAGTGACGGGCACAAAGGAAAACGCAAAAAGAAAGAAATTCCAAATGACTGAAAAAGGGGGCCTCCCAAAACTCAACTTTTTGCAGAGTGACGGGGGAAAGCAGGACGGGAGAAAGAGAGAGGGGTCAGCTTCGGTCGGTGTCACTGTTGTTGAGAGCCGGCTGACTGTGAGACAGCTTGTGGCGACTCTCCAACCCCCATCCTTTTGTCCATGTGCGTGCGTGTCTATGTGTGTGTGTAACAGAGACAGAGAGTGAGACATAGGGAGAGTGTGACTGTTTAATCTGCCCCTCCCTCCCCTAGTGCTGAAGTGTGTGTGTGTGTGTGTAGACGCTACCCACCCCCAACCTATCTGCATTCATTGCCAGTCAGATTAAATGGTCAGAGTTAGCGATTAATGCTGTGCTGTCCAGGCCAGTGGGTAGCAAGCAAACACGCTGTGTGGCTCCTGCCTCCCCTGCAGCCTGAGAGGATTAGCCGGCTGCTAATGCTAAGCTAAACGCTAAGCTCCAGCCAGCTGAGAGGCAAAGGGGGCAGGGGGTGGGAGTTCTCCTTTCAAACCGCGGACAAGGCAGTCAGGCCTGGATAACAAGTGCCTGAGAAGAGGGTGCTGCTGGGTTAGTTGCGGATGGCAGGTACAGATGACAGGATGTAGTCGGTGTCTAGAGTCACTCCTCATTACTTTTGACAACACACTGACAGGAAGGGTTATGAATAATAGAAACTACTGTCATGCAGCATTTCAATTTTACCATCTCTTCTACAAGATGTTTCTTAAAATATTGCAATAATAATAATAATAACAGAAACTTTGTTTAGCAACTCGCCATTGACATTTGCTGACATGTAGAGTTTGCATCTAAACTAATCTGAGACAACAAATTCAGAGATTAAAGTGTGAGTCAATTTCTGTTCTTTTCCCATTTTTTCAAATGTAAACACCCACTCAACCATCAGCAAAAAGCACTGAGGTAGGTTACAGCGCCAACTGCTGATAATAATAATAACTAAGAGTATTTCTTCAGATTTTTTGTAGTGGGGTTGTATGAATTACTCATCCATATTCACTAATATTTTCACCTTTCCCATGGGGAACTGAAGCCGATATGTTGCTCTCTTCAAAGTCTATAAAGACTCCTTTAATAAAAACAGTGTTTTACCTGACAGAACCTGGGAGCTTGTCCGCAGCAGTACATTGCTTAGCTTCCATGTCAGTTGGGGGGGTTGAGGCCCAAACACACCAAACTGAGATCAAATAACTTGTGGTCAACTGTTGTGTCGCCTCAGGGTACCTTTGTCTCGGCCAAAAAGTTGCACTTGAACACACCGCGAAGACTATAGCCAATGGCCTAACAGCATGTACGTTCTGTGCCTGAGTACAAGGAAATAACTCCCCATACCAGCATGCAGGGGTCATCTGTATTTGTCTAGAGTGACATGATGGGTTCAAGATGCTAGTTAGCCAGTTGCACATTAACAATACAACCAGAAGTTGAGAGAACAAATGATATTTACCGTGCATTCGCAAGAAATAAAATAAACAATTATTAACCCCTTCTTCTTGAGAACGGCTAAAAAATTTTTTTTTACCTAATATAACAAGTCTGTTTGATCTAATGTCCCCTTAATTTTAACCGTTTGTTTGTTTTACCCACATCCATTCCTCTTCTCGTGCGCTGAATTGAGCTGCCAGTGCTGAATCGACCAAAAAAGGCAACTCCAGGTAACAGCAGCCAACAAGTTCCAATGGTGCAGGACACACCGCAAAACACTTAGGCAACATGACCACCAGCTTGGTGTGTCAGGACCCTTAGAGGAATGTAGCCAGCAATTTGGCTCAGTCACAAAAAGGCACAGGCGGACAAAGGGGTTTCTTTGTAGCAATAACATCATGCAGCAACTTGTGTTAGGTCACGTGGAACATCACATTCTGATGCTATCACACAACCAAAAATGGGATATGGATATGAATGCGTAAAAAAGCTCAAAATAAAAAACGATAACAAAAAAAACACTTTCCTCAACCAATGTCAATGGAAGCTCCATACCAGCTTATCTTAACTTCTACTGACATAATTCAACAGCCCAAACGCTAATGGCCAAGTAATGCTTTTAAAAGCATATTAAAAAGTTCATCAATTATTTTTTTAAAGTAGATGAGTTATGAAGACAGCCTACCTTTTTATTTGTCACGAATACAGTGCTAAGGTTAAACTCCGTAAAAAATTTACACAAAATATTTGAGAGGACATACTGTATGTTTGGCATCTCAGGAAAAAAAACAGTATTACATTGGGACTTTCATTCTAAAATAAAGACAAGTGTCTAACAACTCTGCAGTTTCCAGTTACCTTAACATCATGCTTGCTACAAGAGCTCATAGTCATCCCTTCATCCTCCCTCTCTCAGTCTGTTCTCGTCTATTATTCATGGTTTAAGTGAGCCGTACATGCCTGCCCCACGAGAAACGGCAAAACCATGAGTATAAGAATCATGTCTTACAATAAATGCAATTATTTTGAAATGTGACCCACTTTGTGTGTTGTCTTGTTCTTTTTATGTCATACAGCTGTTGCAGACACAACTACTTCAGCATGGAGTCAGGTTTGCTTGGAGATGGGTAAAACTGTATCACTGAAGTAAAGTGAATAAGTTGAAAATCTTAAAAACATCATCTTGATGGCACATTAATAATTGAGCACCTCCTGTCTCCCTGAGTAAAAGACCAAAGCCACCCTCAATTCTCATTTTACCTTTTAAAGAAAAAGGTGGATGAAAGGACATAAAATACATTTAAAATGGTGCTAAACTAAACAGTTGCACCATTGCATCTCAACAGTGCCAGTGCAAACCTCTCCAACCACAGCTGACTTGACATTACTACTTGAAAGTTTTACTTTTTCTCTTTAAAGACCACTCAAAAGGACCCTTAAAAGCTCAATCATCTCTCTATATCAACTCTATTGGGTTCTTGCTTTAATACTACAATGCACACAGCTTTTTCTACTCTAGTTCACTACTAATTCTTCAGACTCTAATCCCAAATCAGACAGAAACAGGTCAGTGAAATCAACTGGCCGTGGAAACACGACACAACAGCGGCTCTTGTAAACACTAAACAGAAAGTCTTTTGCTTTCAGATTGTTTTTAAAGTTATGGAATAAAATTAAAAAAGCAAGAGAAGATCGGCTTAAAGTTTGCACATTTCTACCTGCTGTGACTGCGGACATATGCTGTTCTGTTGACTGACCGAGCTGCTTACTGATGCATTATAACCACAAACACGTGTAAAGTGGACTGCACCTTCACTCTCATCTGCTGCCCTTGTGATGACCCAATCGAGCCTCGTCAGCTGGTTTTCACACACACACACACACACACACACACACACACACACACACACACACAGAGTGCTTTCTCATCAGACTTGTCAGCCACCTGTCTCCAGATGGCTGAGCTTGATGGGTTAAGAGGACTTTTCACACAATACAAACACACACACATGCACCTACTAGCTGTTGGCACATGTATTCATCACTAACATCCCATCTAATTTTACATCTTTTTTCAGTCTACACATGTGAATCTCTAGAAACTGGTCACACATCTCTCTGCCCTGGTTGCCACTCTGTCCCAGATATTAAAGCACACACATGCACACAATTTAATAGTTTAAATGAAGCTAAAACTGCAAAAAGTAATTGAGCATGCAAATTCATTGCACTCTCCACTTTACAACCCTATCACTTTCCCTCCATACCTTTTTTCTTCTTTTTGCGAGCATTTCTCCGCTTCTGTCCTTCCTCTTCCTCAGTGATGGTGAAGAGTGCTGGGATGGCTGAACGGCTGCCTCCCTTCCTCAGCTTCCACTTTCCCCGTGTGCACCCACCTCCATCTCTTTCTTGTCCTCGTCCTTTACTCTCTGGCATCGCCTGCCCTGTTGCTAACCCTCGAGCCCCAGGCTAACTCACCCAGCCCCTGCCCATCCCACCCTGCAGTGGTGGGTGGGTGGGGGGCAGGTCGGTGTGTGCCGCCAGAGGACGGTGGCAGACGGGGTCACCCCTAAAAGCCTTCCACTAAGTGGAGACGTAGATTGCTAACAGCTAGTGCTAACAGCTAATTCCTGCACATTGCTGCCGTGTGTCTGAGACAGCAGAAAGAGGAAAGAGGAAGAGAGGAAGGGATGGACATGGCAGAAAGAGCAGGAGAGATGGAAGAAATAAAATTATGAAAAGAGGTAGATGAGAGAAAAAGGAGACAGTAAAAGAAGGTTAAAGAATAAAGTTCAGGTGGATGAGGAGGGAGAGAGAGACGAACAGAGCTGCCCACTGTGCCATGTAAATACTGCCTGTGATGGCAGTGCCAGGCAGAGAGTGAAAGAGACGGAGAGTGCGACAGAGTCTGAGGATGAGCTCTTGTAGTCTGGCTTAGAAAAGAAGACTTAATCCACGACTGTGGCTTGGTCGGAAAAACTGGAAAGACTGCACTTCTCTTGACTCACTCACTCCTTAAGAGATGCTGCTGCTGCTGTCACTACCGTCACTGCAGCCCCCTCCTCGTATCTGTCCTGCTGAGCCTATTCTGTAAAGTTGTCAGAAGCATCACATCACACAGGCACTCACTGTACAGTACACACACTCTCTCTCTCTGGCCCTCACGAGTAACAGAGGGCAGTCCGGCCCGTTAAAATATTCAGTGCAAATCCAGACATGGAAGTTGAGCTGGTACCGGTTAAAGGGTTTCCCTGACAACAGCAGCACGTGGACCAATGATGCAGTGGCAGAGTGGAGGCAAGAGAGCATAGGACAGGCACACTTTAATGTAACATGCACACACACACACTCACACAACTAGGGATGCACGCCTATGCACACACCAAAGCAAATAATGCAGCACTGGAGCTGCCTCTGTGGAAGGGGTGTGTTCATAGAGCGCATGGTATATGTCCCCGCCCCATTCTCCACTTAAAGAGCCATCAGCTCTTTGACACTCCAGGGTAGGACAGGAAATATGGAAATCTCTCTATTCATGTCCTGCTGGCTCTTTACTGGTCACAGAGGTAACAATATGCATATTAATTATTATATTTGAGCAGTATAAGTTCATTAAAGGGTAATGTTTTTATTTGTCAACCTGAACCCATTTTCCTATGTTTTTGTGTCTTAAGTGACTAATGGGGACAACAATTTTTAAAATCGTTTCTGTAATGAGAGAGAGCTGCAGCAAGCAGCCGCAAAAATGCTGCAACGTAACCACTTGTGGTACGTGCTTACCATCAATTTACTTTTACACTAGTGCTTGCTTTTGCCACTGAGAGGCTCATGTTATTATTAGAAATGTCTAACAACTTTATGAAAAGCTTCCCATAAGAGGTGGATTTTTTTTCAGTCCCTCCAGAATGATGCGATCGCAACAATTACTGTGAATACAGCCAATTACCCGTAAAATATGCACAACCTTGCAATTTGCCAATTAAAAAAATGTGAAATCTAATTTCAGCGTGTTTCTCTTTGTGTTTATCATGAGACTCCCGCTGCAGGAGTGTGAGCTCTGAGTCACACTAAGTGACAGGGCTAACATCATCACATGGCTAACGTAACCATAGGTTTTTAACAAAAGACTCAAGCACTTTTGGTGTCGGTATGAGATTGATGGGACCAATAAACAGCGTGGTATTAGATGTTAGCCACTGTTCCATTGTTAGCTCGTGCTAACCAGTTAGAGAGAGCAGGAGGAGAGATGCTTCTGGACACATTCCTTCAACGCTGCTTCCAACAGGGACTGCTTTTTGTTGAAGGGTAAGATCCTTTTGGTTTAACCAGACACAGTACTGAAATCACTAACAACAAACCCACCAGGAGCTAACTGAGTGAATTAGGCATTTACTTTAACCAAGCCTGAGTTGGCGATTATTGGAAAAGTGGAACGACAAACCTAGAGTTTTTAAGAGTTTTGTTTTATTTCTGCCGACTCAGATTTGTTTTACGATGCCCCTACACTGACACTGCAAATGCACTGGATATAAAAGGGTGAGAAATAAAGATGGGAAAGAGAGAAGATGTGCTCAGAATATGAACCTGTCAGAGACACACAGTATGGCAGGTGCAGTGGAAGCAAGGAGAAATAATAGGGCAATAAAGTTACTGCAGGACACAATACTATACGTCCAATAACTGCAAACATCAACTCGAGCAGCCATTATAGTGCCATGTGCTTGCGTTCAGTTATCTGACATCGACCAAAGGAAATACACACAGAGATTAAACAACCAGCAAGACAGCCTGAAATCTTTCTCCAAGAGTCTGTGGCTCAAACAGCAAAATGACGAATCAATTAAAGACACAACCACTGATATGACTGATTACAGGTGCACATCTTCTTGTAGTTGGCATCACATTTAGGTAAACTTTTGAAGAGGAAATAGCCCAATAAAGACCATTTCAGCAAAAAAGAATGCACCCAATCCACAGTTCCTCCAAATATAAACCATACAGTATAAAGGCATTCAGGTAAGACCTGCAACCTCAGGGAGCACATGCTGTACAAACACATTCATGAAAGAGCAATCTGATCTTTGTCCCTGCAGGATAGAGTAATGCTGTAATCCAACACTCAGACTTAAACCGGAGCGGCTCAGATACACACCCTTCTTCTCACACCTACTGAATATGTGTGAGGCACAGACACAATAACAGATGATATATTTCTACTGTTGTAATGTCTAAACAGACACATTCAGAAATGCAAGTAGCTTATTGTCACATTTAATTCTAAAAATACACTTCAGTTTACATATATGATATGCTCCCCTCAAGGTAAAGGGATGATTATGTTTCATGTGCATACACATAAGCTGTAAATTTAGCCCTATAGTAATTTAGTATAGTGTGAAAATAAAATAGCAGACTTACTTTTAGGGCTGCATAATATGCAAAAAAGTCATTTTTGCAAAAAAAAAAAAAGTTATTTTTGACAGATATTGTGTTTGTGATATTAGTCCTAATTTTAATGGGAATTTTTATTTTTGCATTTCATTTTTGCTGAAAAAGTTACAATTTTTTTTATTTTTATTTTTGTACAAAAATTGCAAAAATAAAAAAAATGCAGCTCCTGAAGTTTAGGTATTACACTCGGCCATGTTACGATTTTGATAATATTTCAATTAATTGTGTAGCATTACTTTAATTGTTGCTAAAAACACAACAACAGTTTCAGAAATGTCTATTAATTACTTTGAGTTTGATTTTTAGTTCAATGGATGTCTGCAGGTTGATCAGCTGGCTTTTTTCTGCTACAAACTATCGTTATTATATCTGCTTTTAGAAATCCAATATCACCCATCCTCTACTACTTAGCTCAGTTTGTTATAGGGCAAGATAAAGCAAAAAGCTAGTTCTTATCTGTGTCTATTACACTGGCAACACATTCTCACTTCCAACTTGTCAAGTACTGATGCTTGATCAGTGTCCCTACACACTAAGTAGCCCTCATTCCTCAGCGTGTCATTTTTTTCCTTTTAACATGTATTGTGTCTTTTCAGTAAACTTCAGTTTTCACAGGAAATGTACAGTTTCTGCTCATTAAATGCATACAGTGTCTAGGTTTATTTACAAAAGCACATGGTTGGTTTGAGAAAACAACATCACAGTTTGCACTATAGGTACTTTTGTTACAAAAAATGGAATGTCACAAGCATAGTATGCTACACATACTAGTACTCCACAAGTCTGGAGTTTGTTTGACCAATCTACCACTACTACCACCCTCACTATTTGAACTTTCTCTCTCAACTTCAGTTGCCAGCATCAAAAAATGCTGCCACCCCTGCATCTCACACCATGGCACACAGGGTGCCTTGGTGCGTCATTGTCGGATGCTGCGGCCTGCTGACTGATTGTCAGGGACAGTCTAAATGTCAATCATGCAAACAAGGGCTATTAAATTAAATGGAACAACAAAATTAAAGGAAAAGATCCTGCTTGCAGTAATGACTATAGAGGTGAACTGTATAAACACCTGGTAACATGACCAGGTGTCTCTTTGAGGTGTCTCCCAGTAACAAACAGTGAAAAATTAAATTGTCAGCTGATACAGAAACTGATATTAAAACTGGTTTTCCCACCAAGTAAGAAAAAAATAAACAAAGTATTTTTGTGCAGGCATATCATGGGACAGCTATTCGATGTCACAGATTAGAAACTGGCAGATTTGAGGAAACGTGATAATCCTGCAGGACAGTGATCACAACATTAGAGCCAGCTTCACTGTGGTCAAAGGTGCAGCAGTGCAGTGGATTTATGCGTCTATACAGCTCACAGCAGCATGAGAATATAAGATAAATAATGCATATGGAAGGAAGTTCTTTATGAATACTAAACTAGCAGCAGGATTGAAAAGCTTGAAAGCATCACGTTATAGAAAATAGATGCGGAGAATTTGCAGCAGTGTTATTAGACCAAAATATAAGCCAGCATTCATGGGTAAAGCGAACAAAAAGGAGAAAAAATATATGACTAGGGAAAAAAGCTGCGAAATATGTTTGGATTTTTGTTGTTTTTTTGATAGTTTTGCAGCAGTTAATCATTTTAACCTGCACTTGTTGGTTATTACATTTTTTTTTTTTTTGTACAAATTATCAAGTAAAAACTACATATGTAGCCTTGTTGTAGCTTTACTACAAGTGAAGCTGCATCAAAGAGAGATGCCTCTGAGACAGCAGAGCTCATTACTGAGTATTATGGACCAAACTCTGTAAAATTAAAGATCATGCCCTCTTGATTATCTCAGTATCACACCCAGTCAACCTATAACATCTGTGTAGACCTGGTGAATGATGACAATGTTTGTATCATCATTCATCATCTTATACATACATACAGTGCAATACTTTGCCAAAAAGGCAGCAAAGTTCCTTCAAGTGCACCTTGATTATATGCAACAAAATACAAAAGAATAAATCAAATATGGTACAGAGTAAAAACTACTGTCTGTGCATAAAAAAAGAAGCTGAATGCACACAGAGAATGCTCAATACATACAGACAAAAAGGCATCAAGACATGCTAAAAATGTTTATGCCTTGTAGCAAGAAAAGTTCAGGACTTTAAACAGTTAAACTCTGGAGGCAAACTTATCCTGATATGAATAACCAAACATGCCATGTATGAGTATGAAAAAGTGAAACGTGCTGCACCATTACTACTATTTAGTTTTAATATTTTGCACTCTACTGTTATCTAATTTTTATACTTTGCACCTTCCTGTTATCTAATTTTAATATTTTGCACCTTAATGTTATCTAGTTTTATATTTGACTCCTAGTGCTGTGTTATTTTAGTCTTTTTTGTACCCTTTATAATCTTCCAACTATGCATTGCAGCTACTGCAATTTCCCTCAGGATGACTAAAGTTCTCTCTTATCTTATCTATTTTCTGCCCTTTATAATTCAATGTTGAATTACAACAAACGGATTAAATCCACAGTATTACTCTTCTGTAATTCTGGCGATAGGTGGCCATTACTTTTTTTTTTTTTCCTGAACAGGGATATTGCTGTATTGACAGCAGCAAATAAACTGTCAAACACACTGCCATTTTATTTAGCTTTTAGGTTTTTTTGTAACATTTATTTTACTAATATATAAAGAAAAAATGATTTTCAAATTATATACCAACAGAAAAAGCAAATCAGTAGTTTAAAAACGCACTGTAGCAGCTCGTGGTCATTTTCAGTCCTTACGTTAACAGAACGTGATGACGACATCACATTAACAGTTTGGGTCACAGGTGTCCGGTAGCGCTTAACTGGCGTTGTGGAAAAATTTTACCAACAAGACAGTTCAAACTGTGGACAAAATAACGCTTAACAAAACCTGCAAAAGCCCGAGAGAACAAAATTGTAGCCTGAAGACACGTTAGTTAGCTCCCAAGAAAAGCCCTCGGCTCGTGTCCATGAATTCACCTGTCAACGTCAACTGAAGGAGCGTTTCGACAAAATGTCAGCAACAGGTGTCTGCCAGCGCAGGAGGAGCTCAAAATGTCCCTCGACAACGACAACAAAGGTAAAACCGAAAACATTTGTGTAGTTTACAGAACATGTCGTGTTTGATAAAGCAACCGGTTGGGTGAGTTGGGTTTCATAGTTAATCCCACTCCCGTGACCGACCGGCTCCGAGTTTCTCTGTATGTAGTTCAGCGTCCAAACAACCGACAATATCAACTCAATACCCTCAGCTGAGCAGTACTTCGGTACTTCACATGACACAACGACATTTGTAAAAGTTCGTCAAAGTAAACTTTTGTGTCTGTAGGAACTCACCTTGGGACTCGGGAGGAGATGCGTCGCTGCCATCCTGGTCCGCCATTTCTCCTGACGTCAGCTGAGAGGGTTTAGCGGGAGGAACCCGAGGGACCTGCTGCAATGATCCCGAGACCGGCCGGGCACCCTCCCACGGACAGGTGGGGGACGACACACGCAGATACCTGATCTACAGTAGACCTACTATGCAACAAGTCATTGGCCATCTTAAATTTTGTTATTTTTGCAAGGTTATAACCAAAATACACCCAGAACATACAGGAAATATGTATGCAGTAATTAAAACACAAATATTTCAGATTAAAGCAACTTCAACAGACTACAGTTGCAAGTATTTAGCGTGACCTCCTTTTACACTGAGAAGGTCTTGAACTGTCTTCGGTAGAAGTATGAGGTTTACAATAGTAATCTACTCGTGTATTTTGACCAAGTTGTATGAGAGACATGTTCAAAGCTTGGTATAGATTGTTTAAGCCACCTTTTGTTTCCATTTCCACGATTCCATGTTTCACATTAAATATTGACTTCAGTTAATATTAATATATCAAAACAGGGAGGAACTTTTAACCAGAAAACTGTGGTGTAAAAGAACCAGGTCCAGGCACTAAGGATGGTTGGAAAAACATAAAAGGTGTTTAATTATAGGGCTAGAAACATTAAAAATACACCAAGGCGTATCAGCTTACAGCTTCCTCAGGGTGTAGTACTTCACCCTCTTGCTGTCTCCTTTTTTTCACAATGTTAATATTTGTTCTGACTTTTTTGTGTATTAATGCATTGTATATTCTTTGTATCTTAATAGGAGACTTGGAAATAAATATATACATATCCTCATTACAACTTTGCTCTAAGACAAAATATATGTTGGCCTAAAACTTTTTAGTGTGTTTTAATCACACTCCGGGGGCAGTATGAGTAATAATACTTGTACAGCTTGAAAAAGGACTTCAGTTACTATTGCAATGGTTGAGATGGGGCAAAGTGTACAAGTGAAACTGCATGGTCTCAGGTCTGTTTAAAGTATTGTGCTGACATCTACTGGCAATGTTGGAACAGTCTACAGGGTTGGGTCAGATTACTTTGAAACGTAGTCAGTTATTAACAGTGGTGGATGAAGTACTGAAAACCATACTTGAGTAAAAGTAGATATCACAAAATGACTTTACTAGAATTTAAGGTCATCTATTATAATATGACTTGAGTAAAAGTCTTAAAGTACCTGATATTTTTTCTGTACTTAAATAGCGAAAGTAATTTTTGGCATCAAATGTACTTGAAAGTAAAAGAACAAGTAAATGCTCTTAATACAAAAGCAAGCACTCAGAAGTTTGAGAATTATGAGATTAATTCCTTCTTTTAAACGTTTACTGAAAAAATGTCTATAGAGCAACTCCATTTGTTATTTTTTTGTTTGTTTTGTCTGTCCCTCATTGTGTTCTATATTGTAATTTATTGGAACTTGATTAATTCATTCATTCACTCATTTATTTTAAGTGTGTGTATATATGTATGTGAAGCAAACAAAGTTTTATTCACTTACTTACTTACTTACACACAAGAATAAAAAATAGATACCAAAAGTGCAACACAAAAGAAAAAATATAAAAACAATGGCTGAATTTATAAATTCGACAGAGACATGCACAACTTAAGTGCAATTTCAGGAGTAAGGTACGATGTGATTCACTAAATACACTGTACACTAATGAAAATAGACACAAAAAAATTAAAAGAGAAATTATAGTAATGCTTTGAATAAAAATAAGTCTTCAAAAGTGATGTAAAAGAAGATAGTGATGTAGCAAAGCGGAGCTCCTTAGACGGGTCACATTTGGTCTTTAAGCGAGAGGTGGGAACAGTCAGCAGGTTCCTGATCTCAGGCTGTGCACTGGTTGTTACGGGGACAGCAGTTCGGATATATATTCTGGGGCAAAGCCGTGAAGGGCTTTAAAGGTAATAAGTAAAATCATAAAATCAATCCTAAAACAAATGGGCAGCCAGTGTAAGTTCAATAAAATCTGAGTAATGTGTTCCCTTTTATTGATTTTAGTTAGAAGGCTTGTGCTATATTTTGCACAGTTTGAAGTCAATTAATTGATCTTTGATTTATACCAGTTAAAAGACCACTGCAGTCATAAAATAAAGGAAATAAAAGCATGAATGATGGTTTCAGTGTCATTAAATGTCAGACTAGCTCGTTTTCCAGCGATGTTCGTCAGATGCAGTTAACATGATTGGATGACTTTGTTGATTAATATTAAGTTATACCTGTTTGGTGAAAGTCCTAGCTCCCAGAAAACGCCATCTTTTTCAACTTTGTGATTTTGCTTCTTTTCTTTGTTTTTGGTGATCAAATAGGTTTTCAAAAATATTATTTGGCTTAACAAGAATAGGATAAATGTACGTTCTACCTAAGATTCAAAATCACCAGATTTGTAGATACATGGTTTTCAAAGGTTAGCGATTACAAAACAAATTTTAGTATTAGCCAGGTAGTATTAGGTTTTGACCTGGCAATCATCGTTTTATTACTACTGTCCCATCTGCCCAGCAGAGGGAGCCCTCCTCTTACATTAATGATGTTTGACTCATCAAAACTACACTCAATCCCTTTATAGGGTTTCAATACCTTTCTCATTAGGTTTCATTGATACATCAATAAAATGTTTAAATCACAAGATTCAGCTAATTGCACTGCAGTTAAAAATTAATTAAGTATTGTTAATGCCTGGAATATTTATGCATGAGTCGACAGAAGCTTTCAATCATATTACCACAAATTTATCACATCACCAAAAAATATCAGTAAATAACACACAAGGGAGTTTCACCTCACAGTTTCTGTTTAACAAAGAGGCATTTCAATCAAACTAAACGAGACTTGAGACAAAAATAAAACAGATCACTGTTATTTTAACCCAGTAATATTTGAGCAAGGATTTGCTGTTCCTGGCTGAATGTATGCTAATCTCTGCTCATATTTCTGCTATTTGCCAGAGTGTACAGGCTTACCCCCCCTCAGGACCCCCAGTAAAATGGCTACTCATTGGCGCACGGAAAACTGAAACCATGGCAACCAGCTGTTTGGCAATTCCTCTGATGGGGGAGGTGGAAAGGGGAGATATTGGCCTGGAAGGTATATACACACACACACTCACACTGACACACAGGGTTGGAGATA
This sequence comes from Plectropomus leopardus, assembly GCF_008729295.1. Classification (NCBI taxonomy): domain Eukaryota; kingdom Metazoa; phylum Chordata; class Actinopteri; order Perciformes; family Serranidae; genus Plectropomus; species Plectropomus leopardus. Next base: position 9,414,258 of record NC_056478.1, on the reverse strand, counting down.
GAAAAAAATGAATGCTGATCGCAAAGAACTTTTCTTTTTTAGCTCTTTTGTAGACACATTTACTTATTAACCTCAGTTCAACTTAAGTCCGTTATTTTCTTGCTTATTTTTCAGACAAAACCCCTCTAGACAAAGCTGCTCCTCTTCTCTAGTGCTCTGTTTTTTCTGTTTTTGTTGTCAGAAGCCCAAGAAGGTTAGTCATGGGGGTACAGGGTTCAGTCAGTAGGTGGTGGTTAAGCCTGAAGTGACGTTTGGGGTCACATGTGCATGATGAAAGCCTCCCCAAACTGTCTGTAATTGGTTCCCAAGGGAAAGGGATCTTGAGATTCTCTCTACACAGGAATCAATCCCCACATGAGTCTCTGGCCGGTGTAGACAGGGCTGTAGAGCTGCCACAGCTCACAGGAACGACACCGCAACACTTTCTATCTCTCCAAGCAAGGATATTGAATATTTGCAGTACACATAATTCGGTTTAATTTCATACGCATTTTCTTTTAACCCTTAAACACCTGGATGGACATCTGTTTTCTTTTGTTGCATTCAGGCACCTTTCACTAGCATTTAAACTCTGAAATCTTAGAAAATTGGTTTGATTTCTTTCAAAAACACAACCTTCCAAGAAATGTCCCACAAACTGCAAATAATTAGTAAAATGTGACAAGGAAATGATCTAAAAATGTAGCTGGGTGGCATGGGATTAATAGATATTATCAAAAAACAAGGCAAAATGTCCATAAAACTACATTTAAAATACTTTTTGTTTATGTATTTAAAATTATGTTAAAAAGAAAAAAAAGAAGAAGAAATAATCTATTGTTTTAGCATTTTCTTGAGGTCTTTTCTTGTTTCTTTTGTTTATTTATTTATTTATTTATTTTTCTTCTTATTTCCAGATAATTTTCTTATAAATCTTTACTAATTTCTTGCTAATTTTTGGGCCATTTATTTTTAAATTTCTCGTCACCCTCTTCCCTTGTTCGTTGACAAAATCACGCCAGTTTGCCCAGGTTTCCAAGGGTTAAAGTGAAACTATTGATAAAGTCTGTCAAACATTTGATCATATGGTCAGTTGTAGTCGACAAACAGTAAACTTGCCACTGTAGGGACATTGGTTACATAACCTTCAAAATCAGCTACAGCTTTACTGCGTGTGTACGTGCATGTGGGCGCATCATAGGAGCGCTCTGGTACTTAAACTAATAGTGCTACACCCCTGGGTACGGAGTGTTTAAAAGATGGAAGACAGAGGAAGTTTTTGTGTGCTTACTTGACCTAAATTTGCACAAGATTTGCAGGGAATGGATGTCAGACGTTTCCGCTATGGGATGCTGATCCTCTGGTTGATTAATGCTCGAGGCGCTGCATGGAAGATCAACCATGGGAGGCCATAGTGCTGCTGAGGAATAAGCAGATCGAGGAACTGATTGGTTTTGAGGGCAAGCGGTCTCTTTGCTCCTCCCTGATTTATTTGGATTAATTTGGGTGCTTGTGGTTGTGAGTGTGCTTGCACAGAACCCATGGCGTGGGCCGGCAAACATCAGAGTGGAAGCCAGATAAGTTTCTAGATTAAGCAGGCTGGTTTAACAAGCAGGATCAGCAACCCAGGGTCAAACTGCATCTTTTCGTATCTGGAGGGATGTTGCATTGAAGTCCCTTAAAAATCTCTCTATATAACAACAAATATCCATGACTAAATAATAAATAATTTTTATTTCCACCTTTACCGCCACCATTACCACCCGTTTTGTAAAAGTGGGAATGCCACATATTTGAATTTCTTTATGTAAAAATCAAGCATTTCCAATTTGTATTTAAAACAGCAGTAAATCATGACATACCTGTTTAATTGCAATATTTTCGATACCAATTAAGGGCAGCATAGGAGCTAATTATGTTATGCGGAGCAAGTGTAGATTACCTCGGAGATAATGAGGTAAACAATGCATAGGTTGCAAAAATTCACTTAAATCCAGCTTGCAGAGACATGCGGCGATGTTGACGTTAGTAACACATCGCCACCTACAAAATACTAATTTAGTCAACAGAACATACTGATCAGTGTGGTGATGATATCACTTTAGCATGGATATTCACAGTTTAGCTGCAAATTTTCACAACTCCCATAATGTTTTCTTCTCACATATAGTGCCTCACAAAATGAGAATGTGCTAACATTTTCATGCATTTGGTTTTGCAGATGTTCACACGTGCTCTGGCAAATAATGTTAACGCACATTGCTATGCAGGTTTCAGTGCAGTCATTTACCAACCCATGTACTCCAAAGGTACTGCATTTTCATAGCAGAGACAAAATGAATAACCATTGTTACTGCCACGATTGCACCACACAGTACTTTTGCACTTCTTTTTATTTTATCACTTTACCTTTAAGACACACTCCACATGCCTCTTTGTGTCTGTCCCTGCGTCTACCTCAGTCACCCTGTCTCTATCCTCATTTTACCTTTTAACCGGCAGACAGTGAGGACGATCTCTCCATAGCAACACATCATCTCAATGCTGAACAACTGAGACATGTTTCTTAAACCTCATTGTTCATTTTCATAATCACATTGTTTTATTTATTATGGGGCTTTAACTTTCTTAACTTCTTAACTATATTTCATTCTTTTTTGATGAAAATATTCTTTAGGGATCAATTAAGACCATGTAATGTGCTAAACATGTAGTGTGTGTTGTTTTGGTAGCATAATAGCCTCTTTAATTATCTCTGTCTCTACATAATTCACTAGAAACAGATGGCATAATGGAGAATGATCTGAACTCACCCCCTGCAGACAGACAGATCCCCCCACCAGGAGTACCCCCATGTTGTCTAAATAGACTTGCCCTGCCCGGAGCGCACGCACACACACACACACACACACACACACACTCAGCTGTGCAGTGCATGCTGTATCTGGGTATGACACCCTTTATGGCAGACCAATCTCATCCCTCTGGATATGCGCAGAAAGGGCCAATCACAAGAAAGAAAACAAACCTTGAAAACAACTAGTTCATACACAAACAGGCCAGCAGACATATGGCTATGTGACCCGAGTAAATAGTGCTATTAATTCTAAATCCCTGCCATTAATCCCTTGGGTGATCACAATGGTATTGTCTATACTGCGGTGTTTATAGCAGCAGTGTTTACTGACATCCAGGCATTTATTGCATCGGGTAGGCTTAGTGGGCTTGTGCACTATAAAGCTTTAAATACGCAACATCGAGGCTCAGTATGCTTCCCTGCTGAATACTGTCCAAGACTTGTTTTATTTCTAATGATTTGGGATGACTGAATGTAAACTTATCAGCACAAATGATGTCTATAATATTTTTTGTTCATCCAGTAGCTATATATTAATACATTTATTCCAGTAAAGGACAGTAACAATATCTGTTTATTGAAATTGTGTACTTGATCACTACTGACTTAAGTATTCACATTTTACACTACTTTGAACTTCTACTTTTCATTTCAGAGTTAATTACTCTTTACAATGTAATCTTGCTTGCCTTTAGAGGAGGCTCCACCCCTGGGTTGATAACCATAGGTGTAATTAGTTTAGCAGGATGCAGGGGACACGACCCCCTCAATATTTAGGGCATGTGCACTTACCTCCCCAATTAAAAAACATGAAAGTAGGAGAGAACTTTGGTTTTGGCAAAACTGTCGCCCTTAATATGCTATGTAGAAAAGGCAAAATTTGATGTGGAAAAGAAGTCAAGAAATAAAGTGTTTGAAACTAAAAAATAATTCCTGGGGGGCACCTAAACACTTACAGAAACACTTCACCCTTCAGATTATCAGAAATATTCACATTTAAAATCACCAAATTTGGAGATATGTTGTTTTCACTGGACAGGAAGGGGATGAAAGATTGCTATCTGAAAAACATCTGAAGCTGTCAGACAAATGTAATGGAGTTTAATGCACAATATTTCCCTAGGAAATGTAGTGGAGTAGTAGTATAAAGTTGCACATTTACTTATTTAGCTAAAGTACAACTACTTCATATTTGCACAGTGCTTGAGTAAATGTACTTAGTTACATTCCAACATTAATTGTTGAAGGTAGAAGGCAGATTTATTTGTAACAAAGTTTTAAAAAAAAACAAAAAACATACTTTATACTTTTACTCAACCAGGGTTTTAAATGAAGGACTTTTACTTCTAATCAAGTATTTGGCAGGATAGTAAACTTATTTTAGAAGCATTTTTTTCTATATTTGTCAAAATTCTCTTTACATCCCAATAACAATCAGTTAAAGAAAGGTAGGGCTGTATCTGACTCAGATTTATGCCTGTTGAATCAGATTTGACTGTTCAATACAAATATTCGACGATTCATTGTTTTCCATTCAAAGTTTGAAAGTTTAATAGGTTCCATGGGACATTCAATGTGACAGCGGCAATCTCATCATACAGTAAACAAGCTAACAGCGCTTACGACGGGTCCTAAATGTGCAACAACATTTTTGCTGACACTAGATATCAAAGAAAAGCCAGACACTGTATTGTATAAAGTTACAGTGAGCTGCAAATTCACCACTTTAAAGGAGAAGGTCTCTCCTCACTCCCTCTCTGTGCTGCTGACTGCATGTCTGCAGCTCCAAAGAGCGGTGTGAAAGTCAAGAGTGCTCACTCTGCAGCAATGTCTGGGCACCATAGCTTCCCCTGAACTACACTGCACAGCACACTGACTACCAAAACAAAAAAATCAAACACTGCCTAACTTGAAGCAATCTCAGTCAACTGAGGGTTGACTGAGATCTGTTGAAAAAAATCTGGTATCTGTGGCTGTCACAGGTCTAATCACAGCCCCAGGTTGATTTTCATGTTTATGTAGCTAACATTAGAGAA